>NC_068980.1:25311497-25646233 GCF_016808095.1 Vigna angularis
GAGACCAGGCAGGTTACTTCAACAGCTGGAAATTCCCGAATGGAAGTGGGATAGCATATCCATGGATTTCGTGACTCATCTACCACGCACGGTCAGGAATCACGACTCGATTTGGGTGATCGTGGATAGGCTGACGAAGAGCGCCCACTTTCTGGCAGTCAATCTGAAGATGTCGATGACCAATTTAGCTAAGTTGTACGTCAGAGAGATCGTTTGTTTGCATGGAGTCCCTTCAAGTATTATTTCTGACCGAGACACGAGATTCACATCTCGATTTTGGCAATCAATGCAAAGTGAGTTGGGAAGTAAGCTGCAGATGAGTTCGGCTTATCATCCTCAAACGGACGGCCAGTCAGAAAGAACCATCCAGACGCTTGAAGATTTACTGAGGACGTGCGTCCTAGATCACTTAGGCGCTTGGGATGAAGTCCTGCCGCTAGTGGAGTTCACGTACAACAATAACTATCAGTCTAGCATTGGTATGGCGCCGTTTGAAGCTCTCTATGGGAGGAAATGCCGAACGCCACTTTGCTGGTTCCAAGAAGGAGAGAACGTGTTAACTGGACCTGAGCTTATCCAGCAAACGACCGAGAAAGTAAAGCTAATCCAAGAGAGATTGAAGACGTCCCTTAGCAGGCAGAAGTCCTATGCGGATAGAAGAAGAAGGCCTTTGGAGTTCGCTGCAGGAGACCATGTCTTTTTAAGACTCAATCCGATCACTGGAGTAGGCAGAGCTGTTCGTCCAAAGAAGCTGTCCCCCAAATTCATTGGACCGTATCAAATCTTGAGGAAAATTGGACCAGTAGCGTACGAGCTTGCATTGCCGCCTCAACTGTCGAATCTTCATCCAGTCTTCCACGTTTCCCAACTCCGGAAGTACATAGCCAATCCTTCGCATATCTTGGAGTTGGAAGACGTTCAATTGCGCCAAGACCGAACGCTGGAACTGCAACCAGTGCGTGTAGAAGATCGCCGCACCAAGCTATACAAAGGAAAAGACGTTCGTCTAGTTAAAATGGTGTGGGACGAGAAGACTGGCGATTCAACTTGGGAAGTAGAGGATGCTATGAGGGACTTGTATCCTCACTTATTTCCGGGTAAGTACTAATTTTCGAGGACGAAAATTTTTGTAGTTAGGGGGAATGTGAGGCCCTAGATAATTAACATTACAAATATATGTCAAATCATAATCAATGCACACCACGTCAATGGTTCAGAGTCATTAAAAACGCACTTTGCACTGCATGCACGAGCGCCACGTGTCACGAGAGAAGCTTCCAAAATCAGAAGTGGGTGTGCAGGTGTCGACGGAGGAGACGTTCGTCCAAACGAAAGTGGATTGAACAAAAACTGAGTTTTTGGAAATCTCTCCCACTCACCTGCACGCACTCTTCTTCTTCCTCAGAACTCAACTCTTCATTTTCTCCACCTTCTCTCTAGAAACCTTCACCTTCTCTCTACTGAAACTCACCACCATCTCCTCCGATCAACTTTCAGAAACCATAGGGACGTTCGCGGAACCGTGAGCTACAAGTTGGACCGAACCGTTTCAAAAGCTGAAACTGGTAAGTTCTCCTTCAGTAGTTCATTCTTAGGTTTTCTGAAAAACTAGGTTTTGGCTGCATGTAAGTGTGTAGTCTAAGCGTTTCGTTTCCTGTGGCTAGATTCGTTTTGGAAGAGTTTAGTGATATTGAGGGTAGAGAAACATTTGTTGGGCGAAGCCAAATCTTGCGTCTAGGACAAGCTGTTTACGAATCCGGGTAAGGGAAGCTTATTAATTTAATTTATACTTGTATGTTGTATGAAAGCATGAGATGAACTGGATGCATGAGCTGTATGCTGATTGAATTGTTATGAACGATCGCTGTTGTGATGAATATGATTTTTGTTGGTTTAACTGCATGTTGATTTTGATACGTATGGAGTGAAAGATGTATGATTGTTGTATAGTTTGATTTGTTAATATGATGAATTCTATAAAGTATGTGAATTAATGAAAGATATGAAATTTTAAAGTATGAACTGTATGAGAAATATCGAATTAAGATGGATGAAAAATCTGAATGTAAATTACTCCCTATGATAAATTACGCTCGTCATCGAACGGTCTTATACTGTTCGGTTTCCTAGTAAAATGACTTAAAATGGAATTCTTTCATTCGGAAAGAATTCTGATTGAGAACGAGCGTCCTCCCCTGAAATGCTATGTCTGAGCGTTCGGTTCAGCTTAGCTGTGTATGAATACCTTTAAATTTTAAAAATTTGTAACGCTCGGTCTTATACCAAGCGTTCGTCCCAAATAGCGCTCGGTCTTACACCAAGCGTTCGTCCTAAATAGCGCTCGGTCCTATACCAAGTGTTCGTTCTATGTAGCGCTCGGTCTTGTACTAAGCGTTCGTCATAATTAGTGCTCGGTCATCTACCTAGCGTTCGTCATAAGTGGTGCTCGTTCGTATTATTGGATACCCACATCGATAAATAGCGTTCGTTCAAAGGACTATAATATTCATCTTCTCTCACGTTCGTTCAATTATTGGCATCGGTCTTCTGTATGCGAATTACTACAAAGATAATTCTAAATATTCTTGACTCTTCTTTTTACATTGGATCTGGTCTAAGGTCTTCATAATGAAATTTTCTTTAAGTACCACGGTACGTCCAAACGAGTCAGTTCATTTAACTGGCCGAATCCGATAGTAACGTTCGTTGTATACTTCCCTGTTTATTCCGTACCTTCATCTAGACGTTCGTCCTAATTCTTCAAGAGGACTGAACGTTCGTCATTTTATGCTCTTAAATCTAAAGATGTAAATGATGATGAATTATGATAACTTAAAGTGTGAACACTATATGGAGTGATATTATGATATTGGATTTTGGACGAGCGTTCCAGGGAAGAACGTCTCATATATGTTGAATATTGGATTGGTAAAGTATGACTGTGGGCATGCTAATGCTGGCTTGGTCCATCCTGATATTCCGTGATACTCATCTTCACGTAGAGGAGAGTAGTTCATGTGTGGGAATGGCAGGAGGTCCTTAGTCCATAAGTTAACATGGGCGACGTAAGAACGGACTAACCTCGGGTGGCAGCTGATGTGATTATTACAGTTACTACATCACCCGGGTGTAAGGACGCCTGTAGCTACACAGATTCATACAGTCCGGACGGTCTGTCTAGTATATATATATATATATATATATATATATAGTTCTATGTTGTTATATGTTAAGTTACATGTTGTGTGTGAATTGAAATGCTAAATGTATATGTTGAGGTATGAATTAAATTATATAAGCTTACCCTTTCGTTTTCCTTGTGTTGTCCATTGTATATGTACGTTCGTCCTGTCTTGCAATGATCATCCGTGTGGATGTGAGCAGAAGGCGAGGCCACTTTGGAGGAAGTGATCGAGGAAGAGAGCTTAGTCGAAGTTGAAGTGAAAGCGGAGCAGTAGGACGTCCGTTCTTTTTAGTTTTTGTTGTCGTTTTTGAATTGGACGTTCGTTTATTTCTTTTTGTAAAACCGTTCGTCCCAGCTTCTATTATTCTGATTGTATTGTATTGAATTCCTGTAGCTTTAGCGTTATGGCTTTTGAACTTTAATTTTAGTGTAAAGACTGAAATGTTTACTGTTAATTGTAATTAATTCTGAATTATGGTAATTACTGTATTTTGGGATGTTACACTTTTAGATATATAATCTTTCAAATTTAAAATATATAAAATATATGAATATAAATAGAATTATTTAAAATATCAACAAATAAACTTCATTCCTTGTAAAGCTTCTGTACCATATTTGCTTATATACAAAATATAATCATTCAAATCACAGAATAAAATAACACTTATAATAGTAAATTATTGAAATAAATTTTTAATTTTAAAAAATATACAAGGAAATATAGTAATTAACAAACAAAAAGCAATCTAATTCCATTAAAACACCAATATATATATATATATATATATATATATATATATATATATATATATATATATATATATATATATATATATATATATATATACACATTAAAGATTCAACAAATGAAATATAGATTTATATCATCTGAAAAATACATATTAAATATGTTCTACTAGAAGGTAAAATTTAATCCAACATTTGTACTGGTCCACCATTCAAAGATAAAATAAGTATATATTTATCCCTTATTTGACCTCTAATAATATATTTTTAATTTGTTTTTATACTTTAATAGGATATTTTATGTAAGATTTGTTATAATTAGATTTATTTAGTTTGAGATATAAAAATATGTTAAAAATAATTTTTTAATTACATAAATATTTTTTAAATATTTTGAAAAAATAGTCATTTATTTATGGATTATTACATACAGACATGTATGTAATAGATCTGTTACATACTAATATTATATATAGATATTAGAAATTAAGTTATATACAAAAAACCTATTTAAAAACATACATAGTATTAATATATATATATATATATATATATATATATATATATATATGTGTGTATAAATTCGCGGGGTGCAATGTTTGATTAAGTTTTGGGATAGAAAGGGATTTGTTGAAACTGTGACAGCGGTATAAGAAAAAATGGGTTGTGACACATTTTTTTTTATATATATTATTTTAGATAAACTAAATTCAAGAAAATTAAAAGTAGTTTATCAAATTTGAAAGTTTATTCGTTGTTATTATTAAGTGAGGGATTGTTTTGATTATTTTGTTGGATATTTTGACTTGTTCTTAAAAATGTGATTATAGAATGAAATTTTGGTATGTTATATAAGTATTTGGAATAAATGGATTAAAAAGATGGGCTTTACGAAGATATATATTTTGAAAAATTGTGTTTGTGAATGTGTTTTACCATAGCAGAGAGGTAGCTTGGAAGAGTTATTTGCTTCATTAGTCAAGGAGCTACTTGGAAGAGTTATTTGTTCCATTAGTTGGAAAGATTACTCAGAAGAATTATTTGTTCTATTAGTTAGAAAGATTACTCAGAAGGATGATTTGTTCCATTAGTCAGGGAGGCTATTGTGTGAGAGCAATGTCTTCCACTTTTGGTCAGAGAGACTCTCATGTGAGGTGAGGGTGATACAATATATTTTTAGTCGGGGAGGCTACTGTATGAGGACAATCACTTATGGCTAGGAAGACTTCTCATTAAAGGCATTGGGTGTACATTTATGTGAAAAGATTTTATTTATTTATTTAGGTTTAATCACTTAAGAGGTCCCTATTTCTGCAGATTCGTATTAATTGGGTCCTCATATTTTGAATGTTCTCAATTGGGTTCCTATTTTGATAAATTTGAGTCAATAATGTCCTTGCCGTTAATTGCTGTGGATGGCGTTAGCTTTCTTGTCTGGTAGCATGCTGAGGTATCCTTTAATAACCACGTAACACAGAATAAGGGTATTACGTGGATTTAAATGATTTTAATAAAAGCAAAATTTAAAAATGATAGAATTTAAAAATGATTTGTGGAAATGAAATAAAAAGCTATTAGGGTTAACTTTCCTATATTTGGGTCAAATATTGAGTTTGTGCGAAATTAGGCAAAATAGGGTTCATGGGTTCGTCCTTGTGCTTGGCAATTGGGGAACTTAGTGAGAAATTAGCTATAGATAAAGCTTCGTTGTACGAAATTATCGTCATCTATCGGTGGTTTTTTGATCGAAACGGCTAATTATTGGCGGTCAATCATGTGGAAGAGTTTCGCGAAGGTCGTTGGAGGTGAAACACGTGTTGAGGTTAGTAATTGTTGAATTGTTTGAATATTTTGTCCTTTTATGGTTTTTGGACAATGATGCATGGTCATTCGTGTTCTCTTGTTAATTGTAATGTGGTCCCCCATGTTTGAACTGTTGTCGTAGTGTGTTTCTGATGTTGTGCTTTAAATTGTTGTTACAATGTGGTCCCCCATGTTTCGTTGTTGTGGTTCTAATTTTGTTTAATTTTTGTTGTCATTGGCCCTATTATTATTTTATAGGATATATATTGTTATACTGTTGTACATGAAGGATCAATTTGAAGTTGTTTTCCACCATGGAGGGTAGTTCATAAATGATGGACCACTTAAGTATGAGGGGGAAAGTACAACTATGTCTTTTGACCCAGACACGTGGAGCTACTTCCCTTTAGTCAGTGTAGTAAAAGGACTTGGATATGATGGGTTTAAGGACTTGTGGTATTCTGTAGGGGGTTCTGTGTTAGATAATAGGTTAGAGCCTTTGTGTGATGATAGAGGAGCCATGCACATGATTAACTTAGCTAGGCTAAATGGTGAGGTTCATCTATTTGTTGTTCACACAGTCTCTAAACCTGAGGTCATACACTTATTAGAAAATGTTCCTCATAATATAGGTGAAGTAGAAGTTGAACCTGTGATGCATGATAGTGGTGAGGCTGTAGGTATAGGTGATGGTGAGTGTGAAGAGTAAGGTGATGGTGAATGTGAAGAGGAAGGTGATGGTCAATGTGAACAGCAAGGTCATGGTGAGTGTGAACAACAGACTGAAATAATGGGTGAGGTGAATGACGAGGAAGTTGAGAGAGGTGAAGTTCTTGTTTCAGAAGAAAGATATGAGGGTGATGATGTCGTTGAAGGTGAAATTGAAGCATAGTTTGATGTGGGTCAGTGTGAAGGAGATGATGCTTATGTTCGTAGTTGGAGTTTTAGTGGTGAGGATGCCAATGTTGGTTGCAATCTGCATGTTAATGATGACTGTATGAAAGACCTGGTTGATTGTGATATACAACAAGAGGTAGGACATGGAGTTGGAAATTGCTTCGGTGATGTCGAAGTTTATGTGTAAGATGATGGACCATCATGGACTCAGATGTCCGATAGTGATGTTGGTGATGACATGAATATTGATGATGATAGAGGTTTGTCCGATGATGAATGGGAATCCGAAGAATTAGTTAGTGAAGGAGAAAGTGATGGACAAGATGATGAAGAAGAGAGTTATGGCAAGTTTGTAACATTTTGTATGCCTAAAACAATGGTGGGTTACAAGTGAGATTTGGGCACTTATTTTGCTAACAAGCAAGATTTTTTGGATGGCATAAAAACGTATGCAGTAGAAAATGGTAGAAATATAAGATATGTTAAAAATGATAAGAAGAGAATTAAGGTCAAATGTATGGGTGGTAAAGGAAAATGCCCCTGGATGGCATACTGTGCTTATATGGATGCAATACATATGTGGCAATTAAGGACTATTGTTGACAACCACAGTTGTAGTGGAGAGCATAAAGTCAAATTACGTAATTCAAAATGGCTGAGTAAGAGTTTGGAGAAAACTGTTAGAGAAAATCCCAAAGTGAAGGGAGTGGAAATTCGTGAGAAGATAAATAGAAAATGGAATGTAGGTGTATCTAGATCCATGGCTTATAGGGAAAAAGACATTGCTTCAGACCATGTTGACGGGTCTTTTAAAGAGCAATATAAAAGGATCTATGATTATGCGAATGAGCACTTAACTTGTAATCCTGGATCCACAGTGAAGGTGAAAGTTGAAGAGAATAAGGATGGACCTATTTTCAGGAGGTTTTATGTTTGTCTAAAGGCCTGCAGGGACAACTTTGTGTCCTATAGGCCAATTATAGGCCTGGATGGTGCATTTTTGAAAGGAAAATATGGTGGTGAATTGTTAACTACTGTTGGAAGAGACGCAAACGACCAAATGCTTCTTGTTGCATATGTCGTTGTGGAAGTAGAGAACAAGGACACGTAGAGATGATTTTTGGAACTTCTGGTTAAAGACCTCGATGGGGAGGCAATATGTGCATCATTTACATTCATATCAGATCAACAAAAGGTAATTGACATGGAATTTTTCCCAATTATGTTTATTTACATTGTTCTTGAAATAAGACCTCTAACAACACTGACAATTTCAAATAACAGGACCTAATGCAAGCTATTCAAGAAGTGGTTCCTAGAGTTGATCAACGATTTTTTGTTAGACACTTTTATGCAAATTTCAGAAAGAAATTCCCTAGAAAGCAGCTAAAGCGATTGATGTGGAAGGCAACTACAACAACCCATCACAAACATGGGAAACCGAAATGAGAAAATTAAAACAGGTCAATAATGATGCTTTTAAATACCTCATAAAAATTCCTCCCAGGTTTGTTTTTCAATAAATGTTGTGTGAAATTATTCATACTTATAATAATGGCATACTTTGATACTAATATTTCATAACCTGTTACAATGTAGATACTGGTCACGATCAAGGTTCACCACCACATCTAAGTGTGATACATTGGTAAACAACATGTGAGAGGCATTCAATAGGGTTATGGTGCATACAAGGTCTAAGCCAATCATAAGCATGTTGGAGGAGATCCGGCTTTACTTGATGAAGAGATGGGCCACAAACAGAACAAAAAGTGAATTATTGTCTGGGGTTATTTGTCCTAAAATCAAGACTAGACTTAATAAGGAGTCCCAATTAACTAAATATTGGATTCCTAGCTATGCTTAATTTATTAATATTTATCATATGTGTTGAAATGTGAAGTTTCTGAATAATATTTGTGTTTTTACAGCTGGTCAGCACAGAAGTTGTTTGAAGTTCGTCATGTGTCTCAAGCTGGGGACAAGTTTGTAGTTGATATAGACAAATCTGAATGTACATGCAGGAAATGGGCTATCACAGGCATTGCATGTTGCCATGCGTTGACTGGTATGAAGTTTCTGAATTTAGATGCAGAGGACTTCATACCTTGTTGTTTTAGGAAGACAACATATGAACAAATATACTCTTCAATTGTGTATCCAATAAATGGTAACAACATATGGAAGATTACCACATATGATGATGTCTTCCCTCCAAAAAAGAGAACATTGTCATGGAGACCAAAGAAGAAAAGAAGGTTGCACGAATGAGAGTTGATTAGGGACGATACAAGAATGAGGAAGGCTGATGTACATAAAAGATGTGACATTTGTAGGGAACTGGGTTACAAAAGAACCTCTTGCCAGAAATCAACCCAAGAACGTGTTGTCAACCCTGACCAAACACAACAAAGTAACCCACCAAATGAACCAATCATGCCATCATCAAATGAGCCTCAAGCATAGGAGGGCAATTTTAATGTTTATCTCAGTGTTGTCAACAATTATGATGTTTCTGTGACAATTTCAGCACATATTTTTGTACCCTTTTACTCATCTGAACAATTTTACCACATTATTAATGTTTATGGAATGTTATCTTTGCTTTCGGAATGTATGAATTCCAAATGTTTGATATTGGAATGCCAAATGTAAAAGGATCAATTTGACCATTGTGTTAATGAATACTTGCCTATGTAGCGTTCAACTTATTTTTGTCAGGGACTTACTTTGATTGCTATATTCATTACGTTCGGCTTAAACTTCCTCATCCTCTTCAGCTACTATTCGGTATTTCTATATTGATACCACTCGGCCTTTAACTCAATTCTTTTATTCCTCCTCTCATATCAAACATACCGATCGACCTTTAACTCAATTACTCATACCGACCACCAGACCGAGTGGTCGACTACCGTACCGACCACGTCTAAATTGTTTTCCATTCCTACTTAAAATAAATCCACGTAATGAGACCTCACTATGCCACATGGTTATTAAAGCATACCTCAGCATGCCACCAGGCAAGAAAGTTAACAGCGTCCACAATAATTAACGGCAATAGCATTATTGACTCAATTTTACCAAAATAGGGACCCAATTGAGAACTTTCAAAATATAATGACCCAATTGATACGAATCTACAGAAATAGGGACCTCTGAAATGATTAAACCTTTTTTTTATAAAAAAATATTATAAACTAGAAAACACAGCTCTGATTGCATTAAAATTTTTAAAATAAAAACAAAATCGAATCATATAAAAAAGATGAACTTATTTGATATTTTTCTATGAGAAATTTTATGGGTTGTACTTCTACTTTTTTAGGTTTAATCATTTAGAACATCCCTATTTCTGTAGGACTTTCTCAATTAGGTCCTCGTATTGTAAAATCTCTCAATTAGGTCCCTAAATGTGAAAAATTGGATCAATTTACGGCTTGCCATTAATTTGGGTGGACGGCGTTAAAAAATGTTGTGCTTGGCAGGGTGATATTACTAAGTTTTACTGACGTGGCATACATTGGTTAGTGATTTGGCTTTCTTTTATTTACATATTTAAAAAACTTAATGAAATCAAAACGCAACACTGCAAAAAAAAATGCAACACCCGTGGCATGGCCGCACCCATCAGCGCCACTCACACAGCCATCATCAACCACCGCGGGAACCCATAACAACCATCCTCAACCACCACGGGAACCCAGAACAACGAGAAAGGACCCTCAACGCAAAAAAATAAAATAATGCAGAAAGGAAGAACCCAAAACGAAACATCAAGAACACAAGAAATTCCCATAACTCAAACTCATATTCAAATTTGAAACCCCCAAAATCATAGAACAGACAAAACCCTAAATCGCAGGATCCAAAACCCCAAATTCACAATTTCAGAAACCCTAACCCCAATGTTGCAAAAGAAGAACTCTAATTTGCGTTCCAATCTACAAAAAAAGAAACAAAAGCAACCCCTGGATCGCGAGCCCAAACACGTTCTCCCTTCGTCGCGAAGACGCTGGAGGGCGAGATCCTCGCGTCGCGAAACGTCGTGCTTGAGCCCCTTGAAACTCGTCTCTCCTTCCTTATGAGAAAACCCCAAACAGAACCCAGGACGGGGAAAGGAGAAAGAAAGGAACGAACAACGCGCCCTCACGATCTACCCGGAGAATACGAAGATGCTGTCGAGTCGCGCTCTCTCTATGCTGTCATCGTCACCGCCATTTGTCCCAGCACGAAACGCAGAAACCCTCTTCTCCTTGCAGGACGAACTAGAGTAGAGGAGAGAAAGGAAAACATTGCCTCCTCTGTAAGACGAACAGAACGCAATGAAATGAAAACGTTGTGTTTTGATTTTCATTCAAGTTTTTTAAATATGTAAATAAAAGAAAGCCAGCTCACTGACCAATGTGTGCCACGTTAGTAAAACTTAGTAATGTCACCTTGCCACGCACAACATTTTTTAACGCCATCCACCCAAATTAACGGCAAGCCCTAAATTAATCCAATTTTTCACATTGAGGGACCTAATTAAGAGATTTTACAATACGAGGACCTAATTGAGAAAACCCTACAGAAATAGGGATGTTCTAAATGATTAAACCATTTTTTTAATAAATTTTGTTATGGAAATAATGCTATTTTTTTCTCCTTTTTTTGTAATTCACTGTTTTCTTGGAAAATGGTTCACCTAACCATGTGCAATAGGAGATCTGGCACAAGAGAAACGTGCAAAAGTGCTGATGCACGAGTTTTAGAAGCAAAAAGTGATGAGTTACACGGAATTACAAATCATTTCTGGTTTACTTTTAGCTTACCTATCATCTTAAGTCTATTTTAGCATTTTAATATCATAGTCTGAAATTTTTACTTTTTTTCTAACTAAAAAGTTTATCTGATTATATAATCTAGAGTTAAATATGTTTTTAGTTCCTAAACTATCAAGCAAATTTGATTTTAGTCCCTCTTTCAAACTAAGGTACATTTTTGTCTTTCTCCTTAAGGAAACCTTAATTTTTCGTCCTCCAAAACCAACAACGTTAAAAAGAAGCTAAGATGGCTAACGCCTGGCCACGTGTGATGACATCTTTCCTTCCTAACTTTTGTCACGTTGGTAAGGAGCCGAACGGTTAAGGGAATACGGGTGAAGGGGTCGAACGGTTAAGGGAATAGGGGTGAAGGGACTGAACGGTTAAGGGAATAGGGTAAAGGAGGCCGAACGATTAAAGGAAGGAGGTGAGGGGGCCGAATGGTTCAACACTTAAGAAACCGTTCGGTCCATTCACACTTAATAGATATCAGATTCCATAACCAGAACATATAATGCTGAATTTTTCACTTAAGAAACGACTCTTCTTTTCATTAAAAAAGAACAAACCTACAACAAATTTACAACAAATCATCCCATTCTCATCAACATTGAAACTAAAATTATCTCTATTACACATAAAACAGAAACAAACAACGTCAACACCTTCATCTACTTTTGAACAATGAAAACTAATTTCTGTAAATTCACTATCATTTTCTAGTACTTTCCATTTCTTCACTATTCACCAAAGTTTCTTTGTTTCCTTCTCTCTTCACGTAGCTACCCCTTTCGTCAAACCCAACATTAGTGCACCATTTGAAGAAGTTGCAGCCAGCGTCTTCACCACCATTCCGTAAAGACAACATTCAACCACAATGAGGTGTTCTCAGAAATAGTACCACTAATTAATTATGTTCAATCTAACATACCTTATACTTGAAGCATCCCCAAAATTACTTGCCTCGATTCTTCATAGTTTTCGCAGTTCTCACCATAGATATTTGTCCATAATGGCAAATCGGTGAAGAAATAGGGTTTTCCTTCATCGATCTGCATGTCGATGAACAACAAGAGTGCTCCTTGGACATTCTCGTCGAAGAAGAACAAGCACAAGCACAAGCTCGAACACCACCACACCTACCCGCTTCGCAGAACTACAAGGTCGAACACCCTTTTGAATTAGGGATTGTGAGCTTCAGATCCAGGGATTAAATAAATCCAAATTGTTTTTCATTCCTTTAAAATCATTTAAATCCACATAATACCCTTATTCTGTGCCACGTGGTTATTAAAGGATACCTCAGCATGCCACCAGGCAAGAAAGCTAATGTCGTCCACAACAATTAATGGCAAGGGAATTGTTGACTCAATTTTACCAAAATAGGGACCCAATTAAGAACTCTCAAAATATGAGGACCTAATTGATACGAATATGCAGAAATAGGGACCTCTAAACTGATTAAACCATTTATGTATTTGTTTTATTGGTTTATTAAAGAAAAGGACTATTGGAAAAGTTTTTTTTTTTACAAAAAAGAAAATGTTTTGATTTTTTTTATGTTTTACCCTTTCATTTTTTGTTTGTGTTTTTCTTTTATTTATTGCAATGACGGTGTAATGTATTTTAATATTACATGAGAGAACTAGGTGACTCAGGTGAAGATGCATAACCACAAGGAACGAGAGTTGGACAAACCTGGAAAATAATAAGCAAAAGTCTTAAAGTTTAATTTCATAGTTTATTTTACCATTTTGTCCATAAATTTTGAATGTGAGACATTGTTTTTTTTTCTACAACGTGTAATAAAGTTGTGACATTTTTTTAAAAGTACTAAATAGTGTTATTCATGTAATTATAAATTTAGACACTTTAAAAATTAGGGTGTTACACAGCTTGTCTCAACATTAGACCTTGGTTGACACATCTCAAACTTTGACCCAGACTAGTCCATCTTGATCCTTGGACCTAGGTTAAGCTTCTTTCGACCTTTAGTCTCAACACAACTTGTATTGACCTTCAAACTCAGTCCTACACATCTTGACCCTCAGCCCAGGCCGATCTTTCTTGACCTTTCACCATATATGCAGGTCTCTACCTTTGCGTAGGCTGGCTTATCTCGATTTTTGGTTTGTGATGGACCGTCTTGAGCTTTAACTCAACTTAATTTGTCTCGACCTTCGTCCTAACCTATTTGACTCGACCTTCTTCTCGGCTTCGACTTGACAATAACTTTTGTTTGAGTTGACTCGGTTTAACATTTAATTCAAACTGACTCGATTCAAACTTCAATTCAAATGAACTTAGATCAACCTTCAAAGCAAGAAGACTTGGTTCAACCTTTAACTTAGACTGAAAGTGTTGTTTTTAAGAACTAATTAAAATCTTATAGTATGTCAAACCATTTTAACCCTTACTTTAACCTCTCTCCCTTACTTTACCTCTTTTGAGAGAGGGCTTTGAAAGTGGATTAAGACTTAACAATAGGTTATGGTTCAAATTTTGACATTCGTAATTAGCATAAATTCAAATGAGAGAATTTATATATCTTGCAGTATTTAATTGGCTGCTTGTAAGTTGCTTTGTAATTGTTTTAAACATTAGTTAATTGATGAAATAATGGGATTACATGTTCTCAAGCTAATTTGATATTGGTCTTGTAAATTATTTTGTCTATTATATCTGCTTCAATTATATTTATAAGATCGTGAAGAGGTGCTTGACTGGCTTTAGCTGGGGAAGTGAATTGGCTGAAATTCTAAGTTTACAATATGATTGGACATTATTAACTTGGCTTATCTTCTGGTTTGCTGCCATTTAGTCGCCCTATTGTGATTGGTTGGATAACATTGGATGAATAATCCTTTTAGTATGTTTATTTAATTCACTAAATAGCAAAATTGGGGGAGTGTTCATCCTATACAATAGAAACTTATAAATTACTTGTATCTTAGTCTTCTAATGTTATTTAGTCCTTTTTTACTTTTTTTCTTTTATCTCCTTTTATAGCTTCAAGTCAGTCTTTTTTAGTCAAGTAAATGGTTTCAAAAACAACAAAATACTCTCATAAATTGATATTTAGAGACTAAAAACTGCTAAAATAGAACAAAGGACTAAATTGAAAATTTTAAAATGAAAAATAATTAGAGGATCAAATCTAAACCAAAAATATTAATTCCACGCCTCAGTCATCTTATATAATTTTATGAAAAGTGTAAAGTAACGGTGTTTGATTTGCTAGTCAGAAACGATTACTTTTTCCAAAACTAGTTTAATATAATAAAAGAATATACAACTTTCACGTAATTGAATTTTGTACTAAAACTTATGAAACCTATTTTGGAGATGAAAGGCCTCCAAACATAATTGAGTTCACACCTACATTCCAGAGAAAACGGTTAAATTTCTTGATAGTAAGCTGGATCAAGAAAAGGAAGTTCACACCTACATTTTGAAAGAACCACAGCTTCTCGTACATTAGACTTGACTGGAATCCTGACAACAGCTTAATTGAGTTTTCTGTTTCAATTGCCACTGCTATTCAGCTTTGTAATAACCAAAGTCATCTGAGTATGACCACTGATCAGAAGGACAGTCTTCTGTCCATGTTAATGTGATTGAGCTTCTCAAAAACTCATCAACTTTAAGAACACCAGATCTGGAGTGCTTGCTGCATGAAGACGGCTATGATGCTGCCCATTAATATATTGATGACATTGACTGCGTCATTGTTGAGCTGCAAAAAATAGAAAAGTAATCATAAATAACTAGTGAAAAAGTACATCTTCATACTGCTACCAGATATACAAAAGTTAAGCTGGTGAATGTAAAAAATGAAATCCAGCTTTGAGCGCGCAAGCTCAAGCATTCTGTTTGAATTTGGACCAACATTTAATCTTATTAGCAAATTGGTATTCAAGAATTCCATAACTCAGAAGAAACTAGAACACATGTACGCAAATTTAATGGGCAAGACGGACTTTTGACATGGATCTGAAAATAAAATATTAGTGCTTTTGTTAACCTACCCATTTAAATCCTTCCTTCTCTTGAAGTGCAGCACCAATTACACTCTCGCCAAGATTAGCAATCTGAGCAGCTAGTACACATATAATTGCTTCATGTGAACCAACCTGTTTAACAATAAAAACACTGAAGCAAGTCACAAAAAGAATTTCAATTCATAAAGTCATCAACAATTGGCCATAAAAGAATAACTACATACGTAAAAGATTCTTCTATACTAACTTTGCAGTAGAGGTGATTTAAATGGGAGTCAAGCTATGTTCCCTGAACTTGTTGAGCCAATGATGTTTAGTCGCTTAATTTGCACTAAATTTCCCATTTTACTCCTATGATAAAGTTCCAATTAAAAAACATAAGAAGGCATTCACATAGTTCTGCTCCTATAATTTATATTCTATCCCTCACAAAAACCCAAACAGCAAATTGTAAAATTATTGATGTGGTTTATTTTATTTTCCATTCCCTTTCTCAATATCGAATTTCCCAATTTCATAGGCATGTCTACAACAATTAAGTGTTGTTGATGCCCCTGTTTCAGATCTAACAGTAAAACTATGTTTTATGTTATATGTCAAATGAATCCCATTTAACTAGTTCAAAGTTATGAAACAACAAATGAGAGAAAAATTATTCATTAGAAGGATGCACGGCTAAATTTCAGGAAAAGTATCTTAACTCTTTGTTGATATGTTGCATTTCATACTACTATTAGGTATCATTTTAGTTAGGAAGGATCGCATTAATTCATGTTTAGGACTTGGCTTTGTAAATTTGGTGGATCTTTCCTTTTTTGAGTATTATATATGCAGTATATCCTATTTACTTTGTATTGTAAGAAATAAAATAGCAGTCGTCCCTTTTCCTGCTATAGCAATTTCAGAATTTGACAGGACCTGCTAAGCACTACTATCTAAGATTTATACTTTTGTGTTCAATGATTAGAAAGCTGATCTGTTCATACTAAACCTACCACTCACTTTAAAATAATTTAAAAACAAAATCAATATCATGCTATTAAATCCCTCTAAGATGTTCTTTCAACAAATGAGTGCAACACCAACATCTTTCAAACACAAATCAACTGGCATAGAAATGCACTACCACCTTAAAAAGACCTAATGCAACCATTATTAGCCTTGCAAAAGTTAGAACTTTACCTCACACAAAACCCTAACACCACCACAATATAACCTAAAAAGGTTGCCCGTAATTCAACCAAATTCCATTTCCATAAGTTTGTATATTTAAGCTTATAATAACATAGTATTTACTATTTCAAAATCAATTTACTAGCATTTCAGACCCTAAACACAGCTTCCTGAATGCCAAAAACAGTAATATTGTAGGTTTTACAAGCCATCGAGGGGAGGACATGAGAAGCCTTCTGGCTATCATGAAGCAAATTATAAGAGCGCAATTCAAAATTAATGTAATAGAAGCTCTAAAAAATAATAAATTACTCTCCCTGTATGTACTCAGAAAACACTACATTGCTCAAATAGTAAAAATTGAGGTAAGTGGTTAATTATAGTAGAGTTTGTGATCTAGAGATAAGTGGTTGTTTATTTCTCTCGCATTAAAGATGGAGATGAATTGTGTCAATCCCAAAGTGATAGAGGTGGTTGCTTAGGTTTGGGAAGCCTATTCTCTATTTAGTATTTCAGTTTAAGAATTTGTGATTAGTATAGATGTTAAGAGACAGGAATTACTGAAGTACCTCACCCACGAGAAAACTGATAAAAGCAAGAACTACGGAAGCTACAATTCCTGCCAAGGTTCCTTCAACGCTAACAGCCCCTTCTGTGCCTCTTGGAACAACCTTAAATGTCGTAACTAGGTACCTGGATATTATGCCAGAAAATGTTTAGAATTGATAATCATAATTCACATTTCACAATTAATGAGAAACCAGGTTAATAAATTCAGAACAAAAGTACTAGTAGTGGCAATAAAAAAATGTACAAAAATATATTACATCTGATTATGTTATAGATTGAATTCACAATGCAATAGATATTGTCAGCATAATCCATGCACCACAACATATGGGTTACGCCAGGGTAGCTTCCAGTTGGAAAATTTATCACCAGAAATTACAGAACAGTTTAGAAGATCTCTGCATCAATAGGGAATCATGATTCTTTGAGGGGTTTCCTCAGTTCATGGCACAAAACTAATATTAGGGGAAGGGGGCAAGGTTCCAAGGTTTTAAAAAACAGTTTGCAATTGCAACTTTAAGTTCAAATGCAATGTTATGGTTTTTGGGGTCTCTTGTAATCACATTGCATCCACAATCGTGGCCACACCAACTGCATTCATCCAAAATTTTCCACAATATCAAGATAGCAGCAAAACAGTGTTTGCAATTTCAAACCTTGGGGTTCTATAAAAGCTAAAATATAAAAATGCATAACAATTCTTCATAAGTAGAGATTGATAACAAAATAACACAAACAACATACACATAGAGTTCACTACTCACGTTGTTTTTCCATATGCCTTCCCAATCTCACTTGAGACAGTGTCGCTCAACTTGGTACAGAAACTGGCAACAAACCCGAGCCTCCAAAGCCGAGAAAATGTCTCTCCCCCAACACCAAAAATAGTAAGGAAGGCGCAAATGCAACCAGCAGCACTAGATCCAATAACACTACCGGGACCCCTTCTTCCTCTTCTTTTCTCAGCAACCCCCTGAGCCACTTTCTGCGCCATTTTGACCTTTGTAGCAGCTGTACCCTAACAAACCCCAAACAAATCAAATCCAAAGAACACAGCCTCAAACCCAGAAGAAAAAGAAAGGAAAATTCTCACGTCCATTCTCGAAATTGCACAGAACTCCATCAATAAGCAATCCCTCTTCTCTAAAAAAAGCTCACCATTTTCGCCATACACTAAATCTAGAAAAACCTCCCCACCCACTTTCAGAATTGAATATAATTCCACGCAAAACCATTTTTTCCCTCAAAACTAATATCTTTCAAATCAAGTTAAGGAACAACTTGATCTCCCACACTATTTGATCTCCACAGTTGTCATTCTCAAAATAAGGAAAAACCACCACCCAATTTCACATCACAGTTCAACTAATACCAAAATTTTATCTCAACATTCATCACTCTCAAAGAGCCCACATTCCCCACCCCAGAATAAAACTCCACGCCACTCCCCAAACCCCAACTTTAAACTGAGAAAAGCACCACCTTCAAAACAAGCTTAGCAAGTAAGAAAAGTGAACTCACAATAACAAAGTAGACAGCAACAAGAAAGAACCCAGAGGGCCCAAAAGCGCGCCAAGTAAGCGTTCCGAGCAGAAAAGCGGCAACGATGCCGGAGAGAGACAGCCCAGTGACCAAAATCGGAGAACCCAAAAGAAATATCATGGCATTGCTGAAAAGCGCAGAGTGCCATGTGGCGGGAGACGATTGGACGAGGGAAATTGCCCCTCCAATGGCATCTTGGATGGACGAGACGTGCATGGCTCGAGGGAAAGAGCGAAGGGGACGAGAGTTGAGAAGTAGAGTGGTGGGTTTTGGAAAGGAAGAAGAGGGTTTGAGGTGGGAAGAAGAAGAAGAAGAAAAAGAAGAAGAAAAAGTAAAAGAAAAGGAAGGTACTGGGAAGGTTTGGAGAGTTGAAAAGGCCATAAATTTGTATTGTGTGAGATGGCGTGAATGGGAATTGAAAAGGGAAAATGAGAGAGGGTTACTCCATGTCGCTGATTCCATGAGGGTGGTTGCGTGTTGGGAAGTCTCTTCAGTACACACCACCAAAAATCACGGTGGCAAGTGTCATTGAATACATATCATGGTAATTTTACCCAAATGAAGACCTAAACCCTAAACTTTTAATTAACAATATTTTATGGAAAAATAATTTGTTATAATAATATACAATATAATCATAGTTATTAAATTTTTTTCAATATTTTTGTTACTTAAAAAGATAGTTCCTCTTGTAAAAGGTAAAATGCAAGATCCTCTCAAGTCATGTCTTAGTTTATGCACAACCTCGAATTATTATCATTATTCTTTACAAACAAAATTGAAGCTCCCAACACCGACATACTTGGTTGATAAACTTCTTTTCTAGCAGTTCATCAATCTGTCTCTTTAGCTTTGCTAACTCTGCCAGAACCATTCTGTACGGGACTACAAACACTAGTCCAACTCTTGGCACCAAGTCTATAGAGAACTCCACTTCTCTACTTAACGACAACCCTGACAATAATACATTCGCAAAATCTCCCACCACCGGGATACCCATTGTCTGCTCCTCAGAACTCTTCTTCTTCTCCTAAGCCATCACCTTAAAACACATGGCTTCATCACTAACATCCTTTAGGACTTCCTTGGTTGAGATAAACTCTAAACCATCTGAGTCTGGAAACACCAATTGTTGCCGTCTACAGTCAAGAAGAACGTGATTGGTAGTCAACAATCCATTCCTATATATCCAGGCCTTGAAGAGGCAAGGAGATCAAGTTCACTTTGAACTTGCATCCGACGACTACAATCAACATCCAACACAGGCTAAATTGGTCGAGATCTGACCCGATGCTGGTGTAGAAACCACCAGTTCACACCTTAGATCACTCACTAGTAGGGCACAAACGGTTGGGATCACTGATAGGGCTTCTTCCCTGGCTTTCCTCTAACAAACTTGTTCTTATGAGTCTTTTCGACTCGGCCTTGGTTCATCTCAGTATCTCTACTTTCTTTGTCTTCGTGACCAAGGCTGGAAACTTCTTGATTTTCAGAGGTACAATCATCGTCATTAGATCATACCTCAGCCCCTGTTCAAATCTTTGACACTTTTACTCTTTCGCCATACTTTGACTATAAAAACGAATCAGATACTCAATCTTGTCAATGTAGTCATGCACCGACATCTTGTCTTGACGCAATGCCAAAAACTCATGCTCCCTTTCGATCTTGGCACTACTCGGAAAGTATTTTTCTAAAAACATAGCTTTGAAACTGTCCCAGGTGATAGCCTCCCAGTTAAATTCCATCAGCCACTGCATACCATCCCACCAGTACTAAGCTTCTTCTTCTAACAAGAAAGTTGCGTAGTTCAACTTTTCCTCCTCTATGCATCTGATCACATGAAATATCTTCTCAATCATCCTGATCCAAGCTTCCGCTTTATCTGGCATAATCCTTTCGTTGAACCTTGATGGGTCATGCCTCAAAAAGTCATTCAACCTCAAATGAGTTCTCGGCTCCTAAGGGGTATGTTGTTGCTCCATCGCATTAATCATCCTATCAACAACCTGATTAAAATCATCGATTGAGGGGGTTTGACCATGAGGGTTAGATCAGCATGCCATGATCTACCACGTATGCCAAAGAATGCACATCAACACAAGTCAAAAGCATATACCAATTTCTCACATAAGTATACACAAATCATCACAACAAATCACAGAGACACATAATAGAAGTTAGTGAATTCACTCCCCAAAAGCCCGAAAATATTTTTTGTTTGAAAATCATTACTCTGATGCCAACAAATATAACACCCAAACTTGGGGATGTCACGGTTTACAAAAACTTTCCAAAAACATACGAAATACTTATTTGTCAAAAGGAAACATATGATACTATTATAAAAACTTTAACATTCGAAGATTTAAACAAATAAGTTTGTCCTCCAGTTCAACTAAAAAAATTAATTGAAATACAACTCAAGGAAATGAAAAAGTTCTTTAAATACATTTAAAATCTCCAACAAAAGTCTTTAGCGTGAATCCTCGTTTTACACCACTCCATTTTTCTGTAACAATATTTACTCCCATATAATACTACTCATTATCATCTCATTTACATGCATCAACAAAAACAAGTGAGCAAAACAAAAATATACATTACCCACAGTGTAGAATAACACAATACAAATCATACCTATTAAGCACACCGAAAAACATATTATTATCAATCATTAAAATTTAAAATCATGCATATATTCTATCTAACTCATACAAACTGTTCATACTCAAACAAAATCACAATAACACCCAAAATCAAAATCAATAACAACCTTTATCGGAAAAGACAAAGAATTAATGGTACATACAAATTCAATCTCATATATTCTCCTAATTACAATCAATAATCACGTTCATCATCACACAGTCAATAAACTTTAAATAATTTTAATTTTGCTGATTCAGAATCAATAACTTTATTTTTAAACAATAATTTTAATAACATGTACATTGAATTTAATTTTGCTGATTTTAAATAAAACTACAAATCGCCAATTCCTACTATATGAAATTAAATTATTTAACAATTTACTTATACATTTTTCAATATTATTTTCTTAAAAAGTTACAACAATTAAAAGTTATTACAAAATGACCTTACACTTATATATTTTCTATTTCTTAAATAATTTATTTATCCATCTCTTATTGTTTAATAATTAAAAAAATTAAATTTAATATCTTTTATTTTACAACATCCAACCATAAATATAAATATACTTCAATCTACTAAACATATATATTTTTAAAAAAATTTCATACCCTTTATTTTGATGAAATTCGAAAACAAAAATTGTAAAACCAATTCAGAATTCAGATTCCCAAAAATCGAATTTGGACTGGTATTAAGGTGAAAATTTCAACCAACCATGTTCAAAATTCGTGTCGAGGAACCCCATTCTAACCTACAGCCAAAACTCTACTATGTAGGTAAATATTGAATTTGAATTCTTTACTGAGTTTT
The DNA here is from genome assembly GCF_016808095.1 of Vigna angularis. Taxonomy (NCBI): domain Eukaryota; kingdom Viridiplantae; phylum Streptophyta; class Magnoliopsida; order Fabales; family Fabaceae; genus Vigna; species Vigna angularis. The sequence continues at coordinate 25,333,691 of NC_068980.1, forward strand.
TTCTGTATTATCCCTCTGTTGTGTCTTTGTAACATACTCATGACCACTGATTTTAAAATTTTAAAATATATTAAAAATATTTTTAAATTATTTTTAATGCTGAAGGACAAAACCAAAAAATCTAGAAAATCTGGACTCATAAATATTATCTATGCTACTTGGGTAATTGAAAATCCAACCTGTGCTATTGCAGAAAAAAAAAATATAATTTCCAGATCTTACAACTTGTATCATATGTTGATGAAAATTCAATATTAAATATGATTTTTTTAATGAAACATTAAAGTATCATACATTGCAAAATTTTATTTTTATTTAAATATTATCTTTCAAACTAAATATATTTACTATTTTTAAGTAAATTTTATTATTAATAAGAATTATTATTTAATTAAATAATATATAACAAAACTTCTTAATACATATTTTTATTTAGAATATTTTACTTAAAAAAAATTATGTTATTTTGAAAATGTTATATATATTGTTAATGTTTATTTATTTATAAAATTATATATATTCTAAATGTTAAGTTAAGAATGAAAGATTTATTGATGAAAAACTGAGAGGGCTGGCTCGCATTCCATCTCTTCTCTTTCTCGCAGGCGCGGCTCCTCCATTAGCCATTGTTGTTGTTAGGCACGGGATCGGAGATGAAAGTGAAGATCTTGCGTATCCTTTTCACATTCCGTTTAGCATCATTTTTCCCCTTTATTAGTTGATTGATTATTGCATCTTTGTTTTGGTACAGTATGCTTTTCAAATTTTCATTGCAGAAAACAAATTAAATAATAAAAATGATGTTTTTCTTGACTAAGGTCTCTGATTGGGTACCTCCTGATTTTCTAAACAGAGTAAGTTCTTTCTTTTATCTTCAACATAACTTACATGCTGTTATGAATTTGTTTTGCTTAGTTTATTTGTCAAATAATTCATGAATGATGCTTTCTCATATGTGTGGATTACCATGTTTGAATAGTTAAGGTTAGAGAAGATGAAAAGTAAGGAGGGAGTGGAAATAATTTTTAGGAGGACAGAAGTTGGTGCCAGTGTGAAATTGAGTTCCATTGCCTTTTCACTTCAATTTTCTATTAAACATGAAGAATTTAATTTAACCCTATTTTTGTTCTGAATTGTCACTCTCCTTTATCATTTTTTCTAGTCATTTGTAAATAAATGTTAAGCTCTTCCTAATTTTTTTGTTCTTTCTTGGTAAATGTAGATGGCACGGTATTGCTTCGTGGACTTGGGATGCTCAGGATGAAACGTGTGGGATCTGTAGAATGGCCTTTGATGGATGTTGTCCAGACTGTAAACTTCCAGGGGATGACTGTCCTCTGAGTAAGCTATATATAATTTTTTTATGTGGTAGACTGTGTTGTTATTATATTTGGACCAACTTGTCCTAGTTAAATTTCTGGATTAATCATTGTGCTTTGGGTAACTGTGTTAGTGATAGTGTTAAACTCAACTACACATTGTGTCACTGTTTGTGATTTTATTTGATTTAAGAGTCTCACACTGAGTAGAATATAAGCCTTAAGACTCTCCTATATAATGGACTAATTCTTAGGTTGGAATATCCTCTTGTACTTAAGTCTCAGCAATTGTTGCTTTTATTGAGAGTTATCTTACAGGAAAAAGGCTAATTATAAGCTAGATTAAGCTGCAAAGCCAATACTAATAAATGATTAAAGTTGTCTTAAAAGAGAAAAGAGTTACCATCTGCTCAGTGTCAATAGTGTGAGACGGTTATGGACATCAGGCATTAAGGGGGTTAACAATGTTAAAAGTGTCACATTGAGTAGGATAAGCTGTGAACTCTCTTACATGATGAACTATTCTTTTGGGTGGGATATCCTCTTGTGCTTAAATCCTAACGTATGTGTTCTGTTATTATTTGTGTAGACAGTGGTCCTATTGTGAGGGCTGAAGGAAGTCTCAGAAAAATGTTTTAGTTGTAATATCACTGCCTGGGCCTTGATTAACTAATCATCAACATTGTGTAAATGAATCAATGAAGCTTCCAAGCTTTGCTTATAAGTTTGTAGGATTATAGAAAAAGAGTCCTTTTATTTGGTTTCTTTCTCTTCACACATAGTACACTGTATCACTCTGTCCAAATTTTGTTAATTTTCTAAGTTTTCTAATTATCTCTAAAATTACATCGTTTGTAGTCCTAATTATGATGCAAATCTATTTAAAATGCAAACTTCTCTTGTTTGAATGTGTTGAACTCCTGCAAAGATAGTTGTTGCTCATGTGGGTGACTTGACATTTATGCAAAATATATACTCTAACATTGTATGTTACATTCTTTCCAACACACTTATATTAGGTGAAATTCATGACAATTTGGTTTGTTATTTATTGAGATTCTCACAAATTTACTCAACTAAAGTGTGTGTTACTGTTACTTTTTGGTTTATGCCGAAGCAGTTTCACATGATTGAGAACCTTTTAAGACATCAGTAAGATAAAAATATTATATTTTGAGCTATAAATTCCCGCTTGACTCCCCTTGAAAAACTGTTTGTATTAATGTATGGATGATATCTTTTTCTCGGTATCAAGATTTGCTTATCAAATTGTAGTGTTATGTTATTCTTTATAACGGAAGTGAGTAATACTTGTTCTTTTTTCTTCTTGCAGTTTGGGGTGTATGCAATCATGCGTTTCATTTGCACTGTATCCTGAAATGGGTTAATTCTCAAACATCACAAGCGCATTGCCCAATGTGCCGTCGTGAATGGCAGTTTAAAGGATAAGAGCATTGACTTTTTCCCTTAAGGGTGACTACTAAACATTGTAAATGTGGTGTTGTTAATTTGAATATACTTCAATTTTACCATGCATATAAATGTACTGGATTGTGATTAGTGTTGTATTGTGCCTCTTCATGGATTGTAGGGTTCTTATTTATATTTAGTTATTTCCTTTTATCATGATTATGCCAAAATTAAGGAGTGTCATGCCTGATTTTTCTCATATAATTAATCTATGAATTGGACATTTTTTACCCAATTTAGATAGGGCCCATCAATGATTTGGGATTATTCTTCATTAAAGTTTATGTGCTGATATCTTTACATTATTGGAATCCTTGTGTAACTTATTTTTATTTGCAGAAGATTTGGTATTTCTTTTGTTAGTCTCCAAATACAGGAGATCTCTTAATTTGGTATAAAATCTGATACAATATTTTCCTATTATATTGTCTGCTTGATTGTAATTTTTGAAATAAATACAGTTCCTAACAATATTTCAAATATGTACGCAATATTTTGTTAATTTTTTTATTATTCGCACTAATACATTGTAGTTTCGTAAATTGGTTTGGTGAGCGTTTGAAGATTCAACAGGTTCCTCAGTCTTGGCAGTGTTGGCCCGGAAACAAAAAAAATCTAATCAGAAACAGGTTTGTGAGGCAACATCTAACTACATAATTGCTAAAAAGTCACGTTTAGACATTAGGAACATATTATTACGTGTGTAGATGTAGATTGTGATTTGTAAGTACCATGTTTCATAATGAAGTCTGAAGTATTTGAAGCATGAAAGTGCCCTTGCGATGTAATTTTATTGTGGGTGGTAACCTCATGTTTTTTCTTTTTTAGTTTTTTAATAAAATCTTTATATAATGTTAGCGAGATATAACATAAACTTGGAAAATTCAAACCTTGTTGACTTTTGTGGAAAAAAATGCTCGACAAAGAAATATAGTATTATAAGTTTCAAATTCTCATGGGTTGAGACATCCCTAATATCTCATTATTTTAGTTATATATTAATTATTATCGATAAAGAAAAATAAATCATTGTAGATATTATACTGACACTAATATTTATTTATTAAAAAAAGTGAAAAATAATTAGTATCAACTTGGAGTTGACTAACGGATCTCTCTCATGTGTAAGTCATTTTACAATTTTTTTTAAAAAGAACTGATCTATTTTTATTGCGTGAAAATCAAGTAACCATTCAACTAAAATCACATTTTAGTGAACAGTGATATTTAAAAATTAATTTGATATTTTATTGTAGTATCATAATTTTGAATAACAACAAATGTCACAGACTTTAGAGGATGACCCTCTAGAGACCTGGTCAACCTCACCAGCGCAGCAAAATTGTTTGAATATAATCATGACATGGATATGTTAACACAAGTCGGTCAATCTGGAATCTAATTTAATATATTTTCGTCATGACATAAGGTACCCTTATTGAAACGTTACAGTATCGTCAAGAGCAAACAACTTTAAGGTCAAATACTTATCTTTCTAAGGAGTGTGGAGACACGGTTTTATTTGTAATCAGGCACTCGGACAGGTTTTTGAGACATGCAGAAGATTTCCATCCACTCATGAATCTTTCTAGGGTTTATCTCGCTATTTTTATTCAATGGTTGAGTAGCAATCGTATGTCGCGTTCCAATTTTGCCAAAATGTTAAGAGGGTGATTGCTATATATGCACATTACAAATTGTAAAGTAGTAATTTTGAAGTCATTCTTCCATATGGAGTCGTGTGGGAAGAAAGCGTGGTTGGTGTTGATGGGAGTAATGGTAGTTTTGGGTCATGTGTTAGGCACAAATGGTTGTTTCGAAGAAGAGAGGAATGCACTGTTAGATTTCAAAGCTAGTTATGGCAATGAGTCATACGTGCTACCTTCGTGGTTGAATGACCCAAAGAGCAATTGTTGCTCCTGGGAAAGAGTCACGTGCAGTTCATCTTCTGGCCACATCATTCATCTCGCACTTGGCAATCTTCATACAAAGGAAACTGGAATGGAACCATTTGTATTTCCATATGGTGAAATGGGACCATATAGGTATGTAATGAGACCATTTCGTTTGCAGCCCATGCGTAGCTTAAACTGGTCATTGTTCCTTCCCTTGAGGGAACTGAGAAGCCTTGGCTTGTCCAATTTTTGTTTTCTGGGATTCGTTCGGAATCAAGGTACAAAAAGCTATTGCATCTTCATTTACTTCTGTACTCTTTATTTCTTTATTTTAATTAATTGTTGTTTGGGTTCCTTAACTAGATATTTTAGGTCGAGTTAGTTCATCAGCAAACAAAAGAATATAGGAAGCATTCGGAGTTTTTCAACCCATATAGTAAAACATGTTTCGTACATATATGATAGAGAATGCGCTCATACTCATTGTTTCTTTCTTTTATCCTTTCAATGTGCCAATAATATGCATTTGGGGATGGCAACAAGTCGGTGAGGCAAGAACAATGTCTACTCGCAATCAATTTGATCTGAAAAAGAAAATTCACCCACTACTCAACCAGTTATCTGCACGGATATCTATTTAAAAAATATTCGCAAATATTTTAAAATCTATGAATACCTGCATATACTCGCAAACATTTTAAAAAAATATATTTTTATAAATTATTAAAATAAAATTCAAATAAAATTACAAAAAATATATAAAATATAATATAAGTTAAATTAAATATAAATTAAAATTTAATTTTAATTAAATTCAACCTTATAAAATATAAATTAATTTTAATTTTAATTAAATTTAACTTAATAAAATGTAAATTAAATTTTTATTTTTATTTTTTTAGGATAGCATATATATGCAGGTATGAATAATATAATATCCGCACTCGACTTGTTTATAAGCGGGTATTAAAATATCTGCTACCCGCAACCCACCGATAGTAAATATCGGCAGATACCAACTATCCGTCGCGGATTTTATCCACAAATATCTGTGGGTCTGTGGATGCGAATTTTTTCGACATTCATATATGCATTTCACATTGGTAATAAATCATCACAATATTGATTTAACTTACTTAATTTGTTGAATTCATTTTAACTTGTGTTATGTTGTTTTGATGAGTACTTCAGTAGTTGTTGTTCAAGTGACCTATTAATTAATCCGTGTAAATCTTCACCAAATTAGTCTTGTGTGCATTTCCTCCTCAATATAACCTATGTAAAATTTGAAATAAGTTATTTTTCAATAGTGTGGTGTGACTATACAATATGAAGTTGTGTAATTTATTTGGGGCTTTCACTTCTTAAAAACACAAGAGGAATAACCTAAATACAATTATTAAGATTTTTTTTAGAAAATATTATTTTTAAAATATATAAAAACTGCTTAATTTTTTTTAAGATTTATTTTCCTCCAAACACTCACATTATTATCACTACTATTTTTAAGTGAAATAATTCTTTAACTAAAGCTCAAACAAGCACTCCATTTTAATTTTATGGAACTAATTAAAATATTTTGATGTATAGGCATTTATTTAGAGAGACCTTGGATCTACCAATAAATAAATAATAATTCGCAAGTTTTAGCAAAAATAAAACCCACTTGTATATCCCTTTCATTATCAATAAAAAAAAAGTACTATATAAATCGATATATTAGAACAATTTTTTATCATTTTGTTCACTTGAATCGATTTGGAGGAGAGTGATTGAGTGGATTTAAGAGGATTTGAAAATAATTTTTTTTTATTTTTTATTTGAGTGAATTTGGAGGTAAGTGAGAGTGAATTTGGAAGCAACATTTGTGAGAATTAGTGTAGGATTTGATTGATGTGACAGATTAAAAAAATTTACTTCCAAATCCACACTCACTTACCTCCAAATTCACTCAAATAAACAACAAAAAAATTTATCTTCAAATCCACTCAATTACTCTCCCCCAAATCCATTCAAGTAAACAAAGCCTAAAAGTGAAACGGTTGAATTTTGTCCTTATAAATAGATTATTCGTTTTCAAATGATGTAATTTTAGTCATGCATCAAAACATAATTGTTTATAGTTTTAAGGTGTAAAAAAATCAAATTCTTATGTGAATTAAACAAAAAAAAATGTAATTGCATCATACTATAAGACAATTTTCTTGGTATAGAAGTTAAGCAATGTTTTTTTTTTCTCTCTTACTTTAAAGAATTAGTCAATACATATTTTCAAAATTCTTAGACTGTGTAGCTTAACTTCTATGTACAATAAAGTGAATAAAATAGAAGATGTCTTTCTACAAATCCAGCCCTTTTTGTTGAACAAAATTGTTTTTCATTCTCATCTTCATTCACATTATTTTGAAGAAAATCTTAAGGTGAAGTTGATGTAAATTCTTGTTATATTTTTGCAAATACCGTGTAATGTTCATTAAGAAAGCTGAATGAAGATTTTTACTAGACATTAAGATAGCAAACTATATAAATGTAAAGGTTCACTTTAAAAAGTTTTAGAGGAGAGGAGAGTTCACTCAGACACAATAACAAACGATGATATTCTTTAAAACACAAAATAAGTTGAAATGAAGTAAATGGAAAAAATAGAAAGAGGAGAAAAATGTGATAGAGTGTCCCTTGAAGGGGGTCCTAAGGCAATCCAACCCTTAAGTTGAATGGTGAAGTGTCACCACTTGAGCTTGCTCAAGATAAGGCAAGGATAGTTTCACTCCAAAGCAAAAATCTCACACCAAAGGTTGAATAAAGTGTTTATATTTCTTCAAATTGATCACCCTTTTACAAGTCAAGTATAACCCCTTAAATATGTGAGCATAAAGAGTCTCTAAGCAAGGAAAATATGACCTAAGGGTGTCTCTACAAATAACAAAAGTTAGTTTCTAGAAACTAGATTAACATTAGGTTAAAACGAAGACAACTTTGGTGTGGAAAAATGGTGGTTCCAAGTTGATTATGTCTAAGCATATGGTAGGCGGCCTAGGTGCATGTACCAAGGTGGTACAAGTTGCTTTATACTTTATGCCTTATTATTTCCTCTCTTCTCCACCTCATATGCGACCCACTTTTTGCCATGCCATTTAGGTATACCTTAAACCATTCAAATTGTTAAGACAATATTGTTTATAAGACAGGACCGTCTATCACTTTCATGTTTTAAAGTTTAAAAAACGATAAACGAAATGAGAATTTGACAACGTATAAACCTTGTAAAAACAATATCGTTGAATGAAAGACATTATATGAAACAAGCGTTACAACATCTGAAAGAACAAAGAAAGAGGTTTAGTAAACGCGCTACTAAACGATGTTTTATTATGAATTGAAATTGTGAGAAACACTAGAAGGGGGCTTGAATAGTGTTTCTGGAAATCTTTTTTGATGCTAATGTTTAACAATCCTTAGTAGTGATTAAATGATCCATATGGGCAGTTAAACCCTTGATTTGTAAAAAATTGCTTTGATTGAAGCGTTTATAGCTCCAATGTTTAGCTAATTTTCTATAGCGTCTAAGAGAACTAGCTCTTAAGGAATAATGTGTCTCATGATAAGATTGTTTGTCAAAGATTAGCTATGCAAAACATCTTTTGCATTTGTAGATAGGATGTTTGTAAAGCTAAGACACTAAGCACAAACATTTTGTACCTGTTTACTCAACTGATCTACGTCCAGTTCTCCTTTAAGAATCTTATAGGGTTCCATTATATTTTCAATGAAGTACATTTGAGTATTCACACTACTCCTGGCTACACTAGTCAAACTCAGTAACCCCCGTTATTGTGACTAGAACCGAGTATTACCCACTCCTAGTTGTGCAATATTCTTCATCACTCCTAGTATCCTTAGACAATCCTGATATCTTGCCGATACAGTGTCTAGTTGAGTTTTACCTACTCTCGGTTTTCCTAGTCAACCTAGTAACCTTCGTTACTCTGACTATAACCGAGTTTCACCCACTCCTAGTTGTGCTTTATGCTTCACCACTCCGAGTATCCCAAACAATCTCGGTATCTTCCCGATACGTTGTCTAGTTGAGTTTTACCTACTTCTGGTTTTCCTAGTCAACCTAATAACCTTGTTATTGTGCTATAACTGAGGTTCACCCACTCTTGATTCTGCAATATTCTTCACCACTTCTGGTATCCCTGGTCAATCTCAGTATCTTCTTGATACGTTGTTTAGTTGAGTTTCACCCACTTCTGGTTTCTACTAGACAAACCCATATAGTACCATTTAACCCCACTGAGTTAAACGTAAAGTGTTTGTATTCTCTTCATAATTTGCAATCAATCAGGCCGCTTACAAGTCCTTAGACGATTACTCTCACAGAAAGGATATGTTTACAATACAATTTAATCTAATAGACTTTTTGAATTTTTTTTCTCTTCTTACAAATGTAAGTTTTTGACTCTATACAGATCTGAGAGTATTTTCTAGAATTCTTGGTCTTCCATGAGGATGATTTTTCTTTATGTCTCTTATGTGCCCATCCTCTCACTCTTCTCATCCAGAGGTCTTCTTTTTATAAGCTTTATGAGAATTTAGCCATTAGATGATGCTTGTCTTTGATTTTCAACTCTTCATAGCCTTTGTCATAGGTAATTGTCATAGGTTGAAGTCTACTTGTCAAAGTAGACATCCTTTTTAAGTACTTCATCAAAAGTAGGTTGTACGAAATCTTTAGCACGACTTTTGATGGAGAGATCATTCCGTGAATGTCTTTTTTGTCTCTAACGTCCATTTCTTACTTGTATATAATAGAGAAGTGGATGCTTGACTTAGGCAATCTGCATAGAGTAGAGTAGATATGCATTCAAGCAGATATGTCCCTTTTGCTTTCACTTTTGTTGTTTTGAGACGTTGTGCATTTAATGTTATTTAATGCACGTTCAGAACAACTATAAGCTTTTCAAATTTTCGTTGGTAGATCAACATTTGATCTTTTAAGCATTCTAGTAGAGATACCAAGCAACTCATGAGAGTTTCATCTTGGATGAAAACGTCGTTTAGCACAAGGTATCACTTAGCCTATGCAGGGCTTTTCCTAGCAGCGCCTTATTTAGTGATTATTCATTTGGTTCAAGAGCGTGTTTAATAAGATATCTTCCAACATAAGTTTTTGAAACAATGTTTGTACCTTTTAGCTTTTTTACCAAAAACATCATTTTATACATCATAGTGAGATGTATTTGTACCTTTTAGCATTTTGTGAGGAAATCGTTTGGTAGAGCGTCTACTCATATATTGGTGCGTTTACTAAGACTTTTCTTTCATAAAAAGCCTTTTGATATGGGTTACACAAAGGTAATGCTTTGTTAATCATCTATTTCACTCATAATTTGTTCGTTAGTCCTTAAACCATGTGAAGATGCTAGACGATCTTGATTTTTGTCTTAGCAAACTTCATTTCTTCTTGTAGTATTGATTTGTTGTGCAACACTAACGTTTTGTATTATGTCTCTTCTTAGGAGTGAAGTGTTGTCTTTTAGGCTAAAGATACATTCTTTTATTTTGCAAATATTTTCTTTAAAAAACAATACCCGTTGCAAGGCATGTGTTTCTTGATTGATTTGTGTGCTCAATGCTTTACCAGATTTACTTGGACATTTCTTATGCTCATTACTTTGTGATTGTATATTTTTTAGGCATACTATATGTAGACTTCTTCTACTGATCAGACGCTTCTATGTCATTTTAGCTAATCTCTTTCGCGTTTTTCCGCCGTTTAACGCCTCATATAGCTTTACACATAACCTTGATTTTTACTCCTTATGGTTTTTGAAGTATAGATTCTTCTAATCTTTAGACATTGAATTAGTTAAGCCTATTTAAAACATATACAGTGAATAGTTGTAAATAATGAAGTGATACATATATCTTTCAGATGATGGCAAGTCAACGTTAAAGAAGTTAGAGACATTAGATCTGAGTTATAATTATCTCAATGAGAGCATAATGGAACTTGTGGGTACTCTTCCATCTATCAAGAATTTAAATCTTTCTGGTAATTCTATTCGTGGACCTTTTATGAAAGGTATGAATGCAACTACGTAAGTACTATTATATGTTTCACACTTGGAGATTATAAATGTTCTAAAATTTACTTTTTTTTTCTTTGTTCCAAGAATTATCACGTTTACCAAACTTGGAAGTGTTGTATTTGAGCATGAATTTTATTGGCAATGACACCTTTCTTGCATCTCAAGGTACATGTGTGTATCGTTGCTTTTTTAGTATCATTTAGTTGTTCGAGACCATTGGCTAACAAAGTGATGAACGCATAATAAGAATTCTACCAAAAAGAGAAATTACACTACTGCTTGCTAAAATTGCTAATGATATGAATGATGTTTCTTCTTTTATCTTAAAAAAAGTGCTAATAACTAATATTTACTGATAAAGAAAAACTTAAAAAAAGTGTTAATAAAACAGTTAATGCTCTTAATTAGAAATATGAAGGGATCAAACTATTTTCTAAATCTATACGCAACACAATTTTGTTAAGAATAATGTCCTTATATTCATATATATGTTCTTAGAATTTATTATTATATTTTTATTTATTTTTCATCAATCATTGAAGTAAATTTCGGAAACCTTGCAGATTATCAAAGCATGTCAAGATTGAAAAAGTTGCGGACAGTAGATCTGAGTTTCAATTATCTCAATGAGAGTATAATGGAACTGGTGAGTGCTCTCCCATCCATCAAGAATTTAGCAATGGTTGCTAACTTTTTAGGTGGCCCCTTTCCGATGAAAGGTAAGAATATCTGAATGCAGACAATTAATAATTATTTCATCTCTAAATTGGAGACCTTTTTCACATTCTGATTTGTTTTTGTTTTCTTCTTCAAGAATTGACACTTTTAGCAAACTTGGAAATGTTGGATTTGAGTGGGAATCGTCTTGTAAGCCACATTCCAAACCAAGGTATGTACTTTGTGCTGCTAAAGGTGTTCTTTGTAGTTCAGACTTTTTTTTATCAAGGTTTGCTAAGTTTTAGCTTATGTTTAATAATTTCAAGAAATTAAAATTTATGTATTTAAATTACAAACAATTTTCATTTTTTAAATAGTTAGATTCAATAGAATAATTAAAATGTTTCAAATTTAAATTTTCTTATTTAGATAAAACAATTTAGTTTTCCTTTTAAAGAAAATTTTTATTTTAAATATTTTTGGATAACTTGCCTATAGCTAGACTTTCAACTCAAAATGGCTCATCTTGATCTTCAATTTAACCTAACTCGTCCTGACCTTTGGCTTGTGCTGATTGTCATGACATTCAGTCATGATTGAGACGAGTCGCTCTGAGTCTAGATGGACTCATCTCGACCTTCGGCTTGAGCAACTAATCTGGATCTTCAGTCAGATTAACTCATGTCAACCTTCGACTCGAGTCTAGTCGTCTCAACCTTTAACCCACCTTAATCATCTCAACCTTCAACCTAGTTTATTTGTCTTAACCTTTGGTCATCATGAACTTTGGCACGGGCAAACTCACTTGGACCTTTGCTTGGACTAGTTTGCCTCGACCTTTACCCGAGTCTTCATAAACAAGACCTCCAACTTAGGTTGAATCTCCTTGACCTTTGGTCCTAGTCGACTGACTCAACCTTCGACTTGGGTAGATTTAGCTCAACCTTTTTCTTAGGTCGAGTCAGCTCGACCTTTTGCCATACCAAATCAACTCAACCATTGAGTTAAGATGACTCAACTTTCTTCCTGAGCCGACTCGATTCGTCCTTTAGTTTGGGTTGACCTTTAGTTTTGGTCGACTAGGGTCGATCTTCATCCTAAGCCAACTAGACTCGAATTTTGATCCAAGTCGACTCAGGTCGACCTTCGATCCAAATCAACTTGGATCAAACTTTGACTCGATCAATCTGGGCTCACTTTGGCTCTGTCCAAACTAATTTGGATCGATCTTCTATCTACATTCTTTTCAAACCAACTTGAGTCAACCTTTGACCCAACCATAAGCTCGACCATCAATTAAGGTTTACTTGACGTGTCCTTGATTCCAAAGTGAATGAGCTTAACTTTTTGCCCGAGTTAGAATTGCTCAACCTTCAACCTCTTCTAAACAATCTTTATGGTTGTTCAACCATCTCCTTCTAAAGAGTATTTCTTGCATTTTCCATCACATGTCACTTTGCATCATGGTTAAAGTTTTCAAATTTTACATTTACCTTTATTACTTCTTTGAGCTCCTTATGAAGACCAGCCAGATTTTATAGCTTATATCCTTAAGATTCTCACCCTTAATGATATTTCACATATCACAAGAGATATTCGTACAAAAGAATCTACCTTAAAAAATAATTTTTTGTATTTCATTCAAAATAGATCGCTGGAGTATTTATCTTTATCATGGTGGGCATAATTAATATCCTTTATTTTTTTCCTATTATACTAAGTTAATTAAAGGTCTTTATTTTTACGCTTAAATGTTTACTTCGTCCTCATGTTAAGAGGTGAATTTCTGTTTAGTACCTGGTTTTAAAAATGAAGACATTGGGTCCCTATGTTATGAAAAGTGTATGAATAAGGTCATGTCCGTTAAGTTGACAACAACGACGTTAAGTCCATGCTAATGTGGCCGTACTTTCTCTCTTCTCTCTTCTGTTGTCCAGCTTTTTCTATCTCTTGTTCAACTTTTTCTTTGATGATTTGTTGAACTTGTTCTTTCTTTGTGGACCTTATTCATATATTTTTCATAACATAAGTACCCAATGTCTTCATTTTTAAAACCGGGTACTAAACATAAATTCACTTCTTAACATGGGGACAAAATAAGCATTTAAGCCTTATTTTTATGGTGGAATTCTTCACTAAATAGATTGAGATCGAACTAATGACAAAAAAATGCCTTAATCCATATGAAAATAACAAAACATATGAAATATGTTTCTTTTCCAATATGCCTTAAACAATATGAAAACAAAAGGTAACACATTGTTTCATATAAGAATAGTCAATAATCATAAACAAAAACAACAATTATGAATCAAAATTGTCACCACCTATCCATCATATTCGTCCAATAAGGGCAAATCATGCGATAGATTATGTTAGTTAGAAGTACAAGAGTGAATCTTGAGTTAAAGTTTCAGATCATCTATACTGAACTCATAACCTAACTCGTATAAAAGTTAATTTGAATTAGGTCAAATTTGACAAAATCATAAATAAAACTCAATCCGGTCTTATTCGCTAAGTCATGTATTTACAAACTACAACGTGATGTTTGTGTAATTTTATTTGCTTACCGTCTTTTTTAACAAACCTTATCAATTAATCACAGGTTACGCGACGTGGACGGAAGCTGATTAAAAATAACCATCTATTTGCAAACCTATTGAGAGAACAATTTATATTGCTAATTCACATGGATTATAGAAAAATTATTAAATTAATTTTATAAGAAATTTCAAAAAATTGTCTAAAGGATACAAAATTCTGCATTTGTTTTTCTAGCTGCAACATTGATGTAATTTAATCAATACCTATAATAAACTAACACAATATTTCAGATGCCCATAGCGTTGAGTTCTATGTATTCAAGAAGTTGAAGACACTTAACTTAGCTGACAATTATTTGGACAAGGGAATATTAAAGTCGTTAGTTGCTTTCCCCGCTCTCAGATTTTTGGACCTAGGTTTTAATCCAATCAAAGTGGATCTTGATGAAAAAGGTATGTTTGCCCTACGATATTTCATTCTTTAACTTTGATTTCTGCATTTGAAGTATCAATTAAGAGTATGTATAAGCTAATAATATTGGTAAATAACCTCTTTTATTCTTTGCTGAAGTTTTGTCTGATCTAAGCAAACTGGAAGTTCTTCACCTAAGTAACGCAGGTATCAATGGAATTTTACCAAATCAAGGTGAGCATGTATCACTTCTGTGATTCTTTTTGTCCTTGTTCCAAATCTATTATACGTATACATAATTAGTAGCATATACTTTAAGTGTATTATTATTATTATAAGAGTTTAATAACTATACTTGTTGAATTATCAATCAATTAAAAATCACTCTCATGAATTTAAGGTAGTTGTAAAAATAAATAAATTTAAAGACATAGTAAACAATAGATTTTTTTTTTTTTAAATAACATAACCTGTCACTGTCTGAGTATAGGTTTGTGTAAAATGAAGCAACTTCAGGAACTAGATCTGTCATACAATAATCTGAGAGGAACTTTGGATGCATGCCCTGACAACTTGACATCATTTCGCATTCTTGATGTCGCCTTCAACTACTTAAATGGGAATGTGACACCCTTCCTTGCTCAACTGACATCTGTCGAGCTTCTTGGCATTGGATTCAATGACTTTGAGATATTCTCATTCAACTTTTTTGCCAACCATTCAAAGCTTAAGTATTTAATCATTGGCAATATGAAAGTGGAAACCGAAAATCCGCCTTGGGTTGCATCATTTCAGTTGGAAATACTCCGAATGTGCGGTTGTGAGTTAAACTTACCAGCAGAAATTCCAACTTTCCTTTCAAATCAAACTAGCTTGAGATTTCTTGATTTATCAAGAAATAACCTTGTTGGTAAGTTTCCTAGCTGGTTGCTCATGAACAACACAAATTTAGAAGAAGTCTACTTATTTGATAATTCTTTCACTGGACCTTTTGAACTACCCTTTGATAAAAATCATCGCATGGATCAAATGATAGCGTTGTCCATAGGAAACAACAAATTGCAAGGCGAGCTCCCTAACAACGTTGGATTCTTCTTCCCACGTTTGGAGATTTTGGATGCCTCAAACAATAAGTTTGATGGTCCTATTCCGGCTTCAATTGGAGAGATGTCAAGCTTAGTGCAATTGCTACTAGGTAACAATAACTTTTCTGGCAATGTACCTGAGTACATTCTTAACAGATGCTTCTCATTACTAAGATTGATGATTAACAATAACCAGTTCAATGGAACACTACTGAGTACCATCAGAAAGCTTAGGCTAACTTTCTTAGCTGCGTCACGGAACAACATTGAAGGAGCAATAACAGATGAATGGTGCCAACATGAGTTGTTAATGTTAGACATATCTTACAATAAGTTCTCTGGTGCACTGCCCTCCTGCTTCAAAACGCCAGGATACTTGTTCCTGCAGGGAAACAATTTTACAGGCACGATACCTGAATTATTCATGAGCAACCACTATAGAGCAGTAGCCATTGATTTTAGTGACAACAAGTTTACTGGAACAATACCTGATAGTGTATACAAGCTTTGGTCTTTAAATTTTCTTTTATTGGCTGGTAATCACTTGCAAGGCCAAATTTCCAGTCAAATATGCCAATTAAAACATATCAATATCTTAGACCTTTCGCAAAATAATTTCAGTGGATCCATACCTGCTTGCTTCAGTAATATGTCGTTCGGAAATGTTACCGTTCCCTTTTATGCTACTGATAGGGAAAAACTCACCACTGTCCCTATTGAAGTATTAATGCAACTCAGAACAAAAAATTTATATCTTTCCTTCGGTAGTGATAGATATCAGTTACTGTCCGAACTAGATTTGTCATGTAATCAATTGACAGGAGAGATTCCACACGAATTAGGAGATCTACATGGCCTTCATTCTCTCAACTTATCTCACAACCATCTAAATGGTCTGATCCCAGAGAGCTTCCAGAAGCTACAAAACATAGAGAGTTTAGATATTTCAAATAACAACCTGAGTGGACAAATCCCTCTTCAGTTACAGGACTTGCACTATTTGGCTGTCTTCAATGTTTCCTACAACAATTTGTCAGGAAGAGCACTTGAAAAGGGACAGTTTTGTACCTTTGATGGGAGTAGCTACAAAGGAAATCCGTATCTTACGTGGGATACCTGTAAAAGTGAAAGTTCAAAACCACCACTACGACCAACTCTGTTGCCTGATGAAGTAGAAGAAGAAAACTCTGAAATTGATTTCAATGTCTTCTGTTGGAGTTTTGCTGCATGTTATGTCATGGTAATCCTAGCGTTGGTGACACTCCTTTGGTTCAGTCCTCATTGCTGGAGAATGTGGTTTTATTTTGTCGACGCGTGCCTTCGTAAATGCTTTGGTCAATTTCTTCATGGTTACCACTAAGTTATGAAATAAATGGCTCATGTTAGATATGTTACTTTTAGGCTTAATAGTTTTTTTTTTTTTGTTTCTAATATTTAAGGAGTTTCTTTAATGAGATCTCAACTTTTCTTTTCGTTAATTCAGTTCCTATTTATTTTAAGAGTCAATATGGTCCATTTCAATAAATTGAGAGTGACAAATTTTGAAACGTGATTATGTGTAAATGCCTTTGAACTTCTCCAACTTTTGACTCTCAATTTCTACTCATACACATGTCTCTATTCTGTGCAAAAGCAATCTTTGAGGTATGGTGAGTAGAAACAGAGTGGATGAAGAATTGGATAAGTCTAAAGTCGCTGATACATGATCATATTTTAAAAATGATGTCAGCATCAATTTAACAGTAAAGACCACGTTAATTCCTTCTAAATAAAATAGGAACTGAAATGAAGAAAAAAAAAAATAGAAGATTACATTAAATAAATTCTTTAAATATTGAAATAATTTTTTTTATTAAACCTTACTTTTAACAATAAATGGTATGATAAGTGATGAAAAGACTGTAGTTTGTTTTATTTTCATCAAGTTCCTCAAATTTTGTCATACTTTTGAAGTGTTTAAGTAATGTGAAAGTATCGTAAAGGTACTCTTCAAATATTAAGAGTCAGTGTGTCTGTGTAAGATTTGAAGTTGGTTGGTTTAAAGTTTCACATTGTTATATGTTTATGCAACAACTATTGTCACTTCAGTTATTGATCATCAAGTGTTAGATGATTTTGAAAATGAGGTAATCCCAAAAATGTGTCTATTGGAAATGTATTTCCCATTATTGCTTTTTGATATCATGGTGCATTAGATAGTTCATTTAGTGGGAGAAATTTTATTATGTGGCACGATTTATCTAAGATGGATGTACCTAGTTGAGAGATACATGAAAATCTTTAAAGATTATGTAAAGAATCAATATTGTTGTGAATCTTCAATTGTGGAGTAGTACGTATGCCAAGTTGTGAACCAATAATAGTTTCAAAGAGTCAACATGATGAGAGATGTGAAGGTAAGGGTATTCAATTAATCCAAGATGAAAAATGTAAGTAAAAAAAATTGATGAACTTAAACAACATTGATGAACTTATTCTTTATATTTCCTAACACATTGTTGAAATCAAGTCGACACACCCACCTATGAATGAAAATTGGTTAGTTAACGAACATAACAAAACTTTCTTATCTATGTTTAAGAGAAAGGTTTACTCTCAAATTAATGTTTTCAAAACTATGTTGATGCTAGCTCCTAAGCCTAAAAATCATGTCATCACCTATAGTGATGTTAATTAATTATATATATATATATATATATATATATATATAATCTTTATGTTTTTATCATGTTTATATATTAATAACACCATGTATTTGTACTAGAATTAATATCACAAATCTCTTTTCTTTTTGTATGTTATCATCTTTTATTGTATAGTAAACATTTGAGATAAATATGTTTTAGTTCATAAACTTTGATGTGAAGTTGAAATGCGTTTATGTTTGAATTTTAATACATTTTAGTCTCCAAACTTAAAAAATGAATGGATATAGTTCTTTTAACCTAGTTATGTTAAATTTTTCTAATGTGTCAACTACGTTTCATGCTAACATTTCAATTGTGTACATCGTTTAACATGTTCCCACTTCAATATTAGCTGGGAAACACATTTGACAGATAAAAAAAAGTTAACGAAATTGAATTAAAAAGAATATATCTATTCATTTTTAAAGTTTGAGAACCAAAATATATCAATATTTTCATGAACGAATTTTAATTTTGCGTCAAAGTTCAGAGACTAAAAACATCGGAGACTAAAAACATATATAATTTTAAAATTTTTTCACTTTCTCAAACAAACACAACCAATGAAATCTAGAATTTTTAAACTAACATCTATTGCGCATTCTTTTATTGTTTTAGCTTTGGCCAACAAGATTTAAGGAAAAGGAATATAGATTGAGCATTAAGCTCCATTATAACAAGGGTCATTGAATGCCCATGTTTGAAAAAAAGAAAAGAAAAACAATTCAAAATATTTATATTAAATTTCAATCCTTTGATAGTTTTATTAGTATTAAACATTTATATTGTAGAATAAGGTTTAAAGTAATAATAATAATAATTATTATTATTATTATTATTATTATTATTGTATAATAATAATAATAATAGTAGTAATGAAATTGTAAAACTTAGTGAAACCAATTTTGTGTCATAAAAGCCAGAACTGAAAATAAAAAATATATCTATTCATGTCTAGTAAAAACTGGTTGAAAAGGTGAAAATTTTTCTACCTTACATTTAATAACCATGTTCATTCTTTGACTATAATCATATCGTCCTTTAATTACAACCATGTTAGACTAGGTCATTTATGAACTTTTGTGTATCTCAAAATTGTAACTTTTCATTTTATTGAGACAAATGAAAAAAAAAATAGTATTCTAGAGGAAAGTGTATTCTCGTATTAAAAGAGATAAACAGTAATTAGTTTCCCTGTGTATTTAAAGAGATAAATTGTAATATCAATTTCACTTGATGAGGATATTCCACCTAAACAATGTATGTCATCTCAAACTTAAAATTTATCATATTATTTTGTTACTAATATCCAACAGAAATCACCTAGTAACACATGATTATTTCAACTTTCAGATTAGCCCAAGTTACAATACTGATAACATCTACACTTCCTCAAGGGCAATAAAGAACCAAGGAGTCTTCCATGGCAATAAATAATCAAGAATAAGATGAATGAAGGTACTAATTTCCAAGTAGAACAGCATACAAAATTTCATTCCAAGCATCAGGAACACCAGCCAAACACCAGTGACTACAGTCATCAAAAGAAGTTCCACGCCCTGTGTAGATAGAGGGATGACCATCTCTCCTCAGTTGTGTAAGCACAGTGATGTCTAGCAATTCTACAGGATTTGCCATGTTACTGATAACTTTCTTCACAATATCCACACCAGGATATGCTGCCATTGCTCCTTCCTCTGGTTTAGTTTGCCTTAGGCACCCCTTTTTGCTGTTCAAATGAAGGAAGAAAAGAAAGAAAAGAGTAAGTCCATGAATGCAAATTCAAAGTTATACAAGTGAAATCAACTTACTCAACATGGGAAGCAGCAATTCCCTGAAACAAAACTCTAGTCTTTGAAGGGTCAATGTTAGAATCAACCCATTTAGCCCAAGTAGTGAGTCCAATCTTGAAAGCTTCCATGTGATCCATGTCCTTGATCAGCTCAGTCCCTATTTGAAAGTAATCCCACCTACAAAACATTAAATTGAAGTAATTAGCCACATGGCTACCTCCTCTCACAAAGCATAAAAAAGGTAGCTCAAATCAAAGGTTTTTCATTACGCTTGAGAGTGTCCTGTGTGAGTCCACCAATGGTAAGAATTGAAAATCAAAACATCAACTCCTTTCCACTGATCCCCAGAGCTAATGGTGTCCAACTTCAAAATCCTGCCTTTTTCTTTATCAATAGCCAAATCTACTAAGAACCCATTTTTCAACCACATGATTGAAGCTTTGTACTCCTACAATGTCCCAAAAGTTGAACCAAATTATAAGCCAATCAAACAACTACAAAGGCTCAACACTTTCCTCTGTAAACAGAAAAAAACAACTACCGGAAACGAAAACACGAGAAGTTGCTGTGTCTGACTCGTTGAAATGTAAGTTGAGTTTGGGACTGCAATGTGAAGCAGACAAGTGAGTGACTGCCACATGTTGTTACTTATGGAGTCCCCCACAAACATCATCTTCTTTCCTGTGTTTCTCTCCAAGAACTTCTTACCATCAAACCTGTCACCAATAACGCCATTTGGGGAGGGAAGAAAAAAAAATTCAAATTTGAAAACCTCATGATGACAGCTTGCAAGTCAGTAAAAAACAATGCTGCCATTTAAAATATATGATAAACTTTGGACTCAAAACTACAAATTAAACTAAAACAACTTGATGAATGAGAACTCAAAACTACTAACAAAACTGAAACAATTCGATATAAAACAAAGGTAGAGTTAAGTTAATCATCACATTACCTTGGAAGGTCACAACCAGAGGGCTTCCATCTATAATTGAGGTACTCCTTATCTGGTCTGCCATTTCTTAAGCAATCAAATCCTTGGCCAATGAAAGGACAGTCCCTTGAAGCATCATAGAGAGGGTGGGAAGAGGTTTCATCAATGACCCATTTTCCCTCAGAAAAATCGCATCTTTGGTATGGTGGAGGAGATGCCAGTGCCCATACAAAAGCTGAGGCTAGGAGCAGAGGACCCAACCACAGGGAGAACACCATTTCAAATTGCATCAGACAATGTGTTCAGAGCGCGTGAATGTTAACGTTTGTTTATATAAATAATATAAAAACATGTGGGGTTGGTCCTATGGGCATGTCTAGTGGTAGCTTTAATGAAAGTAATGCAGAGACAAACTATTTGTGTATATAGTTGCTGCATCAAATAAAAGTTAGAATAAGGATAGTATGAGAGATATTGATATTTATTTGAAATATTTAATAAAAGTAAAATGGTTTTAAAAAAATAATTTTTTGTAATTTTTAAAAGAAAAAGAAAATATAAAGAAAAATAATGAATGTAAAAAACTTATGTGTATAAAAATATATTTTTTTAAAAGTCATGGTTCACCATTAATTTGATCACGCGATGTGATTTACGTTTAATTTCTCTAAAGAAAAGGTGTTACTTATTGTTGAAAGTACAAGTTTATTTATAAATGTCAAAGTTTTATATTATGATTGTCTGTGGAAAGTTTCGGTTTCCCAAATCTGGGTTAATCATAATTGCTGTATTTAATAATAATCTGACGTATCACCTCTTCAATATTAACTATCTCTGTCTTCATAACAGTTGTTTTTCAGTTTTCAATTTAAAACAAGAATATTTTTAATTCAATTTTAAATTAGTTACTCTTTTCCTTATTTCACACTAAATATTTATGAATTATTATATTAATTAATTATTCACTCCATATTAATTAGATTAAGTGTGAGACCCCTAATAATTAGTAGTAGTAAATTCTGTCACATCACCATTAATACACTCCATTTCTATACTCACACATTAAAACCCACTCACCAATCCCATACACCACTCTGCTGTGCACTGTGAACCGAGCCTCATCATTACTCTGAAAACATTAAAAACGCACCCTGCATCACATGCACACACGCCACCTGCCGCGGGAGAAGCTTCCAATTCAGAGTTTGGTGTGCAGGTGTCGACTTGGGAGGCGTTCGTTCAAACGAACGTAAGCTTAACAAAATTAGATTTTTGAAAACTCTCTCTCTCACCTGCACCACTCATCTTCTACCTTACGAAACTCAAACCTTCATCTTCTCCAACTTCTCTCTAGAACCTTCCAACTTCTCTCTTCTGTAACTCACAGTTTCCTTCTCCGATCACGTTTCAGAACCGTAGGAACGTTCATCCAGCTGTGATCTTCCTTTTGGACCGAACATAATTGGAATCTAAGCTGGTAAGTTCCCTTCTCTAGTAGTTGTCCATTTAGGGTTTCATACGAAACCATGCTCTCGGTTCATGCATGGACTGTATCTGAGTAATCTCTGATTTTAGTATTTAGATCAAGTGAAAGTGTCTAGTGAAACTGAGGGTAGAACGTTGTAAGAGACAAACCCAACTTTTGCATTAGGGCGTACACTGCTATCCAGGTAAGGGAAGCTTATTAAATTTAATTCGTATGTGTGTCTTGTACTGTATGAATATGATGTGTGTCGCATGAAGTATGAACTGTGTTATCTGATTTTTGGTATATAATCATAAGTATGAGGTGTATATTGGTTGAGTATGCATGATCGAACGTTGCTGTACTACATGAACATGATATATGTTGGTTGAAATGTATGATATGGGTGATACATGTGAATATGAAATATGCATGCTTAGAAGTAGTGAACATAAGTGAAACTTGAATATCAACTTCCCTATGATAACGTATGTCCGACATTAAACGGTTCTCGACCGTTTGATGTTCCAGTAAACTTCTTTGAATTGGAATACTTTTCATTTGGGAAGGATTCTGGTCGAGCATGAGCTATGTAGATCTTTTACTTAGAGCTCATAATGAGTAGTGTCGATCTTCTACCTATCATTCGTACTGAGTAGTGCTCAGTCTTACACCAAGCGCTCATACTCTTTTCTTGTAAAATCTCTAGATGAACATAGTGTTGGTCTAACTTTAATAATGTTCTCTACCGTGCTCAGTCGTTTACTAGCATTGGTGTTCAGTCTGTGAA
This sequence comes from Vigna angularis, assembly GCF_016808095.1. Taxonomy (NCBI): domain Eukaryota; kingdom Viridiplantae; phylum Streptophyta; class Magnoliopsida; order Fabales; family Fabaceae; genus Vigna; species Vigna angularis. The sequence goes on from NC_068980.1 coordinate 25,356,839, forward strand.
CTATAGCAATTGGTCCCTCCGACAAAGTTGGCCAACCTTGATATTCCGCGAACCGGACCTCAGGTCGACCATCTGTGTCGACCGACCATGTTGAACATCCTTGTAATACAGATCATTTATCTGTGTTGACCGACCATGTCGAACACCCTTGTGAATACAGGTCGACCATCTGTGTCGATCGACCATGTTGATAACCCTTGTGAATACAGGTCGACCATCTGTGTCGACCGACCATGTTGATCACCCTTGTAATACAAACCATCCATCTGTGTCGACCTACTGTGTCGATCACCCTTATGACTACAGATTATCCATCTGTGTCGACCTACCGTGTCGATCACCCTTGTGACTACAGATCATCCATCTGTGTCGACCTACTGTGTCGATCACCCTTATGACTACAGATTATCCATCTATGTCGACCTACCGTGTCGATCACCCTTGTGACTACAGATCATCCATCTGTGTCGACCTACTGTGTCGATCACCCTTGTGATTACAGATCATCCATCTGTGTAGACCGATAGTGTCGAGTAACCTTGATTAATACAGGTCGTCCATCTATTTGGTAATTGGTTCTATTCTGTTTCGGAACGGAGTAAATTCTTCGGTTTTGTTCTCCACGGTTGTCCTCATTATGAAGGGGGTTGAACGTTTGTCTCTTTTAAGAAAGTGGAACATAGAATGAAAATGTAATTAAGAGGATGAATTAAGATGTGCGAACACTATGAGAGCTGAAATTGTGATTGTGGATTTGAACGAGCGTTCCAGGGTGGAACGTCTCATGTTGTTGGATATTAAATTGGTAAAGTATGACTGTGGCTATTGCTAATGCTGGCTTGGTCCATCCTGATATTCCGTGATACTCATCTTCATGTAGAGGAGAGTAGTTCATGTGTGGGAATGGCAGGAGGTCCTTAGTCCATAAGTTAACATGGGCGACGTAAGAACGGACTAACCTCGAGTGGCAGCTGTTGAGGGTTTCCCAGTTACTACACCACTCGGGTGCAAGGACGCCTGTAGCTACACAGTTCATACAGTCCGGACGGTCGTCATTTATATTGCTACTACATGATGATTATAAATTGAACTATGTGTTGTGTGGAATGAAATATTGTATATGTTTGATGTATTATGAAATGAATGATTTTACTTGAATTAAATTCAATAAGCTTACCCTGTGTTCTCTTCCTTGCGTTGTCGATCGTCTCTGTACGTCCGTCCTGTCAATGCAATGATCATCCGTGTGGATGTGAGCAGATGGTGAGGTGTTGCTCGAGGAAACGCTGGAGGAAGAAAACTTGGAGGAAGCAAACCCCGTAGATGTTGAAGTGAAGGCCGAACAGTAGACGTTCGGTTATATGTTAGATTAGATATTTCATTGTACTGATTTTTGGAGCGACCTTTATATTATTTTGGCAGTTCGGGTTGTATCCTTGCCTTGTAAACCGTTGGTTGGGTATGCTTAGGTCGAGCGTGGTTTTATAATTAACCTCTCGTAAGGTCGTTCGACCTAAACCTTTGCTTACGGTACTTAAGACTGATTTGGTTTATCTTTAATCGTAATCAATTCTATTATATGGTGTCTACTGTATTTTTGGGATGTTACATTAAGGATATATAATTAAAAAAGGTAGTCAAGTCTCAAATTTTAAAATTAAAATAAATGAACAATTTACAAAAATGCAAAAGATATTTAGACTTGTTTAGATTGGGATAGGTGAAAAGAAAAGGAAATGAGAGAAAAGAAGGTGAGATTTATGGTACATTGAGTAAAAAGTTTCTAGATGATAAAATTGACATGACTAAAAATATTTATCGTGTGTAATGCGAAGAAAAAAAAACAAACCTTTATTACTATTGCTAAATTAGATATGTGTGTGTAAACACGTGTGTGCGTGATGCATATATGTGTGCGTGTGAAGGAGTATGTGGGATGTGTGTAGGTGGATGAAGTGTGTGTATCTGCGAATACTTGTGCATATGTGAATACGAATACTTGTGTACACATACGTATCTACGAGGGTGAATACATGCATTAACGTGTGAGTAGGTGAGGGTGTGTGGGGATATACGTAGAGACGTTTTTGTGTGTGTAATAAATTGAAAATAAGGTTGAAAGTAGCGTTCAACGCCTTTCAACGCTAGAACCATTGAGAGCTCTATGTAACTGTGGCGCTCAGTGCTCTAAAGTGGTGCTTAGTTCCTGACAGTTTTGATAACATTCTAAAATGTAAGTTTTTATACAATTTTAAAGGCGTTCAAGGGTATTTGCTTCAAATTTATCTTTTATTGTCCCAAAACATGTTCACTTGAGCTTTTGCTAATTTTTCTCTACTAAAATTGATTCCTATTCATTTATTTCACGCACTCAAACAAATAGATTAGAGGTAAAAATAAGCATATACTAAATAAAATACAAGAAAACTAGAAAATCCACTGAACTTGAGGATAAAGCAAGGTAAAAGCTACGAAGAAGTTGATTTATTCACAAAATATACACACAAAACACGTAAAATCAATTGTTATCAAGCATCCCAAGTTTTAGCCTAAATCTCGCCCAGTCAACTTAGTTTTAGCTTAAGTGAAAATGTTCCAGTGCATATCTCGCCCAAGCGAGAAGGTTTAGCTTAGGCGAAAATACTGTTATCATCTCACGTAAGAGCCTCTTAAATGGCGTTTGTCCAATTTGACGGCAAGCCTCTATTTGTTTCAATTTTTCAAAAATAAGGACCTAATTGAGACACCGAATTTGTAGGGGACCTATTTGAGATTCTGGACGAAAAAAGTGACCTACCAAAATATTAAACCTAAATATTATTCATGTTTGCTGACATTGTTCGACACTATTTTTATCAAACATATTCTTTAGACGATTTAAGTTATAAACACTTGTTTGCTGACATATTTTTATCAAACATATTCTTTATCAAACATTGTTCGACACTATTATTCATGTTTGCTGACATTGTTCGACACTATTGTTGAATGTTTGTTTGTTAAACTTCAAAATAAAAGTTGCTAGACAATCTTGTCTCTCTAGACAATCTTTTTCTTAACCGTTTACATAAGCTTTTAGTAACTCTATATAAAGACATATAAGTTCAAGATAATCTGGAAACTTTAAAATAAAGTCTAGAGCCCAAAACACATAAAAATAACAAAAGACAAAAATTATAGATTAGACTTTCGCCTAATGAAGTCCGCTTGCCTAACAAACATAAAACTGATTCGGCCAACGAATTTAACATTATGTAACATTAAAATAAAATTACAACTTATTTAATTTTCTAAATTATTCTTCGATTGTACTCATGATCTTCATTTAAGTTTTCTTCTTCATGGAATATTATAAGATTCAAGGAGACGTGTTTTGATCCTTGACTTTGTCTTGAAATTTTTTTTCCTCAATTTATTCTTATATATGTTCAGGAGATAATCTTTTATCACACTCACTCTCATGTTCATTCTTTTTTATTCACAAGATCTCATCTCTCTTACTAACATGAACACTGAAAAATCTTTTAGAGATGAATCTTTATTCATATTTCAACCCTCATAATACAGGTAAAAAATTTTAGAACCATTCAAATCATATCAGTTGTCCAAAGATTCACATTCAAGATCCTCATAAAAAAAAATGATATTCCATAATATAATTAATTACACTTAAGTCAACATTATTTTAATACACTCCCTCATTTAACAAAACATACAATCCTCACAATAATTAATTTCAAGAAATTATTTAATTTAAACTTTGTAATTTAGACATGAAATTAAAAACGATGAAACTAATCAATAAATTAAATATAGACAAATTTTCCATTTACACCTAATACGGATGAACGTCATTTGGAAGAAAACATTTTATCACCTAGTGAGCGTGAAAATTTACCAATTCAAGAGGGAATTGAAGCAATAATAGCTTAAGGTTGAAAAGTCAATTATTCATCTGAGATTAAATAAAATACAATGTTCTGGTTTAACTTCACTTATTATATTTTAAATTAATTTGACTTGGTCTAATCTTATATTGTGTTGGGTTTATTTTAAAAAATAATTTTTTTAAATGATTTAAATTTAAAAAAAGATAAAAATAAAAATTTTATTTTTAAATTTTAAATCACAATTAAACTTACTTCCAATTTTATTACGACTTGATATCTAAATCTCTCTCTATATATATATATAATAAAATATATTTTTCTTTTTTATCGAGAAATATAATAATAGAATATTTGGAGTGTTTTAACTTTAGTTACAAATATACAATGCTATTGCTCTAAGTAATATGCAATTTCCACAAAATCTGTAGTTTGAAACAAAAGTTAATTTTTTTTAATTAACTTTTGTAATTCTTTTTGTGTTAATTAACTAATTAATTCATTTAACTCTTTTCTATTAAAGTATTATTATAGTATAAGATTTCTTTTACCGTTAATTATTAAGATTTTATTACTTTTTTAAATTTTAAGTTAATTAATTAATCAATTCATTTAACTTTTATTAATAAAGAAATTAATTATTGGAAAACATTCACCCCAAATTCTTTTTTATATATAGTATAACATTTTCTCACCATTAATTATTGATACATTAGTGCAAAAAAGACTTTAGACGTCTGTTATTTTGGACTTTTAATGTCTGATCTCTGTCCGACGTCTATATGAGTGACGTTAATGAGACGTCGGACCTATATATAGGTCCGACGTCTATATAGACGTCCGATCCATACAGGTTAGACGTCTCTGAGGTTGCTCCTAACTCATGGTGATTCGAGTTTACAATTTTATATTTTAGTTGAAGAGAATGTATTGTACATTTTTTTTATTGGATGGTTTTAAAAACGTAGTGGAGGGAATTGGAGAAGTACAAAACGCAAGAAATCACCGCCATAGAACGCCGCCTAAAGACACGAGAATAACTGCACCAAAACCCAACGAAAACGCATTTTAATCGGTTCAAATGAAAGATAATGCATCAAAGAGTGATGTAATCAGAGTAAAATTAATTTAAAACGATACAAAAGTGAGAAAACGAACCTAAAAAGCGTAACCCGTAGAGAGAAAACGCGACGAAAATGATGAACAATGAGTGCGCGTAATAGCTGTCTCGCGTTCACGGTGTTTTAATGCCAAAATTTAGATGTCGGTTCCCCCAATTAACAGACGTCTAAAGTGCTTTAGAAGTCGGAGTGGCGGGATCAGACGTCTAAATTAGTCAAAAAGTGACTTTTTAAATTTCTGGATTTAGGGTTTAGATGTCGGTTCCCCAATTAATAGACGTCTAAAGTGCTTCAGAAGTCGGAGTGACGGGATCAGACGTCTAAATGGAGTCAAAAAGTGACTTTTTAAATTTCTAGATTTAGGGTTTAGACGTCGGTTCTCCAATTAACATACGTCTAAAGTGCTTCAGAAGTCGGAGTGGTGGGATCAGACGTCTAAATGGAGTCAAAAAGTGACTTTTTAAATTTCTGGATTTAGAGTTTAGATGTCGGTTCCCCAATTAACAGATGTCTAAAGTGCTTCAGAAGTCGGTTCCCATCATAACAGACGTCTAAATAGAATAAAAAATTATTATTTTTTAACTTTTTCGTTTAGTTTTGATGTCTATTCGGGGGAGCCGACGTATAATAGTATTTAGACGTCAGACTCTTCCATAATCAACGTCTAAATAGTTGTTTTATTTACGAAAAATGCCACCGGTCATTTTTTACGTTGGATATCTGAGGGTCAGACGTCTAAAAGGTGACGTTAAAGGTATTTTTTGCATTAGTGATACTTTATTATTCTTTTAATTTTAAGGTTAATTAATTCAATAATTTATTAAAATTTTATTTATAAAAATAATTTTAATTATTATAAGAAAATTTTTTATCATAGATTTTTATCACAATTAATTATGGATATTTTATTGCTTTTTAATTTTTATGTTAATTAATTAATTCATTTACATTTTATTGACAAATGGGAAAACATTTATCCCAAATTTCTTTTTTTATAGTATAATATTTTCACATAATGATATTTTGTTACTTTTTAATTTTTTTGCTAATTAATTAATTCCTGTTTTGTTTTTCTATTATAGCATTACTATATAAGATTTTTTCACCATTAGTTATTGATATTTTATTATTTCTTTAATTTTTAAGTTAATTAATTAAGTAATTCCTTTAAGTTTTATTAGTAAAATATTTTTAATTATAGAAAAACATTTATCCAATTTTATCGTTTTTATAGTAAAATTTTTTTTTACCATTAATTATAATTGATATTTTATTACTATTTTAATTTTTGTGCTAATTAATTAATTAATTCATTTAAATTTTATGAATAAAAATAATTTTAATTAACGGAAAACATTTATCTTAATTTTTTTTTTCACCATTAATTATTGATATTTTTTATTTTATGTTAATTAATTAATTCATTTAAGTTTTATTGATAAAAATAATTTTATTTATGGAAAAGCACTTATCTCAATTTTCTTTTTTTTATAGTATATTATATTCACAACATTAATTATTGATATTTTGTTACTTTTTTAATTTTTAATTTAATTAATTAGTTAATTTAAATTTTATTGATAAAAAAAATTAATTATAGAAAAATATTTATCTCAGATTTTTTTATCATTAGTTATTTATATTTTAATACTTTTTTAATTTTTGTGTTAATTAATTCATTCATTCATTTAACTGTTATTTATAAAAATAATTTTATTTATAAGAAAACATTTATCTCAAAATTTTCATCTTATATTATAATAATATTTCATCATTAATTATATTTTTTTTTTAATTTTTGTGGTAATTAAGCTAGATTCAAAAGACAATTCATATAATACATTTGTATATTAAGCATCATACTTAAATCACATTAAATAAGTAAATCAAACATCCTAAAACATGCCAAGACTTAAATTGGATTATCCAGATTTGGAATGAATGTCGAATTATGGCGAGTTGTCCACTTGTTGTGGCCTCTACTGCTTTGCAAAGTCATTGCCAACGGGTTTCATCCTACCACACTCACAAGATTATAGTTTGTTCCACGCCTTGGATCATACTAGAAGCACTCAAGACTAAGACGTCTTACTACTCTCACCACATATGTTAATCTTCTGTACTTGAGAATGAAAGACCATTAACGTATCATAATAACCTTCAAAAGTGAGCTACCTACACTCATTCCTAACAACACTTGAAATCACACTCAGGAATTCCACCTTGAAACTCATTTCACCACTTTGAAACTAGATACACATCCATTAACTAAAAAATCACAACAAGATACTTGTCAATAAAATAAACATAGATAATAAAATTAATTTTCTAGTATTTTCTTTTCTTATATTATATAGATAATAGATTATTAATATTTATTTATTAATTTTTTTACGAGAAATTTTGCAAAAGGAAAATTTTAAAAATCAACCACTTTTCTTGTGTTTTTAACTCAAACACTAATGAAATAAATGAATAAATAATGAACGTGTGTGCAGAAAAATTGACAGAATTTTTTTCCAAAAACTTTTGGCAAAGCAGCACCAATTTTTTGCAAACTATTATTCATAGAAATATTTAAAAGTATTTTTCTAAGAAATTTTTTCCTAAAGAAATAAAAAAAAATGTGTCTAATTCTAGTAGTGGATATAATTATATAATAATAAAAAAAGTAGCTAAACTTCATTGACTCGAATGGAATCATCTGGTAGACTGTAATGCAGAAAATGATCTAGAGAAATTTAGAAACGTGAAATAAGGTAATGAGTGAAATATTAGAAAGTGATTTTTTAAGCCTAACTCAATCCTACAAAATCGGAAGTGAGGTTTACACATCACTTATATATATATTATAAATTTTTCTTATCTCTAGTTGATGTGAAACTTCCAATATACTCCTTTACGTTGAAGTATAAACATCTCGTATTTGATAGTAGAAATTGAATAATCCGATAGCAGTCTGACAACGGGTAGAAAGAGAAATATAATATCTATCTACTTATTATACATATTTGTTACCTATCATGGTTAACTTATGCAACAGACATTTCTTAACTAAATAGTTGAGTAAGTAATCATGAATTATGCTAGTTTAAATATAGAACAAATTCTATTACAAAGGAAGTACTGTCTTATCAAAGTATTACTTCTATTATGATTAGTTAGTACAATGTAATGGTTTTAGAAAAAAAGAAGAAGAAAGATATCATATAAATATTCATTTTTTTTAAATTCCATTTTGGACAAGAAAATTAAGAACTTACATGCATCTAATGATAGAAAAAAAAATGACATAAATTAGTGTGTATATGCATATAGAAGTTAAGAATTGATTGAATTATGAATAGTATTGATGTACATATATAGGTTATATTTGATTAGAGAGGGAATCCCGCCGACAAAAGGAGATAAACTAATTTTGTCAGTTTTAAACTTTGATTGGGGCACTGCAACAACCAACACATACATGCAAGTGTCTTCCGGTGGTTGACACTCAAAAGAATCTTGGACTTAACGTAACAACCTCAACCTCTTGCCCCAAAAACAACTCATCACATCTAACCAAAACAAAACATTTTTGCTATCTTACAAATTACCTTTTGTGGTCCATTTATTCACCCTTATAAATTAATTTTCCAAAATTGAATAATATTTAAAATTTATTTTTTGTTAAATGTTTCAAAGCATTCATATACAAAAAATGTGGAATTTCATTCTACCTTTTATATTGCGTATTTGTTTTGATAAGGCTACGAAATTAGTGGTAGGAAATTATCTAGTACTGGACCATTCTACGTAAGATCATGGTCTGACATCTTTTACGGCAGTGTTATTTATATTTTTTTTCCAATTTTATTAATTTTTTCGATTTTCTCTCTTAATTACCTTACCCTAGGTAGCGTTTCATTATAATACGTATTAATTTAACATAACTTTTATAGGGTAAGAAAGCATGGACATTTTGGTTCATTTTTCTTCTTCCATGACACTATAATACGCACCCACGAAAGTTGATGGTTTTCATTAAAATTTAATCAATCATAAGTTGAAACTAAGACAGAGTTGCATTGATTGAAAATCCGCACATAGTGAGTGAATTTTTTTGCCAATTAATAATTTATATATTAGAAAAGTTAAACAAACCCAATCTGAATGGAATTGCTTATCTTCGTTTATAGCCACAAATAATTGTTAACGTATTTGAGGCCACTGTCTACGAATTTGATCGTAATATACTTAAAAAATATAAGTGTTGTTTGCTTCAATCTTAATACTTGTGAGACAATAAGTCATTCCGGAAACTAATTAAAATAACTAATTTAATTTTAAAGTCGTGATAAAATAATGACTTTTCAATTTTTTATATAGATTTTTTGACGAGAGAATCGATCTCTATACTTTATTTCACATCGGAAACCTATTTAATCGATTTATATAATGATATTTTATGTATAACTGATATGTTTTATGTTGGATTTCTTTTCGTTAAAAGTTAAACATGTGAGGAATAAATGCTACTTCAACTTTAGTGATGACTTCATTAATTGAAACACAGTGCATGAACATGAAAATCCACTGTATCTCACGTAATTTTTTTCTAGTTGCTGCATCTGTGATTGAGATGTTATATTGTTATGATGTTACTTTCATGCACATCATCACCTGATTATCCACCACACACGTTCTTTCCTTAGAGACGTAGTGCAATATCATTATGCCATCAATATTTCCCCACTAATTTTGCAATGAAAGGAAAGTCTCCTTCTCAAATACGTTACATGGTTTGGCTCAAATTGTTGATCAAGTTTGAGATCAGCATGACTAACAAAAGGATAAGGTAAGTTGAAAAATAAAGAGTGTATATGTAGAATTGTAGATATAAATATTAGTAAATTAGTGCTTATAAATATTATAAATTAATAATTATGTTAAATTAATAAACTTGAAGGTGGAAAAATTATAAATAATTATTTCCTATGATGAATAATACGTAGTAATAGAATGATACAAAAAAAGAAGTAAATAAAGATGAATGATATAATCTTATTAATATTATTCACCTTAATTAGGCATGTTTCAATTAATGAGTGTGGTCATAAGCCAACCCAGTTTTCTTTTGTGTACAATTTTATTTTCTTTTGGTATAAGAATTGACTAACCCCCCAATTAAATGATGAATGAAATCAAATAATAAGGTTGTAAAGTATTTCATTCCAAGTGTCTGGAACACCAGGAAGACACCAATGGCTGCAATCCATTCCTGTAGGTCCACCTAGCCCATAAATGGAAGGGTGTCCATCTTTTCTTAGCAGTGATAGGGTTGTGATGTCAAGCAATGTCACCGGTGTTTTGATTGTTCTCAGCACACCCTTCAGCACCGCCACAGCCGGCGGCAATCCGCCGGGGTAGGTTGATCCGGGCACCGGTGTCTGCTGCCGGAGACAGGTCTTTGCACTTGGCTCATTCCATAGGCTGCCACTGAAAAATCAATGTTCAAATAAAAAAACGTTAATCTGATTAGAATATATACAAATTATAAAATAGATAATAAGGTTAGTGATTTTGCTTACTTGTAGTGAGATGGAGAAATTCCTTGAAAGAAGACCTTCACTTTTGTAGGGTCAACGCTTGAGTCAACCCATTTACCCCAGGTCTTAAGTGCTTCTTCAAAAGCCTTCATCCTATCCATGTCTTTCAAGATTTTATTTCCCAGTTGGATATAATCCCATCTGAGAAATTCATCAATTTGTTACAAACCCATTTCATAATTAACGAAAACTATAAGAAATTCAGATGATTTACAGGCTTGCAAAAAGTGATTTTTAAACGTGATTTGGTGCCCAAAAAGTGATTTAATTAAGAATTAATGAACTTACGGTTGAGTGGGTCCTCTTCTGTACCACCAGTGCCATGTGTTGAAGATAAGCGTATCAATCCCTTGCCACAGTTTGCTTCCTTCTATTGTATCGAGCTTCAACACTCTCCCTATCTTCTCTTTCACAACGTCAACCAGATACACGTTCCTATCTAGCATCACTTTAACCTTATACTCCTGCAAATTGTTTCATAAAATACGTACTCATCAATTAAGATTCCTTTAAGATAATCATTAAATAAAAAACATCAAGGAATTTTGGCGTCAGAATCACTTCAATTGCGCTAATTTGTTTACTTTTAAATAAATCTAAGAGGAAATTATTATTTTCTCCAAAAATCACAAAAGACCAAGTAATTTTGACTAGGTGATGCTTGTTTTTGAATATATATATATATATATATATATATATATATATATATATATATATATATATATATATATATATATATATTGTCCTTTACCTTAGTATCTATCAATACACGTTACATGCAATCACAAACCATGCATTTCAAACCTTTATATCGATATCTTGGAGGTAAAAAAAGGTTGAAACATTTCAAAATAGTTTTACTTTAACATAAATTATGAATCAGCATATGAGTAAAACGATCCATGATAACTATCAATTTATCATATGAAATAGCAGTCCAAAGGAGTTGGAAGGGACACGTAAAGACTTAATCAATAGAAAAATATTATCTTATACACCTAAACTTTTTATATTTATTTAATATTATTATTTTTTATTTTTTAAAAAATATAAAAAATTATATTTTTATGATTATTTTGTCTTTATACTCTATATCAAATGAACGTAAAAATGTAAAAATGTGTCAATGTTACCTAATCAATAGAAAAAAAGCTGAGGGCATTTGCTCAAGTAATTTAGGAAAATGAACAAGCAAATCAAAGGGACCACTTCTGACTTATTAATTGCAAATTTGCACCTTTCTCTTGTGGTTTCACTACAAACAATTTCTTACACATCTGTTTTCTAGCGTATTTTAGATGCAAAATTTATTGTTTTTGTTGCTACTTAGAATTTATGTACTAGAAGTTTGTCATATAGTAATAGTAGTTCACCCCAGTTTTGTACTAGTGTTTATAACACGTTTATTAACTTTAAAATAATTATTTTAAAGTTATATCAACAATATATAGGATTAAATAAAATTTTATCACCATAAAAAAAGTAATTTAAAATATAATTTTAATCCTTTTTTATTTTCCATCGTGAATTTTATTTATTTTTTATTCTTTTCTTATATTCCAGGTTATACATTGTCATTCAATTATATCTTAAATATAAGAAAAATAAATTAAATAAAATATAATATGAAAAGTTGATGATTGAATTGAAATCATATATATATTTTTATTAGAATAAAAATAAAGTAAACACGCACGTGTTTCCATGAGTTTAACATATAATGAAGATTAGAAAATCATACCGTTAATGTGAAAATTGAAACATCTCCGACTCTAGTTAAAGTATAATTTGAATTGGGCACTGCTGAATGAAGCAAACAAGTCAAGGACTGCCATTGATTCCTGCTCAGTGAATCTCCCACGAACATGATGCTCTTCCCTCTCATCTTCTCCAGAAAATCTTTCCCATCAAATCTGTAACCAAACATTACAATTTGAAATTTAAAAAAAAATAAAAAAATAACGACACATTTATTAAAATATATCAAATATTTTATTAACTATAGTGTAGACATTATTATAATTTATATTGTTTCTATAATAAATAAAAAATACATTAAAATTATTTTTTAAATATTTTAATATCAATTAAATAGACTGACATCACTTTTCAGAAAAAAGTTAATGAAACAGCTACATAGAAAACTCAACAACTGTTACAATCTGCCGCTGAGTTCACTTTCCAGTTCAAGTTGTTCTCCAAAAAGAGAGAAATTTGTATAAAAGGAAAATGGACACATTGGGAATTAGATGAAATGTAAAAGGTGGCAAATGGAAAGTGTTAAAAACACAAGCAAGAGTTTCCGACCATGGACGAGTGAACCTGAGTGAATCAACTGACACTGTTTTTTTATGGGGGCAGATGTTTTAGTTTCTACGTTAAAAAAACGGGGAAAGGAAAATGGAAATCTAGTGAAATGTTGGGTTGTTGGTTTGTAACTGACATGTTAAAAAGCACTTTTTGCTTAGCAAGTGCAAAAGTGCTTTTATGGGTGCACGTGAAACCGCGTTTTCCAACTCAAGCCAAACAAACATTCGGAACCTCTGTTTCCTCGCTGATGTCTTTCTCGTTTTTTTTAAGAATAAAACTCCCATTAGTAAGCATTTTACAGGCTGGATCACATGATAAGAAATGTTGGAAGTTATTAACTTTACCATTGGTCTATTTGAAAATTAGAAAATATCATTAATTATTATAAAATTAATAATTTTAAAAATATATAATGCGTTTTTAGTATTTTGTCATTAATCGAGGTCAAAATAAACAAGTAACAGAAACGAGGACCACATATATTTAATATAAATATTAATTGAGAGTAATTACTTTCATACGTTTGGAAAAATAAAAGTACTCAATATTTGTCGGTTTTATATTAGTAAATGTTCAAAACCTTGACCGAAAGTACTAATTAATACATAATTCTCACCTTCAATTTTAAGTGCTATATTTGTGAAATTTTAAATAATTTTTTGCTATTTATACTTTAAATATACGATGTAACGCAGAAAAAAAAACATAACTTATAAATATTTTATTAAAGTTAAGAAAATTAGTTATCTTTATTTTTTTAAAAAATAACCTTAAAATACATTCTGAGAAAAACGAGAGAACATTTGTTTGGCTTTAAAAAATCTTTAGTAGTCGTACAGCATCAAACTTTGATCATTAGTCAGTGCTCACAAAAATAAAACGGTTACCAGACAATTTTTTTAGGAGCACCACCACACACATAACTCTTCAATTTCAACCTAAAATTAGTATAACTGATATCGAAATTCAATAAAAATAAATAAATCTTTCATCAAATTTCAAAATTTAATAAAAAATATGAAAATTTTTATTCAAAATTCGATAAGTAAAATAAAAATTTTCTTATCAAATTCTAAAACTTGATAAAAAAAAATAAAAAATTTATCAACAGATTTGAAATTCAATAAAAAGTGAAAAATTGTTAACCAAATTTTGAAATTGTTAGATTTTTTTAATTATTGAGGATAGTTTTAGAATTTTAAAAAAATTTAGAAATATAAAATAAAATGATTGGAGATGCGGATGAAACACGTATTTTGGTAAAATATAAAATTTGAAGTCAACCAGTCCAAAATTAAAAAACTAATATAACACTAATGAAATCCAAAACGAAAGAGTACAAAATTTGTGAATTAAAGAAGTAGAGAGAATCAAAAGGAAAACCTGATGAAAGTTATATGTAATGTATAACAAGGAATTAAACTAGATAATATAAAAATGATTTAAAATGGTGGTATAAATATAAAATAAAGAGTAAAGAAAAAGGTCTGCGTTAGTGTCAGAAATGGGGAAGCAATTTTCCTTGAAAAGAAAAGAGTGGTAATAAATAAATAATTAGGTTAGTTATCATTCTTAAAAGTGTATGAGAGAAAAAGAGAAAGTAATGATAAGAGGCTACCAACCTGAGTAATTTGCTGGCAAGCGGCTGCCATCGATAATGGGTGTAAATCAGATCAGGCCGTCCATTCCCCTCGCACCTGAACTCGCGCTCGATGAAGGGACACGTGGACGGCTGATAGAGCGGGTAGGATTTGTCCAGCATCCATGTGCCCGTGAAAAAATCACCATTCCCATCATAAACTGAACCTCTCACCTTCAACGCAAGAAGAACCAGGAAGAAGAAGAACAAACAGAAGAAACCACGTTGTACACGCTCGCTCATTTCTCACTTTCTTTCTCTCTGTATCGAAAACGGTCCGAGGAAAGAAAAAACCAGACACAAAGGTGGTAATGCGGAATGAACTAAGGAGAGGTTTCTCTTTCTGCCTCTCTCTCTCTCTCTCTCTCTCTCTTACGAATCTGTGTTGTTCTTCGAACTGAGCTCTCTCAATGGATTTATACAATTGTGGCTGCATGTGTTTGTAGCACACTCTGAAGATAGAGACAGAGAGAGGGAGAGATTTATTTAATTTTTTTTTTGTTTTATTTTTCTTTTAGAAAAGAAATTGAGAAATTGGTTGTTACTACCAAATAATGGAGTGATGAAAGGGGAATTAGGGAAGCTTATGAGATTCGTCTTCTACCTGTGAGTTGAAACTGGATTTTCATGATGCGGAAATTGTTCATTAAGAGTTAAATAATGTCATATTTAAAAATAATTAATTTCGTATTGAAATGTATACAGCCAAAGTTATTAAATTTTTTCTTTTTTATATTAAAAATTTTATTTTCTGAATCATCTTTACTGTTTAAATTCAGTCAGACCATTTAAAGCGTGCTGTGTAATTTATTTTGTTTACTTCAATGTAATGTGTATTAAATTTTATATTTAATTGTTGGCATATATGAAATTTACTTACTCTAAAATCAAATGGAAAACTTACATTTAATATTATCCTTTTATTTTATTATAAATTTATTATTTAAATTAATTACATAATATTTACATTTAATTCATTATTAAAACTTATTAATATATTTAATAATTTTCAACAGAAAAAACATCGCAATGAAAATCTTCCTTATTCTCCACACAATTTTTCTTTATAAAAATTATTACTTTATATATATATATATATATATATATATATATATATATATATATATATATATATATATATATATATATATATATATATATATATATATATGTGTGTGTGTGTGTGTGTGTGTGTATGTATTAATTATATGTGATTATATTATAAGTATTTTAAAAATTAATTATAATAATATTATAACTAAGTATATTATAATATGATACTATTGATAATAATTAAATATACAAATTTAATATAATATTATGAATTTATTAAAATTACTAACTATTGTGACATTTATTAATATTTTAATTAATCTTTTAATAATCTGAATTTTTTTTTAATAATATAAATTTTAATTCTTTAAGATATTGATTTACTTTTTAGATAGTTATATAATGAATATATTTATACCATAAAATTTTAAGTGTATGATTTTAATTTCTATTTAACATATCTTCAAAATAATATAAATATAGTTAAATATTTATTTCAAATGTAATTTTAATTAAGATATAAAAAATTTTATAGCCTCAAAATTATAACAGGAATATGTTTAATTTTTAATTTATTTTAATAGAAAATATAAGGTATTATTATTTTTATTAATATTTTTAGTAATTAATAAATATAATATTTTTATTCAATTTCTTTTTGCAAAAAAATTATTATACTTGTAAAATAATTAAGTAAAAAGGTTATATAAATTTATGTTTTATATTATTATATAATTATCTATAAAGAAAGTTATTAATATTTGGTTTAAACCCTCGGTTGGTCTTCAATTTTGTATAGAAATCTCAGTTGGATCCTCATTTTTGTAACTGTCTCAATTGGGTCATATTTTTTGTAAAAATGAGCAAATTTTACCCTAACCGTTAAATGCTCTCAGACGGCGTTAAATTTAGCTGATGTGTATTTTATGTTTTGATGGTGTGACATTGTGCATTAAATTGAATGGGTGATGTGTTTTATAATCATTAAATCCACGTGGCGATGTTGCTTCTTCTTCCCTCTAACCACTGATCACCTTTCATCTTTTCCGCTCCTCCGCCCAAACTGCTTCCTTCCAACTTCCACCCTCAAACCCTCACTCTCCAGACATACACCTTTTCTCCCTCAATCGAGGGTAAAATTCTTCAGATTAAAACATTTTTACTGAAATAAAATTAGAGAAAGAGAATTAGGGATTTGGTCAGTGGGAGAAGAGGAATTGGAATCCTAGAGAAGACGAAGACAATCAACTGCGTTCTACCAACCCATTAGGGTTTTTCGCCTCCACCCAATCGGTTGTCGCGAGTCGCGGTCCAAGGCGTAGCCAGCACTACTGTTCACCATCGAAGGCATCACCGGCCATGGTTTTTATAAGAAGGGTGCCATGGAGGGTATGCGGTGGGTTTCACCACTTTGATTGATGGGTATTCAAAAAGAGGTGAATTCCAAAAGGTGGTGGAGTGTCTGAAACAGATGACAGAACGAGGGTGTTCTCCGAATGTGCGCAAAGGGGAAATTAAAAGAGAGGGATACAGTCTTTGAGGGATGTTTGCTCGGGCGATTCTAGTTAAGTGGGAAAGTTGAGGCTAATGCAACAGAGGAACACTGACGTAATTTTCAGACTAAGGAATTCTTGCACAGCTACAGTGGAGGAGGTTGTTAACTTAATCCTGCATTGGAAGTTCAATGTTCATTCTTTGCAGTAGAGTTAAGTCTGTTATGATTGGTGGCATGGTTAGTAAGACAAAGTTTGGATAGAAACTCAGAAAAATTGAATTACTGATCGAGTGAGGTGTGGGAACAGCGGCAGGGCATACCCATCACTCAGAATACCAACAATGATGGGAGAGACCCAATTCCAACACAGAGCGAAATAGAGAATCTGAACTTCGGAGAGAGAAAGAGAGAGACAGAGAGAGATTGCCGCCGACGAAGCTCCGACCGTGACCGATGGCCAGCAGGGAGGCTTGTGGCCTGACTTGATGAAGAACGTTCAGTGGTTAATGTCCAGATCCCTAATTCCCTTTTCAATTCACTCTTTCCTTTTCTGACCCTTTTCAATCCTTACATATTATTTTAACATAAATTAATTCAATTTTTCCACGTCATAATTTTTTAATTTAAATAAAAATTCCCTAATCAAACAATGCACATCAGCATAAACACATCAGCTAAATTTAACGTCGTCTAAGAGCACTTAACGGTTAGGGTAAAATTTGCTCATTTTTACAAAAAGATATGACCCAATTGAGATAGTTGCAAAAATGAGGACCCAACTGAGATTTCCATACAAAATTGAGGACCAACCGAGGGTTTAAACCTTAATATTTCAAAGTATTAATAGTTAAATTACTAACAAATTAATTAAAATATACAAAAAATATTTAAAACATTAATAATTTAATAAATTCATAATATTATATTAAACTTTAAAAATATGATTGATTGTGCATTTTGAAGAGAATTCAAACACTTGTTGATTAACTCAATTGAGTTAAAGGATTACTAGGCAACATATCAAGTTGATATCAAAATTGTCTAGTGGAAACCAGGAGTGGTTGAAACTCAACTAGATGAATATATCAAGTGGATACCAGGAGCGTCTAGGGATACCAAGAGTGATGAATAATACTGTGCAATCAAGAGTAGGTGAAATTCAACTAGTCAGGGTAACAATGATTACTTTGTGTGACTAGGGATACCAAGAGTGGTGAGAATACTTTGTGTAGCACTTTAACAATAATCTATTTTATCTCATATTCTTCCCAACACACAAAATTTTCATCCTCAAAAATTGTACTTACCAAGAAAAAGACATGGATATGCCCTTGACATATCTTCCTCTAACTCCCATGTGATATCTTGAGTTTTCTTCTCCAACTCCCATGTGATATGCCTTCACACACACGCACTAGTTAATTTCTTATAGTTTTCCCTTATATAACACACACTAGTTAATTTCCTATGCAGTTCCCCCTTATATAACACACACTAGTTAATTTCCTATGTAGTTCCTCCTTATATATTAGTATATGAGTTGAATGATTAAGATTGAATCTAAATAAATGAAGAATGATAATTTTAAAATTGTCTGAGAGTTGTATTCCTTAAATTGATTTTGAATAACAACTTTGAAAACTTTTTTATTCTACTATATGAGGTCACAATATTTTTGTTCAAACAAAAATAAAATAAAGACTAAACCTTACTTTTAGCTTTATTTTTACTTAAATGGAGGGCTTTTTAAAGTGAATATAACACTACAACTCAATCTTTGATTTGGTCATATTTTTGTTAAAATAAGCCAATTTTTACTTAAGCTATAAAAAAAAGTAAATTCTTTGTTTATTTCTTTTTGATTCTTTTCTTTTTATGGATTATATTTGAATATATGTAATAAATGTAAATTGAATATTAGTTTGTATATTTTTAATTTATTTGTGATTTCATTTAAATGAATTGTGTTGTATAGAATGATTATTAAGAATAATAAGACTTGGATCAATTTGTGGTCATATATACAGGATAATAATATGTGAATTATTGTTTGATTATTGTAATAGGTGTCATTTTACTTCGTTGATAATCTAAGCTACATAGATTAAGATATCATGTGATGAGAAGTTGAGAGAAGTGTTCTTGCATACCATGACATGCGTAGATGTGCGGTTTGGATTCTAATGAACTTACCTAATCCCTTATCTTAGGTTAACTTGTTAATCTAAGTAGTATGTGTTTAATCACGCGTTAGTGTTTAGTAGAACATATTTAATACAAATCTTTCAAAAGACATCACTTAATATTTTATTTATTGAATGTATTTGATATTTAGATCCACATGTGGTCTTTATGAATTTTGCATAGGTATTTTGATAAAATTAAATTGTTTTTGGTTTATTAATAATAATGTTTCTTTTTTATATATATTTTCTTAAAATTTTAAATTTATTTCAGTAGCTTTTAAATTAAAATAATTATTAAAATAAATTGTTCTAATCTACATATAATTTATGTATTATTTTAATCTAAAAAAATTGAAACTTACTTTAATTATTTTCTTTGTTATTTTGGAGGCTAAAGAGATTGTTAGTTAATAATGTTAAATATTACTTTTTGCTTTAACAATTTTAAGAATTGATATATGATTTTATCCGAATTTAGATTGCTTATTTTGTTTGGAGAGGGCTTCCTTGTTGGTGAGAGAGGAAGATCCATCTAGATTATGAAGTATCAACTATGAAGTGAGTATTCTTTAAAGGTTACTCATATATTTATAGGATCAACATGGAGCGTGTTGCTCCCTCCACCACCCCAAGTGCTTCTGCACCTCTCCACTATTTTCTTTTATTCTAAAAATACTCTACACCTCCCCACTATTTTCTTTTATTCTAAAAATACCCCACACCTTCCCACTATATTCAACAATCTTTCTCTTTTTCTCTCGATATTAATGGAGCATTCACATGACTCATATTTAAACTTGTGATATATTGCAAAATTTTATTTACACTTTCCCTTAAATAAGTTTGATTCAATCTTATTTTCATGTTCAATATATATTTTTTTCTTCAAATTACTTAATAAATGGTAAAATTTTGTTCTAAATTTCTAGAATTTTTTTTATATATACGTGTGTTTTTTTTTACATTTAATATCTATAATTTTTAACATTATATTATATTTTAACTTACCGACATGTTTGACTCAAAT
This sequence comes from Vigna angularis, assembly GCF_016808095.1. Taxonomy (NCBI): domain Eukaryota; kingdom Viridiplantae; phylum Streptophyta; class Magnoliopsida; order Fabales; family Fabaceae; genus Vigna; species Vigna angularis. Next base: position 25,377,145 of record NC_068980.1, read on the forward strand.
AATTTGAATAAAGTATTTAATTTATTAGATAAATAATATAAAAACATTATTAAATATTTAAAATATAAAAGAAAAGTTATTTGTTAAAGATTTGAAATTTATTTAGTTCTTTCGCAATTATAAAGTTAGTATATAATAATAATAATATATTATTTACTATGTTTATTATTTTGTATTTGCATCTAATTTTTAAGTTTATAAAATGGAAGTGTTTAGAAACACTAATGTTTAAGTTTCCTCTGAATTTTATATTTTGCAATATATCACAAGTTTAAATCTAAGCCATATGAATGCTCCATTAATGTAGAGAGAGAGGTATAGGGTATTTTTGGAATAAAAGAAAATAGTGGAAAGATGTAGAGTATTTTTGGAATAAAAGAAAACAGTGGGGAGGTGCATAAACACTTGGGATGGTGGAGGGAGCAACACCCCAACATGGATAGTTTTAGACCCGTCAATTTGGTCCCTCTTACATGGTTTGACCCTGATTCATGTGGGTTGGGGTCAGAAAAACTCGTAGGACCAAAAAACCCCTCATAGAAAAAGCCTACAAGATCAAATATCTACAAAAATCTTGTGAACTACGACCAACCATGGACATTTCTTTTAGAAGTAATAACTTGTTAAACAAATAATAACCCGTTTTTCTCTCTTACTAGTTTAATTTTCTTTTATTAATATACACTTTTAAATCTTATTTTAAGTAATTAAAATAATTTTTTATATTAAAATTATCTGAATATTAAAAAGGATTGTTATATAATAATTCATTTTTTATATAGTCATTATTATTAATATTATATAAAGGCTATTAGTATAAGTAAAATTATCTGTATACATCTTTCATAATTTTATTTTTTTATTACATTTTAAATTGAAAAATTAAAAAAATTATTCACATAGTAAAAGGTAACTAATCACAAATACTTTAACACAGTAAGATATTATAAACCACCCATATTCTATAGCAGCACGATTACTGTAAATTATTATTTTTTATTTAATCATTATTATTACTTTTTTAATTTTTCAAAAATATATAAAAACATGAAGCGTTTTTTCTTGCTTCAATCAACAAATTAGATCAATGTTTTAAAATTTGTACGTTTTCCATTTCACACCTTAAAATAATAATAAAAAACTCTAATGTTCAAATCCATAATTGTGATTTTCAGATTATTATTTTAGTGTTATACCTTCTTTAAATATTGATTTAATTTTTCAGTTAATTTTTTATTGTTTGAATTATTTAATTATATTTTAGAAGAATATTTATTTGAAATTCAATTTAAGATGTTAGATTATTGAAGTTTAAAATAAATAAAAGAACATAATTTAAAATTTTTAAAATATCTGATTATTTAATATTAGTTTTGATTCAATAATGACTACATATTGTTTTTCAGTTACCTCAACAATTATATAATTACATAAAAGCTTTAACGTTATCATTTATAGTCTCAGACCAATTTCATTAGTAAATATAACTTAGTGAAAAATTATTGTTTGAACTTTAACTTAAATATGTTAAATTAATTCTAGAAAATATAATTTAATGTATTCTTAGACTTTATTAGTCAATGCAAAACTCTCACACTAAACGTAATTATATAATATCAATATTTTTTTTTATAAAAGTCAATAATTAATAAAATCAATAAATATTTAATGTAATTATATGACGATATATAAAAAAAAATATATGAAATGTTATTATATATTTTAGTTAATAACATAATAATAAGTATGATATATAAATATTAATTTAAATATAATAAAATTACAATATTAAAATATTTAATATAATATATAATTCTATATGCATATATAAATGATACTGTTTTTAAAAATTAGTTAAAGTTTTGTAATGAGACTAAATTCACTTAATCCTAATCTTAATTTACTTGAGAAAGGACTTTTGGGGATTCAAAATTTCTTTTGGTTTTCACTTAAAAGACTTCCTAAAATGGAATTTTTTAAGAATGTATTAGAAGTAGTCCCTAGAAAATGGGTCAAATTGACAACTCTAAATAGTTTATGTTCTATTAGAATAATTTTCATCTTGAATAATAATAATAGTATAACAAATAATGATAAAAAATAAAATAACAACTAATATATCAAACTAGTGAGATTTAATAAGAATATGTGATAATAGTCTAAAATTGATGTAAATTTGGACTATTTTCATAAAAAAAATCTTAGTGAAGAGTGCTATTAATTATGTCTTTTTGAGCTTGGTGGTATCCATATATTTTTTATAATCTTAAAGAACTGGATAACGAATACCAGTAATTCCAAATATTGTTTTAATGCATTATTCAAAAAAGAAAGAAAGCAAGAAAACGTTCTTTCTTGCAAAATGAACATGCATCATTCTTATCTCTTTTCTAATGATGCAACATTCTTATCCTATCATCAAATTGTGATTCTAAAGATTCATCATTCAATATTTTCCCTATCAAATATCAACTCAATAAGGATTCATCATTAATGTGTTACGAAACTATTTAATTATTAAAGGAATAAAAGGAATCGTGTATGAGAAATATACTTTAAAGTATTTGGAAAGATATATCATGGTGTAATATTTGTGTATAAAAAATGATAATTTTTTTTGTCTTTCAAACCCATAATATGGTATTTTGTAGTTTTAAAGAAAGAAAATTTACACATGAATTTCTACTTTCTTTTGATATCTGATATTTTATTTTTAATTTTAATATTAGATTTTTATGATCGAAAATAATTGTTAGAAGATTGAGAAGAAGTATTTCCTCAACATATATATTTTTTTAAGAAAAAAACCTTTGTCAGTGAAATGCACTAGTGGAAAATATACTTTTTATAGTAATTTTTTATACCTATTCTAACACTAGTAGATATAAAAGTGAGATTCTTTTATATTTATTGTAGTACCAGCAGGTATAGAAAAAAAGTTTTTTTTTTCTTTCTACACCGGTTGTGACACCCGGGCACGGAGACGAGGGCGGGGAGTGACGCCGGTGCAAGAAGCATGGTGCAGGGGGCACAGACAAGGAGCGACTCCTGGCCCCTTCGGGTGGAAGGGGTACATGGATGAATCGAACATACACCGGAATGAGAGGGATCTGGAGACTGTGTAGGTATGGGACTATACAGTTGAAGGATAGCTTAAAGGAATTGATTTGACTACTCATATCACCAAAAATGCATTTGCTTAAAGGAATTGATTTGACATTATCCTAACTAGGTTAAGTATATCGTATTTAACAGTTTATATAAATTCTAAACGCGTGTTTATATATACGTGTCTTTCAAAAAATTGATATAATTCATAGCTTTTTGCGTAAAATTAATTAACACAGTTGAACGTGATATTTATTTTATATATATATATATATATATATATATATATATATATATATATATATATATATATATAAATTAATGTGAAAACGTTTCAACAGAAAAACCAATAATGAAAAAGAAGAATAAGGAACATTAATTCAAACCATCGTGTATGGAATATGGATATGTACGAAGGTTTGCCATGTCTACATGGATTATGACAAAGGTCATAATCATATTTATGTATTGATTAGAATTTTATACTTGCAAGTTGCAATTTCATTTCCACTTTATGAGCTTACGTACGATGCTTTGCTCGCTGCATATGCAAATATTTTATCTATTCCCAACTTATATAAATAAGACGGACTCTAAAATCCAATATTTCTCTCACATATGTTATGTTTTATATGTATGTCTAATATCTAATTTTGATGAATATGAAGTATTGATTTATTTTTTTAAGGAGATGATTTTTTTTGGATCTTTTTTCAAATAAATGATATACTTTATTAATTTTTTCATGAACTTGAAGACTAGTAAGTGAAATTAGTGCATTATTATTGTTTTGATGTCTTTTGAAAGTTTTTTTTTTAATTTTTAATATAGATGATTAGATTGTAAAAATCTCCAATGAGACATATACACTATTTTTCTTTCATGTTTCAATTAATGAGATGTAATTTTTTTTTCACATATACAACATGCTTTATGATCACTGACACTGTATCTCGACAAATTATTGTAAGATGAGAAGTCATTAATGGTGCAAAATAAAATTGCATGCATCAAGAAAGTTTCAGGGGATATCAAATATTTCAATCTTATCAACCTACAACAACTTCAAGTCTTCAATTAGTGGGTTGGAATAAACATTTATGTCATTTTGAGGCTGTTTTGGACCATATATCATTATAGACAACATCATGTACTTCTCTCATGCATAATCCAAATATAAGTTATAAATTATCAATATAACGAGTCAACAGCTGTGATTGATACTTAAATTACCAAATAGGTTCATTCCATCAATAGCTAAACCAAACCTAAGATTTCTACATTCTTGACCAAATTAGGGGAATTGTTTATCAATATTTTTCCATTGCTTTGAATCAGCTGGATGACGAAGCAACCTGTTAGTTGTTCTCTCATCTGCATGTCATCTAAGGTTTTTAACGTCTTTTGGATTTGTAAACAAACGCTTAAGTCTAGTCACGATTAGAAGGTACTAAACTATTTTCAAAGCAAAACCATTTTTTTCTATCTGATCGTTATCTTCACCATTGTTTTTTGACTTGTATCATAATAATCCACATTTTGGACATTTTTTCAAAACTTCAAACTCTTTCTTGTATAATATGAAATCAATCAGATATGCATGTATTCTTTTATACTCCATACCCATAAGACAACAAATTTTCTTCACATCATAATTACGAGTATGAAGTATCTGAAAAACACTAAAAGGAGAGTTGAATAGTGTTAATGGAAAAATTCTTTTCGCAACCCTTCTAATATAACACATTTGTCGAGTCTTGGATTTATCAAGTACATGCTTAAACGCTCGACGTTATAAATGATTGTAAAAGGTAATTACTTTTAACGTGGTATTTAGAACGTACACTGCAGTGTTTGTAAAGAACTTCCTTAGTTGAACAATAATCGTTTAGTGCAGAAGGTTCTTGTATTTAGAAATAAAAATGTAGTTGCAGGTTTTATAAGAGAAGCGTTTTTAGACAAGAGATAAATAGCAATTGAGCATATATTTTTATACTTCTTCACTCCAACTGAGCTACGTTCAATCTCCTCTGGAGTGGTTTCTACTATAATCTTCAACAAGATTACAATTGAGTATTCACACCACTTCTAGTCTTCTTAGTCACCGAATAACCTCCTGTTACCTTAGACTAGATGAGTATTCTCACTACTCATGGTCTCCTCAATCAATGAATAATCTCCTGTTATCCTAGACTGGATGAATATTCGCACCACTCTTGGTCTCCTCAGTCAGTGAATAACCTTTTGTTATCCTAGACTGAATAGTATTCTCACCACTCCTGGTACTAGACAACAATGCCTAGATTTTCTTAACTCAACCGAGTTCAACAAGTGTTTTAATTCTCTTTAGAATTGTAATTAACAATTGCTTACAAGTCATTTAGACTATTACTCTCACGGAGATGATGTAATTACAATACAATACAGTCTAAACAATCGCAGGTATTTCTTTTTTTTTTCTCTCTCTCTTTCTTACAACAATAAGCAAATATTACAATGAAGCTCGAGAGTATTGCTTTTCTTCTTTTCTCTTTTTCTGCTCAAATGTATTGCTTTTCTTCTTTTCTCTTTTTATGCTCAAATGTCTTCTTTTCTTAAGCTTTTTTTGTGCTTTTCTTTCGAATGCTTCTCAAAGGATGAATATTTATGTTGTATGCTATCCTCTTGATTCTTCATATGAATGATATTCTATTTAATGACTCTTGGATAAATGTTTGTTAGACTAAGCTCTTGGCCTTGATTCTTGTGTCTTCTCTTTCTTCGTGTACAATAGTCGTTGGTTAAAATCAACTTGTCAGAGCAGACATGCTTTTTTAGTACTTTGCTTGAAGTAGGTTGTACTTTCCTTTAGACACCGCTTCTTAAGTGAAGAACATTCCGTGAATATCTCTTTTGTCTTTAACGTTCGCTTATGATATTTTAATTGAAGCTTGGAGATGCGTATAAAGTAGATTATCTGCAAAAAATAGAATAGATTGTGCATGCAACATATATGTCTTATCTCTTATCACGTTATTTTTAAACATTGAATTTTTAGTGTCATTGCTTACCCATAATAACATTGCTAATGTGTTTTTTTATTATTATTATTTAAGGATGTTAGAGACGGGCTATTACTACTGAAACATGTTATGGATCATGGTTGTAATATACCTTCGTTTCGGTAGGAATGTGATTTGACATTATTCATTCTAATTTTACATAATTTTCCTCTTTTAGAAAAATTAGAACAAAATATGGCAAGTGTATATGATTATATATTCATTTATGAATTTTAAATTTTTAGATTTTTCATGAAGGTAATAAATGAATGGATAAATTTACAAAAACTTGATTTAGAAGAAAGAATTACTTTTAAGAGGATCAATTCCTTTCCTAATCGTATTAAGTTTTAAATTCTTTATGAATGAATTTTATCTACAAATTTTAGGTATATTGAGTCTTAATTGGTTTTTCGTAGTACAGTTGTATTTTTTTTATTTTTTTCTTTTAATATTTTAACATATAACAAATAATTGATAGATTTTGAAATATTATCATTATTAGATTTCTTGGTTCCATAGTAATGCCTTTAAATTTAATCTTTTCGAAAAAATATTAGAAATATTATTTAATTTTACCTTTCCAATTGATTTTATTTTATATGTATAAACTAATTAGATTTTCTTTCTTTTAAGAAAAACAACATAGATACTGGAAACTTTGTACAATGACAAAAGGGAACTTTTTACCACCTTATTAAGATTAGTTAACTTACAACATTGTCGGCCATAACAAGATGACAAATACGTTTTCCTTTTCAATAATATAAAGCTCTAATCATCCATCGAATAAATACAAAAGAAGGATATATATACCTAAGTATAATCTATGTACATGTACTAGGGGATGATTATTATATAATTAACCTTTGTTTAGGAAGAAGAATCCATGTTGATAGAATATAAATCTGTATCAGACATAAATGCTGAAGTCTCACCCATTGAGATGCTCTCTTCTGGAGTTGCAAGAGTCTTATTTTTCTCTCTCATATTGTAATATTGTTGCATCTCCAACTTCTTTCCATCCAATACTTCACTTGTATCTAACACCACCTCTTTAACATCAGTTTTTCCTTCAAGCATGCATACAACTGAAGCCATGGTGGGTCTGTGCATTGGAGAAACTTGTGTGCATAAAAGAGCCACATTAATCATTACCACTACTTCTTCTCTTTTAAAATCATTACCCAACCTCTCATCAACTAGGTCCATTAGGTCACCTTCTTCTCTCAAGATATGCACCTATAAAAACAAAATAGAAACAACTTACCTTTGATATATATTAAAATTGAATCTCTACAACATATAAACTTACGGTTGTTTTGTTTTTCAAATGTTGCACCACATTAATATTGTGTCTAACGAGGAGGATGTTCATTGGGAAAATACAACACGAATAAGATTTGAGCTCAATCACATAAGGGATTGACACCACTCTTAGTCTAAAATCTTAAAGCAACGAGTTAATGAATATGTTACTTTAATATAATACTCTACTTTCTCATTTCTATCTAATGTACAACTTGGACTCATTTAAATTCCCAACCATTAATACTGAATGATGTTTTTAGCAGAGTTTATGAAACAAAATTTTTCTCAGATATTGTACAATACAATTTGGAGATTATGAGAGTAAAAGCTTACCAAATCAACGAGAGAGAAACATCCATCCTTTGGCCAGTTCAAGGTGTTACTCTTTCCGCTAACAATTTCTAGTGCAACAATGCCAAAACTATACACATCTGCTTTGTCAGTTAAATAACCATGCATTGCATATTCTGGAGCCATGTATCCACTGCAGTGTTGAAAACTCATACATTAATACATTTTTCAAATCAAAATAGGTTGACCAAAAGAAATTGGTGATACATTTCACATATTTCAAGTCATGGTGCATGTAATCTTAAATATAAAAAGATAAATATAACTAAAAGAATTCATAAAAAACATAATATATATATAATAACTCACTAGGTGCCAGCTACTCTGGTAGTTATGTGTGTGTATCCCTCTTCATCAAGTTTGGCCAAACCAAAATCAGATATTTTTGGGTTGAGATCTTTGTCTAATAACACATTAGTGGCCTTGATGTCTCTATGAACTATCTTTAGCCTAGACTCTCCATGAAGGTAAGCCAAACCTCTAGCAATTCCAACACAGATCCTTTGCCTTGTTGACCAATCCAACTTCAATTGAGATTTTTCTGCTGCTGCATTTGCATTTATATCACAAAAAGTAAAACACATAACATACTGTAAACTGAACATGATTGTAGATTATTGATAGAGTTACCAAACTTAACACAGTTACAAGAAAATCATACCAAATAAAGCACGAGCAAGACTGTTGTTTTCCATGTATTCATATATCAGCATCAGTTGATCTCCCTCCATACAACAACCATAAAGTTTAACTAGACAAGGATGTTTCAAAGCAGAAATCATGCCAATCTCGTTTATAAACTCACGATTCCCTTGTCTCGATTTAGAAGAAAGTTGTTTCACTGCTATTACCGTGCCATCTGAGAGAACACCCTGCATATTTTCAGCTTTGATATTAAAGTTTTGCTTTATGTGTGGGAAGTTTTAAATAAAGTACAAAATGTTGAAAAATTCATAATACCTTGTAAACAGGACCAAAACCTCCTTCTCCGATCTTGAAGTTAATATCAAAGTTTTTAGTTGCAGCTTTGATTTGTCGTAAGCTAAATAAGCCAGTTTGGAAATCTACACCCATTAGTTCTGTTGAGATATAAGAAAAACATAAATATGTTTTCTGAAATCTTTCTACAATATTATGATTGAAGATGGCAATTATATTACATATGTACTGACACAATTAAAACCAAAATTTCATATATATATATATATTGCCAGTAGGTTTTCGTAAGATGTAAGTTTCGATATATTTTATATTTTAGAAACTTAAATTTCGATATATGCTTTTTGACAATATTTATGAAACTAAATATAACACGATTTGACAAAAGTAATATATTTACATAACATTGGTATGAGTGGGTGTTGCCATTTTAAGAATAATCATAGAAAATGCTGAATGTGTGAAACATTACTACATCAATCATCAAGTGTAAACATATTTAGTTAGTCAAAAAGGCACAAACCATATAAAAGTGTGAGATTTGGTACTTGTTATTTTTTTATTATGATCTCAAAACAGAGTATTAATAAATAGACAAAATTGCAATTATTTAGCCATATAATCACGTGAATAACTTATGAAATATAGAAATAGTGTCAAGTAATTTGTTTTCATCAAAATGCATTCTTTTGAAGCATTGTTTTAAAGATTCTCAAAAGCATTTAACAGGGATTTTAAATCATTAATTGATCACCCGCATTCTTTACCTCTAAATCCCCAATTGTTTTATATGCTGGCAAAATGAATCATGCTCAAGAATTTCCTTCTATTAAAAAAAAACCTTATAGTTATTATAATCTCTTGGTCCTTACCTTTTTCTAACGAAACCTTTCTCCTTAAACATCCTCTCCACCAAGCTATGCCAAATATTATGATGATAACAAGTGCTCCAGTAACTACAATTCCAACAACATAATGCTTAGGTACACCATCTTTATCTTCCTCTTGTGGTGTAAAATCTGTTTGATTATGAAAAAAATGGATTAGAAGATATATTATATCAGATGAGGTGATGACACAAGAAAAATAATGATTAATGTTAAGAAATGGACTTTTAAGTCTAACTCAATTTTACAAAATCAGCTTTTAAAATGAGGTTTACATTAATTTATATATTATAAATTGGTCTTATCTCTAATTGATACGAGACTTCGAATACATCCTTCACGCCGAGGTATATACATCTCGAGCATGAGACTAGATATTAACGGGTGATTTAGAGTGAAATAATATATCTACATATATTTGGCTAAGATAGACTCTGACTTCACTTTGGAGAAGGCAGTTAAACTTAGAAGTCCACTCTTAACAATTAGCACTAACCAGGATGAACTGATATAGCTGATATAAGAGGACCATGAACTGATCCAAAAGGTATAGCAGTTGTCCCTTTCCCAGCCCACTGCAACCGAATCTCTAAGGTACTGCTATTCACAGAAGCAGTGAAATTTTTTATGATTGCTTTACCAACTCCTCCGGCTTCTTTTGCAATATTGAAATCCTTCAGCACCAACTTTCTCTGCAATACTTCAATCCAAACACAAATGGTTCACAACGGATTGCAAAGATCAAAAGGAAGTTGTTCAATGTTACAACGTAGAAGACAAAGGTAAAATGCTGAAACCATGCACCTGAACATATATGTCAAATATACGCCTTCCAAGGCTGCTATAGGTTTGATCATCAGTGAACATAATTTCTGCAAAATGAAGGCTTATTGTGTAGCTTCCATTTCCCATGCAGAATGCATAATATGTGAGAGAAAGTGCAGAGACACGTGCATCCATGTACAATTCGCCATTGTTCATATCAAGCTTAGTTGTGTTAGACCAAGTATAGTAGTCTACGCGACCACTATCAAAGAAATGACCAGTGTTGCTGAATACCCAGTTTGATCCTGTTCGACGAAATCTTGCTGGTCCACCTTCTTGTGAATCATCATCATAGTTTATGTTTCCCTTCGATATTAACTTCCCTCCACAATTTACATAGAGAGAGTACCAGGCTGGGACATCCAAGAAAAGGTGAAAAAACAATGTAAGGAATCAACCATACTAAGAAGATTGTTAATATTGTTTTATACAAAAACAAATATATTAAAAACTAGAAAATTGGACAAGTTCAAATAATAAAGCATTAGCTAAATACTAATGTTAGAAACTTAGAAGATATAAACTTACTTTTAGGACAGTTGATATTCCCTAGACATGGAATCATTCCCCTGAGAAAATAATAGACATGTTAAATCAGTGTTGTCACAATTAATAATCATAAGATATAAGTATTATGAGATTAATTTAGCAGCAGCAATACAAATCTTACAAGTCATTATTATTTGCCTTCAATGACGATGCAAATAAGTTCCTAAGGCACATAGTAAATGGAAAAGGCTCAGACAATATAGTCAAAATTCTCGAAAATAGAAAAATTATGCAAAGCAAAAGATTCTTACACGCTTCCCTGTTGGCATGTCAATTGCTCTGGCTTTTCGATGCTTAAATTGTTGTATGACAGATCGCTGTCTCAATGTATGCATGTGATCAGTTCAGAACCAAAGATTAAACTAATAATTTTATCAAACACTTGGTGGCACAGAAACGTAGAAGACATAATTTAGTGTAAAAAATCGTAAGTTGCATATTAAGAATTACTTACGTGTAGTCTGGCCTATCTATCCAGTTGGGTAGTGGTCCATTGAAACGGTTTCCGGTTAAATATCTAGGTAAAAACAATTAAAAAAAATCAATTTTATAGTACTTATTAATTACCGATAAACTATCAATATGATTGAATAAAAATAGAAAAATATACTTTAAATATAATTCTTTTTACGGGCATTTGACACGGTTATTTTTTACTTTTTACTTTTTTTTAAAACATGATTTTTGGACACACCTAAACTTTTTAGGTTCATTTGACATTACTCTTCTCTATCTTTTATTCTCTTTTTCTTAAAATAAAATAAGTACAAAAACTTACATTTTTATGATCATTTTATCTTTATACTCTGTGTCAAATAAGTGTAAAAGTGTATTATGGTACCATTCCTCTTGTTCTTTTTCAAAAGAGTATGGGTAGCGTGACACATATTGATATTTATTTGATACACCTAACAAGAATAAAATGGTTTTTAAAAAATAATTTTTTGTAATTTTTCAAAAAAGAAAAAAATAAAAAGTAAAAAAAGATAATATCAAATAAATGTAAAAATATTATGTGTTAAAATATGAATTTTCTTTTCAAAAAGCCAAAAATTCATTACCATTTTATCATTATTTGATATGTCAAATAAATGTCAATAACGGGTGTTATGTTACACTTATTCATAAAAATATTATTGATTGACGTCTAGGGAAGCAATTGGAATATAAATCCCCGTAAACTAAGATAAATTTCAGTGATACCACCCAAGTATATGCAAAATAAATGAATTCACCGTGGTGAAATAATAAATCAATTGAAGCTAAAAAATGTTGCTTACAACATATTTATATCGTTTAGGCCACCCAAGGTTCTTGGAATCGGTCCAGTTAATTTGTTAAAGCTGAGATCTCTGGGAAAGGTATAATGTCATAAGAGAGGAAAATAATGTGTCAGACATCATGGAATGTTTAGCCCTACAATGCAATAGAAAAAACACCAAGTATAAAAGTGCAACACTTATATGTTTCGAAAATAAGCTAGAAATGTTTAAACTTTAAAGAAATAAAGTTTATGGAAAATTTCGATACTTTTAATTGAATTTTTATAAAAAATTTTTGTTCTTCTGAGTACTTAAAAATATATATATTTGAAGCTTTTTAGTTTGATTTTTTTGTTAGTTACTTAGCTTGAGTGTTATCGTGTCTTAATTTACTTATTTGTCTTTACTTATTAATTACTGTGATGTAGTAGTTAATGTAAAATATAAAGTGATTTTCATTTTAACTAACTGCAGTCTCTTTTTATATATATTAATCACAAAATTTAATATTTTTTAATAATAAAGACAAATAAATAAGATAGTAGTCACGTTATTTAATAAAAACTAAATTACATAACTCAACTGAAAAATAAATTTTAAATACTAATAATCTAAAAAATTAATAAAAACTTAACAAAAAGTATTTAAATTTATAAAAAACATCAAACCAAATTAAGTATTGGACACTTACAGTGATCGTAAGCCAATCAAATCTCCAAGGTATTCAGGAACCATTCCTATGAGATTGCAACTCCTCAATACTCTAGGAAACAATTTAACAATATGTAAATATGCAGCAATAAAAAAACATTAAAATCCTTTATTCATTATTTTTAATTATAAGAACATTTTATTAACACAATGAAAATGAAAAATTATAATAGTAATACTCACACTGTCTGCAAATTTGTTAAGTTTTTAAGTTGGGGGAATGGAGAATCTGGTCCTTTGATCAAGTCGCTAATTCTCCTGCATCACATCTCAAACATGTTGAGGATATAACAGAGAAAATTAAATTTTGAACAATATATATATATATATATATATATATATATATATATATATATATATATATATTTATTGCTATCAAGTTTTCAAAATTTAATTTTCTATATGTATATACTTACAAATCAGTGAGGTTATTCAAAAGAGAAATTCCAGAAGGAATTGGACCACTAAAACCACTTCCTTGCATCACCCTATCATAGTTAAAAACAATTACCCTAATAAACCAATAAATAAATAGCCTTAAATTGCAAAATAAGAAAGGTTCATACAGCCTCTCCAAACTTTTCCATTTCTGAATGAAATCAGGTAAAGTTCCAGAAAATTGATTGTCACCAAGTCGACTGCATAATAATAGTTATAAATTAAAGAAATGTTGATTTTTGCAGTGAAACAAAACATAATTAATGCAATTGAGATTGAGAATAATAAAAGTATAATAAAGGAATGACACTTACATGTGTTTTAGTGTAGTGAGTCTAGCAAATGTTGCAGGTAAATTTCCAGTAAAATAGTTGGATGTAAGAAGCCTATATAAACAACATTGAACATTAAATACATTAATAGTACAATGCACTTTCAAAGCTATTTTATACGAAACAAAAGAAACTCATTGAATCTGGAAATGATTTTCTCAAAATAATTATATATTATCTAAGCATTGAAGAAGAAAAATTGCATGTGAAGTTTTTTTTACCAATGAACACAAGTACCGTTGGTCTTATCTTTAGTTGATAATAGTGAAATGAAACAATATCCCCAACAACCAACATATTATTAGGATAGGTTCTAAGATCACGTTAAGAAGTAAACTTTAAACCTAACTTAATCTCACAAAACCGATTTGTAAGGTAAGATTTGCATCCACTTATATATATAAATTGATCTTATATTTAGTCAATGTGGAACTTTTAACAAGTACTGTTTAATTTTGTTGTGGTAAAAATTAATGAACCAAGCAAAATCAACAAATGGCTTACAATCTTTCAAGTTGAGGGAGATTCCCAAGCTCCAGAGGAAGCTCACCAGATAATTGATTGAACTCGACCACCCTATATATGCATTTCAAGTTTAAAGATAATGAGTTGCCAGAAACTTTTATAAATTCAAATGAAAAAATTACTGTATGTGTGGATTATCATAAACTTACAAACTTTTCAGTGTTGTGATGTTTCCTAGTTCTTTTGGTATTGGACCTGTTACCCTATTTCCGAGAATGGATCTGCCATAATTAAGAAACATGCATAACTGGTTAAATGTTTCAGAAATTAGTAGATGAAATTATGTAAAAAAATATAAATAAATAAATAAAGATTTTTAAATTCTTAAAGGTAAATGTTCGCTTTTGATAAAAAAAAAGAAGAAATGCTTCACCAAATTTATTATGGGTAAAATCGCTTATACTATACCATACTTTACCTAATTATCTTATTCAATTTATATGAATTCACACAAAAATTGATTGATCGTATTTCACTGTTTATTTAAATAATTACAGTACATGATACATTTCCATAAAAACTATAAAAAAAATCAATTCTCCTACGTATAACTTTAAAAATAACTCAATTCCACAGAGCTAGTTTATAAAATGAGATTTACATATAGTTATATATTATAAATTGATTTTATCTTTAGTTAAAATAAAACCTCCAATAATAATAATACTGTTTCAGATAAGTAACAAAAAAAAACATAGAAAATGGAAGAAAGGACAAGAAAGAGAGAGTACATGTTGACGAGGTTGACGGAGCCCCATTGTGAAGGAATTGTACCATTGAGGTAGTTTCTGGTGAGGTCACTGTGCCACATTTGAAGTGAAAATCAAACAAGTAAATGATGATTATGTCAAAGAGATCAATTTTAGAATTAATTACATACATTTCTTGGAGGTATGGCAATCTCACTAGTTCACTTGGGAGTGTGCCCGAAAGATTTTGTGACTTCAGAACACTGCATCATAATCATGGTGTATTCATCCAAAAATGAAATATTTGAAATATTTAATGTACATAATTTGAAATATGAACTGGTTTATAATATTTAAGAATCTAATTTGCGCAATTAGAATATGAAAAATATATATTAAGAGACTAAATGTGTAAATATATTTAATAACCTTGTGTAAAATGTTTGGAATTTTAGTTCTTGGTTCTTTTTCATATAAATATAACCCTTTAATTTTTAATTATTTATAATTTATTTTTTCTTTTTAATTAGTTAGTTTATTTTTTGCTTGGGCATTATATGTTGAGATTAGACATGTTACTACCAAATATAATTTAATTCTCATTTAATATATTATTAAAAAAGAAAATTTAATAAAGTTATATAGAATTAAAAATTAAGAAAAAAATGAAAATAATAATAAAGACTGAAATTACAATTAAGCCTATTATTTACAGGAATTTTCTTCATTTATGTCATTTTTCCTCTAAATATTATTGTACTATTGCATTGGGCTAAAACCCACAAAATCTCAAAAGTTGACCGTAATAGATATGAGAAAGACAGCTTCTTCCTTCACCTCCATATATTTCAATCTGCACTCCCATAGAGTTATGAAATAACCATTTATTCTTATCTTCTTCTTCCTTCATCTCTCTTGGAATAAACTTAGATATGAGGAATTTAGTTGTAATTTTATTTCATTAGTTGCCACTACTTTGAAATAAACTAAAATCTTAAGGAGTTTAGTTGTAATTTTGTTTCATTTATTTCATTAGTTTTTTTTATAGTTCTCCTGTTTGTTTTTATTTCCATTCAGTTTTCATATTAATTATTACAGTCCGGTTTTCATTCTTTATGTACTCGAATCAGGCCAATATGCACGACTATTTAAAGGCTATTACAGTTCAATAAAATACAACACGGTAAATTACAGTACAATTATTTTTATGTGTGTGTTTCGCACTTCAATCTTTAAAGTGGTATCATAGCTTTCATACTCTAAGTCCAAGTGATAAAAAAAAGAAAAAAGAGAAAGTGAAACAATGAGTGAAAAAATATGCGCTTAAGTGTTTTGCCAAAAAAGAGTGAATAAGATGACAAATCTAGAGAATGATATGTCCCTACCACAATTGACAAAAAAATCAATTATGACAATTGGAGTCTACATATGAAGGTTCTTTTTTTATTCCAAGACGTGTGGAATGTAGTAGAAAATGGGTACCAAGAATCGACAGAAGATGAAGAACAGACGGTGACCCAAATTGATGCGTTGAAAAAGACGTGAGTTAAAGACAAATAGACTTTGTACCAATCATATAGAGCAGTGGATGAATCAGACTTTGAGAAGATTGCAAAAGCTACATCTTCAAAAGAAGCATGAGAGATATTGGAGATTACATACAGAGAAGACAACTATGTCAGACAGGTTCGACTTCAAACTCTTAAATGAGAGTTTGATGACGGAGTATATAACTCAGGTAGAGACGATGTTCAATCAACTCAGCAGGAATAGAGAATCATTGTCAGCGAATCAAGTTGTGGAGAAAATCTTGAGATCATTAACATATGATTCCGGAAGCATTGTATGTGCTATTGAGGAGTGGAAGTGGGTATACAAGAAAAAAACCAACACAAATGAAGAGGTAGACCGCTACAAAGCCTGACTTGTTATGAAGAGCTACAAACAACTGAAAGACATTGACTATGATGAAGTTTTTGCTTCCATAGCAAGGAAGGGGACAATCTGGTTGCTATTATCTTTAGCAGCACAACACGAATGGAAGATACACCAGATGGACGTGAAATTTGCATTTTTCAATGGAGTTCTAGAAGAGGAGGTCTATGTGGAGAAACCTTTTGGCTACATAAGAAGAGGTGAAGAGAAGAAGGTGCTAAAGCTAAAGAAGGCATTGTATGGCTTGAAGCAGGTTTCACGAGTGTGGAATGAGAGGATTGACATCTACTTCAAAAAGAATGGTTATGAGTAATGTCCGTATGAACACGCTTTATACTTAAAGAGGTACAAAGGAGATATGTTGTTGGTTGTCCTATATGTAGATGACTTGATCTTCATGGACGGTAGAGCTGAGCTAGTCGATGAGTTTAAGAAGGTAATGAAAAGGGAATTTGAGATGACTGATCTCGCGATATCATGAAATACTTTCTAGGTCTGGAAATGGACCAAAGCTCGACAAACATCTTTGTGTCCTAAAAGAGGTATGTTGAAGAGATATTGCAAAAGGCGAAGATGATGAAGTGCAATCGAGTTTCTGCTTCTATGGAACACGATGCATAATTGTCCAAACATGGAGATGGAAGTCGAGTTTATGTTAGTAGGTATCGAAACTTAATTGGGAGTTTAAGGTACTTAATGAACATGAAGCCAAACTTGATATTAAGCGTGAGAATCACAAGCTACTTTATAAAGAAGTCGAGGTATTCACATTAGAAAGTGCTGAAATGGATACTATGGTACGTAAGAGGGACTACATTGTTCGGGTTGTTTTATACTAAGTTGGACAACTATCGATTAAGTGGGTACTTGGATAATGACTGGTGTGGAGACATGGACAATTGAAAGTTGGTCAAGAACTCGGTCAACCACAAAAGAAGCAAACACATTGACATTCGATTTCACTTTATATGGAAAAAGATAAAGGAAGAAAGTTCGAACATGTAAGGAATGAAAAACCAATAACTAATGTATTCACGAAATCACTTGTTATAACATCATTTCAGAAATACAAAAAGCTAACTGAGACAAAGGATGAAAAAATTTAAGTTTGGGAGAGAGTTTTGTTGAAATAAACTTAAAATATTAAAATATTAAGAGGTTTAGTTGTAATTTTGTTTGAAATTACTTTATTAGTTTCTCTATTTACAATTGTGGCGTCTGTTTTTATTTCCATTCAGTTTTCACACTGTTACAGCTGGGTCAGTTTTGTACACGGCCAATTAATATACTTGTCTAGTTTTTATTTCACTGTAGTTTTCATTATTTATGTAGTAGTCCCAAGCCCATGTGCAGGGCTATTTAAAGGTTAGAATAGTTTAATAAAATACAACATAATGAATTACAGTGCAATTGTGTATGTGTGTCGCTGTTCTATCTTCAATCTCTCCCTCTTCCTCCACCTCCATTGGAGTCCCTTCTTCCTCTTTCACCTCCATTGATGTCTACTTTCTACCTCCATCTCCGAAGCCCATCTTCTCCCTTCATCTCCACTGAAATCCTTTTCTCCACCTTCAACGTCCTTTCTTCTTCCTCTGCCAACCTCTCACCTCACGTTCTTTTTTTCTTCTAAATATTTTTCAATTTATATAAAATCTGAAATATATTTTTTTATTTTATATTCCTAGATGTACAACATGAATACCGTACAAATTTCTATTTGGTTTTGTATACGTAAAATTTCTATTTGGTTTTGTATCTCTACATATTAAAAGAAAAACCAAAATCATAGGAACACAAACAAACCAATTACAAAGCTCATAGAAAAGGAATAAATAGTGCTTTTAACATACATGATAAAAGAAAATACATGCTTAGACTAAGGAATAATGCTATTGCAATATTAATACATGACTTTTATGTAAAAGGATGGAAATATATTCAAAATATTTTTTATTTATTTAATTTTTCTTGATGATGAATAAAATAAAAAATGTTTAAAGTTTAAAGTTTAAAAAATAAAATTATAATATATAAGTAAATTTTCTTAAGTTAAATTAAATTTAAATTTCAATTATTTAATATCGTTATCGAAATTTCTCCTAATGTCAGGTTTGAGATATTTAATTCTTGGTGTGAAATAACATTCGAAAATTTTACATTTATTGACTGCAAAGAAGTTAAATAATATTGTAATGATATTTGGGGAGACAGTGAGATGAAAGGCTTACATGCTGACGACGTGGCAGATAGTAGCATTGGCAAAAAGGCAATTGCAAGTGACAGCATTTTGAATAGATGAAGTCCAATTTCTCTGTCCAGTGCAAGGATCTACGTTGAAATCCCAATCCTTCTTCCCAAGTCTCTTACCTATCTCTTTCATTACTTCCACTGTGTATCAAAACCACACACCACATTACTGTTAACTTTGTAAACACAACTTTCCTATAAGAATTTCTACTAGATAAAAATATGAAAAGCAATATTAAACATGACTTATTTATATAGTTAAAATTAGGTTATATACTATAAAAACAAAATTCCAAACAATTTTTATAACTTAATTTTGTAATGAAGTCAATTTCATTTTTTTTCTTTTCATTTTCTTTTAAAGTTTTATCCAAAATATATTTCTATATAATGAATGAGTTGTGTACCTTCATCTTGAGGCAGAGTAGCTCCCCAAGCCGAAGAAGAGATGAAAGAAAAGGCAAGAAACCAAAGATGAAAAAGTAGATAGAAACTCATGTTGATGATGATGGCAGGAAAGCTCTAGTTTGAGAGCTCAAAGAAGAGCTTATGAAATGAAGCAGCTAGATATAGAAACTTTAAGGATTATATATAAAGTTGACAGTGTTGAAAATAATATATTCCCACAGAAAGAGAAAAATTCGGCACCAGCTTTGCTGCTAGGTTTATGACTGAAAGACTTTATTTGCCAACTTGTGTCTAAACAAGAGAAAATACAAAGTGTTGAATAGAAAAGTTGAAGGTTGCTTTGAAACTATGACTAAGTTGTTACTACTTGAGTTAAATATATGAATGTTGATGAAGTATGAAGGAGGCTTCACGTGCATGCCTTGAAATGTGCGTCAAGTCAGAATTTTGTTTCAATTTATGATAATTTTTTCAGCAAGTTGCTAGTTATGATAATTTGATCCCAGTTATGGTGTTTCTAGTTATAAAAGTCTTGTTTCTTGGTTAACAAAGTCAATGAAGTGAGAAATAAAAAAAGAAGGTTAATGATAGAATTTATTATTCACTACAAGTTACAACGATGTTTCTCACGAAACTGGCTTCTTTTTCTATACCAATATAAGATTGATTTTGTAGTGTTTCGTCATTTTTTTTTTATTTGTCTGGGTAAAGCTTAGTGGTGAACTTTAACTCGTGATCATGGATTAATTTAATAAGTTTGGTCTGGTAAAATTATGGCTTGAAACCGACCAGCATGATTACAGAAAAAATGACAAAAGAAATTAAATAGTCTTTTATAAACTTTTTTTTGTACATTTGATTCTTTTATAAAAAAATAATAATTTACTTTTCTAGATGTAAGTTCGAGATCTACAAAATATTCTTCGTACTTTTCTCCGAATCAACTTAGATTATTCGGAATACTCTTAGTTAAAAGGCACGCTTAAGTAAGAAAAATCATAAATTTGCAATAAATACAATTATCCACTTCTTATTTTTGACCTATATTTATAGGTTTTGAAGTGAACTTATGATTAACGGACTTTTAATCACGATCCATTGATTAATAAACAATGCTTATCGATAATCTTTATTGGATGATGTTTAATAGCATCGATCATTAGAACTGGACAACCCTTTCATATTTTCTCCACGACCATACCATCATATAGTTGAACAATCATAAGGAATAAAAAGTAACTTAAAAAAAATGATGATTTGTTATTTACTACACAAGTAAATAAAAAATAAAATATATATATATATATATATATATATATATATATATATATATATATATATATATATATATATATACACTAAAATAAACTATAAAATAAAATTCAACAATAAATAAATAAGTAATATTTAGTAATATTACATGTACAAAACAATATTGTAATAATAGAAAATTTTAAAAAAATAATACAATTTACAACATCAACTAATCCACACTTTGATAAGCAAAAGTTACATGGATCGAACTGTCACACTAAAGAAATAGAAGACTTTTGGCAATGATCTGAGCATTAGTCTCTTTTGTATTCACAAAAGATGACAGTGTTTTTCATAATAAACATTGTTTTTATATTTAATAGTCTCATATTGAAGTCAAAATTTAAAGTAGTTTGAGTACTCCTTTCACTTTTGAAACAATTTTTATGGACAAAACTTTAATGGAACATGTAACATCCCAAAATTATACAGTCATCAACTATATACTTAGAATAATCACATATATTAATAATTCAAAACAGTTTTAAAACACAGGGAACGACAATAATGAAAAAGGCCGAACGACCGCTAATGTACAAAATTTAATGAGCGTTCACAAAAGATAAGGACGAACGGTTTACAAAACAATGACCGAACGTCCAACTATTTACAATCCACTAAATAGCGCTCGCTCACAGTCGCTCGCTAATCCAACTAAAAACCGAACGCCTTCACTGTTCGGCCTTCACTTCCACTTCTACGAGATTGGCGTCCTCCAAATTTTCTTCTAGTGTTTCTCCCAATAACGCCTCTCCATCTGCTCACATCCACATGGATGATCATTGCATAGACAAGACGAAGGTTCAAGGATGAACGACAACACAAGAAAGAGACACAGGGTAAGCTTATTGAATTTAATTCAAACCAAAACATACATTTTATACATATCAATTCCAGCAAATAAGTTCACAACATATACATTCAATTTATACATAAATTTCATCCAACATCCTGATACTAGACCGACCGTCCGGACTGTATGAATCATGTGTAGCTAAGGCGTCCGTGCACTCAGGTGGGGTAACTGGAATGCTCATCAGTAGCCACCTAAGGTTAGTCTGTTCTGTCCAAGTTACAGTTATGGACTAGACCTCCTGCCATTCCCACGCATGACATACTCCTCTCTACTTGAGAACGAGCACTCACGAAATATCAGGATGGATCACCATCTAAGCTTACCACGTTCATACTTACAAATCTCAATATCCATTCAAGAGTCGTTCCACCCTGGAACGCTCGTTCAAATCCACAATCACAATTTCAGCTCTCATAGTGTTCGCACATCTTAATTCATCCTCTTAATTACATTTTCATTCTATGTTCCACTTTCTTAAAAGAGACGAACGTTCAGCCCCCTTCATAATGAGGACAACCGTGGAGATCAAAACCGAAGAATTTACTCCGTTCCAAAACAGAATAGAACCAATTACCAAATAGATGGACGACCTGTATTAACCAAGGTTACCCGACACTGTCGGTCGACACAGATGGATGATCTGTAGTCACAAGGGTGATCGACACAGTAGGTCGACGCAGATGGATGATCTGTAGTCACAAGGGTGATCGACACAATAGGTCGACACAGATGGATGATCTGTAGTCACAAGGGTGATCGACACAGTAGGTCGACACAGATGGATGATCTGTAGTCACAAGAGTGATCGACACAGTAGGTCGACGCAGATGGATGATCTGTAGTCACAAGGGTGATCGACACAATAGGTCGACACAGATGGATGATCTGTAGTCACAAGGGTGATCGACACAGTAGGTCGACACAGATGGATGATCTGTAGTCACAAGAGTGATCGACACAGTAGGTCGACGCAGATGGATGATCTGTAGTCACAAGAGTGATCGACACAGTAGGTCGACACAGATGGATGATCTGTAGTCACAAGGGTGATCGACACAGTAGATCGACACAGATGGATGATCTGTAGTCACAAGGGTGATCGACACTGCTCATTATGAGCTCTAAGTAAAGGACCGACACAGCTCAACCTCGACCAGAAATCTTCCCGAATGAAAGTATTTCAATTCAAAGAATTTTACTAGAACACCAAACGATCAAGAACCGTTTAATGTCGGAAGTACGTTATCATAGGGAAGTTCATAATCAAATTTCACTTACATCCATTCATTTCTAAGCATGTATACGACATATTCGCACGACTCAACCATAACATACATTTCACCCGACATATATCTTATTCATTCAGCACAGCAACGTTCGATCATGCATATTCAACCAGCATACATCTCATACATTCAGTTCATATCAGGTTTACATACAACATACAGGTATAAATTAAATCACAATAAGCTTCCCTTACCTGGATTCAGTAGCGAACGTCCTAAGGAGTGGATCTTGACTCGTCTAAAAGAAGCTCTCTCCACGTTTCTCTTAAACTCTCCAACTAAACTAACCAAAAGAAAAGGAAAGGTTTAGCCTACACCGTTGCATGCAGCTGAAAACAGTTTACAGGTACCCCAAAACCGGTCGTCCAAGTGAACTTACCAGAACTGGAAGCTGTTCGGCTTAAAATGAAGCTCGCAGTGCAGGGAACGTTCCTACGGTGTTGAAACGTGAACGGAGATAATGGTGGTAAGTTGCAGAAGAGAGAAGGAGAAGGGTTCAAGAGAGAAGGAGGAGAAATGGAGATTCTGAGTTTGGAAGGGGAGAATGGTGCGTTATAGAGAATGGAAAGGGTTGTTTTCAGAAAATTCAATTTCCTTCCAAAGTCAAACGGACTTTCTCTGTTGCATTGACACTTGGCTTCCACTATCAAATTCAGAATGTTCCAAACTGACACCTGGCGGATGCATGCAGAGTGAGTGTGAGTGCATTTTAATGGAGGTGCACGTGTGACGAGGTGCATTTATGGAAGCACAGTGGTGACTCAGCACAGACATTAATGGGACGTGACAGAACACTACAAAAAAAGTGTTAATTAATGAATGGTATTTTTTTTTTCAATTTGCAGAGGTTTTATCTTCCGCAGACAATTTTTCGGGATTTTTTAAATCCCCACGGTTAGAATCACTACAATCGATTTGTAGAAATTTTTCATTGTAGAAGTTATTTTGTGTGGAGAGTGTTAATTTCTTCTATTAGTAATTATTATTTTGTGGAGATTTGAAACCTCCTCCGTTTAAAATAGTTCATACATAATTTTTTAATTTAATAAAGTCTATTTTTTATAATAAAAAATAAATAAAATATAAAATTGTAAAGTACACACAAAATCAATCAAAATTAACTTTATTTATAATTTAAAATAAAGTATATTCATTGACAATTACCATATAAATTTAAAAATACATAATTTAAGAAACATTAATGTTGAAGTCTTATATTTCTGAACGAATTAATAGAAAGTAACACAAACTCATTGCAATATCTCATAATGCTCTGAGCTTAATACTCTTTCAAAGACCGGAAAAAATCATTGATATCACAATAAACGACCAAAATTTATATTTCATGCATTTTTTATTCATAATTTGCAGCACCCGTTATCGACTTCATTCTTAATCATAACTAATTTATCATATAAAAATTCTCATAATGTTCAGTATTTATTATCATATAAAAATTTCTCATGCTTATTATACCATTCATTGCTAGAAAAAAAAAGAGAAAAAAAAAGTACAAAAATTTTTATCTTGAAAAAGTACAATTAATATAAACTAAAAACAAAATATCAACTTATTCAAAATAAAAATAACTATAAAATTTATCTCTATCTTATATTAAGAAAATAAAATAACAATACACTTACAAAATTAAAAAATCTATTAGAAATATTATATCTTTTATCTTTCAGTTAATTTGTTATTATTTATTATTTGTATTTTGGGCTTAGCCCATATTTTTTCAATTATAAATAGAAAACCCTATGTGTGTTTAACACAAGGGAGATTAATCCCATATATAATTTTCACTATATTTAACATGGTATCAGAGCAGGTTTTCTGATCTCTTTTGGTGGTCTTTGCTGTTTGTCGGTGGCCGGCCATCATGACCGCCGGCAGCCCCTAAAAATTTCATAAGATTCATTTTCTCTTCTTCTTAAATCTCAGCACCCAGAATCAAAGAGAGAAGTCTCCTGGGAACCACTGCCTCCTCTGAACTAGTCGCCGCTCAATCGATCGCCGCTCTCTGCTGCCACCAACCATACGTCGTCGGCCACCATCACAGTTTCGACGGGTGAACAGCAGATCTGGACCGTCTCTTCAAGCGCGACCTAACCTTGGCGGTCGCCGTCTTTGTCTCGTCTGCATGCGCTGTCACGCACCTCCACTCTCCGATAGATCTCGGACGCGTGTTCATCACGCGTCGCCTTCTCGGCGTCGGTATCAAACCGCGCCGCTGCCAGTCGTCTCACCGAACCTCCCTCTCTCTGTTCAGACCTTCCAGAGCAGCCATTGCTGCCATCGACATCTGTCTTCTTCTCGCCGCATGCTTCCGCATCTTCGGACCTCCTTCTTCTTTCTGCGTTTTTTTGTGCTTCGTCTCCGCCGTTGATGCACCAACATCTAGTCCTATCTTTTCCGCTTTCGTCATCCTCCAGCTCTGCCGTAGAGGGTTTCGTCTCTGTGTTGCTGTTCTTGCCTTGTTTTTCCTTTCTCATTGTATCTACCATAGAGGGTTTCCCCTCTGTGTTGCTGTTCTTGCCTTGTTCTTCCTTTCTTATTGTATCTGTCGCACAGATCTGCTGTATTTATTGCCTCCTTCTCCGCTGCTCTCCTTCATCCACTTTTGAAGTTGAAGTGTTTATTGCCTCCTTCTCCGCTGCTCTCCTTCATCCACTTTTGAAGTTGAAGTGTTTATTGCCTCCTTCTCTACTGCTTTCCTTCATCCACTTTTGAAGTTGAAGT
Source organism: Vigna angularis (assembly GCF_016808095.1). Taxonomy (NCBI): domain Eukaryota; kingdom Viridiplantae; phylum Streptophyta; class Magnoliopsida; order Fabales; family Fabaceae; genus Vigna; species Vigna angularis. The sequence goes on from NC_068980.1 coordinate 25,402,901, forward strand.
GTTTATTGCCTCCTTCTCCACTACTCTCCTTCATCCACTTTTGAAGTTGAAGTTTCACAAGCTAATGTTTGTTCATTGACATGTGATAACCCATCTGTTTGCCTCACACTCTTGAAGACAAATCATCTAGTTCAAAACCAAGTTCAGTTACTTCAAGCTTGGTTCATACAATTTGTATGCTCTAGCTTGAGGGAGAGTGTTAGAAATATTATATCTTTTATCTTTTAGTTAGTTTGTTATTATTTATTATTTGTATTTTGGACTTAGCCCATATTTTTTCAATTATAAATAGAAAACCCTATGTGTGTTTAACACAAGGGAGATTAATCCCATATATAATTTTCACTACATTTAACAAAATCAAAACTACATATTCCAATTTTATCTTTATCAAAATTAAACTAAATATTACAGTAATCTAATCAAATAAGACTAAGATAAAATTACTTGTAAACCTTTAATTTAAATTTATCCCAAAAAAAAATGTCATACATTCACAATTATTAGTAAGTGTAATCTGATAGTTTATAGTATCACAATCACAGGAAAATTTGGTGTAAAAATAGTGTGAACGAAAAAAAAAGTCCTCCTAATTTCTTTTCTCCCAATAAGAAGAATCAATATGAACAGGATACAAATCTGCAGCTGATGAAGACGAAGCAGTCCATGGCCCATCTTTTGATGAACTATCATTTCTATGTGTTTCATTGCTCTCATTTTCTTCCATTTGAGAGTAATATTGTCTCATAGCCTCTTGCTTCTTTTCATCCATTACTTCAGATGAATCTGAAACAAATTCTGGAATCACAGTTTTTCCTTCAAGCATGCTAAGAACTGATGACATGGTAGGCCTTAGGTTTGCAGTGGCATTTGTGCACAGAAGACCCACTTTTATCATCATCATAGCCTCTTTTTCATTGAAATTTGTTCCTAATCTTCTATCAATAAGCTCCATCAGATTCCCTTTCTTTTTCAATATATGTGCCTGTTGAACAAAAGCCAACATACCAAGCATTTGAAAATAAAATAAAAGGAAAAATAAATGACAAAAAAAAAATTATGAGAGGGCACAAGTTGAATGTAATGAATGTAACACAAAAGTTGAATTACACGCCAGGTAACACAACATAAATATAGTGTGCAATGAATAATTTGATTGACACAAACAACTGCAGAAAATAGAAGTTACCCAATCTAAAAGATGCAATGCTTCTTGTTTGGGTCTCGGGATGGTATTACTCTTTCCAGTTACAATTTCCAAGGCAACCACTCCATAACTATAGACATCTGCTTTATCAGTTAAATAACCATGCATTGCATATTCTGGTGCCATATATCCACTGCATAATTCAAATCCATATTCATATCAAATTTCTTGAATCAAATCATCTTTAAATTTTGTTATTTGAACTATCATAACAACTTTACTATGTAAAGTTTCTTTCCTTTGTTTTTAAATAATATTCATGGAAAATATTCATTTGCTTACTAAGTCCCAGCTATTCTTGTGCTTATGTGAGTGTTGTCTTCATCATCAAGCTTTGCAAGACCAAAATCAGATATCTTAGGGTTTAGATCTTTGTCTAACAACACATTAGTAGCCTTTATGTCTCTGTGAACAACTTTTAATCTTGATTCTTCATGTAGAAAAGCCAAACCTCTTGCAATACCAACACAAATCTTATACCTGGTTGGCCAATCCAATCGCAAACAAGATTCTTCATTTCCTTCATACATCAATACCATTTAGTCATTTAAATAAGTTACAATAAATTGAGAACTACATTTGATGATTATTATGAAAACAAATACTTACTAAATAAAGCATGTGCAAGACTATTGTTTTCCAGATATTCGTAAACCAGCAACAACTGATTTCCCTCAACACAACAACCGTAAAGTTTGACAAGACAAGGGTGTTGCAAAGCAGAAATCAACCCTATCTCATTTATAAACTCACGGTTCCCTTGCTTAGACTTTGATGAAAGCATTTTAACTGCTATTGTTGTGCCATCCGATAAAGTACCCTATAATTACGAAATAATACACAATTTTTTATGAGTTTTCTGGATTATGTAATAGGTTAATATTCATAGATCAATCAAAATAGTTATGAGAAGTTATGTAATATGTTGAAGGGTACCTTGTAGACAGGACCAAAGCCTCCTTCTCCAATCTTGTTAGCAATATCAAAGTTATTCGTTGCAACTTTTATTTGACGCATAGTAAACAAACCCACTTGCAAATTTAAATGCTTTAACTCTGTCAATAAAATAGAACTAAATTTAGATACTTCATACATATTGAGAAAATGTTGTATTTTATTGGAATAAAATCTTTTATCCATTAAAAAAAATTATCCTACTAAATGAAAATAAAAATTGATTTTAGTGAATATGTAGTGTAAAATTATTACGTTATCAGATAATTGAAAATCATATTTACTATGACTTTTAAAATAATTATCATCAAAATGAGAAAATTTATCATTGATAAAACATTATAAAACGTTTTATATTGTTGTGCATATCCTATTTTCTTGTAAAGATTTTTAGGAAATGAAATGCAAAAATTTATTTGAAATCTAGGAGAGAAGAACAAAACAGCCACGTATATTTAACCATTTTATAGTTTGTCACTTTATTATAGATAATTACCTTTTGCTAATGAATTTTTTTTCCTAATATGAAGTCTCCAAGCAAGTACAACAAGAATGACAAATATTATTGCAGAAACTGCTATCGCAATTGCAACCCCTACAGCCATGCCACCTGAATCTGTTACTGATAATTGCAGAAGAGCAATAGGTGTCATTTGATACCTTAAATGCAAAATTGGAAGAATAAAGTGACATAGACAAAGTGAGTTACCACGAGTGGCAGATATAGCTGATATAAGAGGCCCATATACTGATCTATATGGGATAGCAGTTGTTCCTTTTCCAGCCCAATAAAATCGAATCTTTAAAGTTCCATTACTAACAGTAGTTGAAATTCTTTTTGTGATGTTCTTCCCAACTCCTCCTGCTTCATTTGCAATATTGAAATCCTTCAATTCTAGCTTTTCCTGCAATAGTTTCAATCCAAACCTTAATGGATTTTGACTTCTGTAGTTCTTGATATATAGAGTCTAAACTTAGAGTATTTCTACAAGTGAAGTCAAATGACTACAAAGACTGCTGCTATAGTACCTGAATGTAAACATCAAATATACGTCTTCCAAGACTGCTATATGTGTTATCATCAGTGAACATGATCTCTGCAAAATGCAGTGATACTGTGTACTCTCCATTTTTCAGACACATTCCGTAATAAGTCAAGGAAATGGGAGATACACGTGCAGTCCTATACAATGCAGAATCAGTCATAGAAAGCGTATTTTGACTTTGCTGGATATAGGCTTCTTTATTATCACCACCCAAGAAATGACCAGTATTGCTAAATGCCCAGTTTTCTTTGAGCTTTTTAGATGTTGCTGCCCCTGATGAATCCAAGTCATCATCATACACTATACCCTCACTGCTTGTCTCTTGTCCACCACCACAATTTATATGGAAACGGTCTAAGGCTGTTACAAAAGAAAAAAACTCAGACTTATAGGAATGCCATACTAATTTTTAGTTTATTATAAAGTTTAAATGATATTATTATGTGTTGGTTGTGTTTAAGAAAATGAGATCTTATTTTTTATTTTATTTTTATAAAGGGGTAAATTATATTTTCATGATAACAAAGAAGTTTCTTTTATTCTAATCAACATACTAAAAATAGTAAGTTATACTTTTAGTTATACCTCCGTTTATTCTTTTATTTGTTTTTCTTTTCTATATTTTATTCAATTTTATCATCTTCTGAATTTTGTGTCAGGTTATAATCAACCTTCTTGATACTTTCAATATAATAGAAATTAAAAACGGCTATAAAAGAAGTTTTTATTTTCAAGCAGCAACGATATTTAAAAAAGTTATTATTTTCAAGCACGAGTAATATTTAAAAAAGTTATTATTTTAATTAAAAAAAGTTATTATTTTCAAGCACCAACAATATTTAAAAATTAGAAAAATTAAAATTTATTTGTGAAGAATGTTAAAAGTTTCTTATTTTAATTTATTTGTTTTAATTCCTCATATAAACCATATAAAACGTTAAGAGTGGAAGTGTTAGAATGATAGATTGATTTTGTATTTTGGATTTATAAGATAAATGCTTAAGATTAGAAAATGTGTAAATAGAATTCTAAAAAAATCTTATCTAGAAATATTATAGAAGGAAGAATAAAAATATGTAAGAGCGCCTATCCATATATATTTCTAGATAAGTCCGTATAATGTGTAGAATCATAGGAATATTTTATAAATTTCTAGAAAATGAATTATAGTCCTTAGATTAATGGTGTAATAGTAAGATTCTAACCATTTACTAGTACAATAAGAAGAAAAGACACCGGTTATTTTTTATTATTGGCATCGATTCTGCAACCGAAGCATATGTGGGCGAGGTAAAAAGGTCAGACTTTATGCCTCGGTCATGGACTGAGATAAAACCAGATATGAATATGCGTCAGTTCTTAGATAACCGAGGCAGTATCGTATTTTTTTTTTCAGATGCAACTCGTTTCAGTACGCAACCAGCAACCAGAAATTGTTTCAGTTCTCAGCAACCAGAAATTGTTTCAGTTCTCAGCAACCAGAAATTGTTTCAGTGGTGCAAGTCATTGTTTTTCAAACAACCGAAAAATCCCAATCCCAATCTGAGATCAAAACAGACCTAACATTTCCCAATTTCAGAAACTCAAAGTGCTTGTGATTGTGAGTCTTCACTGGCCTGGCCTTAAGAACAATGCCAAAATCTACAAAATTTCACAGATCTAACATGGTTAAACTTCTACAACGAACAAGATATGAAGAAGAGGCAGAAGAACAAGAGTAGATGGACACCTTCTGCAACGAACCAGGAAGCTCCCTTACGGTTTCCAATCACACAGGGCTTCGACGGTTGGAGGAAGATTGTCGGTCTAGGGCGGCGGCGTTCCATTAAGGGGTGAGAGGGTAGCGGCGACTCGCGGTGGATGAAGATGAAGATATAGAGGGGAAGAATGGGGGAGGCAACAACGACGGAGGGCTCGCCGATCTGGAGCGGCTTGGCGATGGCGATCTAGAGCGGTGGATCTAGAGCGACGGAGCCAGCAGCGACGGAGGTAGCAACGGCGGAGGGCTCGCCGATTTGGAGCGGCTTGGCGATGGCGATCTGGAGCGATGGATCTAGAGCGGCGGAGGCAGCAATGGCGAAGGCAGCAACGACGGAGGGCTCGCCGATCTGGAGCGGCTTGGCGATGGCGATCTGGAGCGATGGATCTAGAGCGGCAGATGCAGTAGTGGCGAAGGCAGCAGCGGAGAAGGCTACAGCAGCGACAGAGGGGAAGAATGGGAGAGAACAGAGGGGAAGAATGGGAGAGCACAGACGGAGAAGAAGTGAGAGCACGAGGGAAGAAGAAGATGTTGGGCCGTGGAAATGAAAAAGATCAGAGAAATGAAGGGTCACACATGTGTATAGGCATCGATTGTTTGGCAACCCGAGACCATAGAACCTTTTCATAAAGTTGTCAGACAAAAAAGCAGAGTATAGGTCTCGGGTGTTCTTCTAACCGAGGCAATATCATCATTCTGCCTCGGGTTAAGATGTAACCGAGGTATATAGTCTTTTACGTTTCAGGTTTTGCATAACCGAAGCGTATATGGCGTGTTAGATTCCACTTTTTTTTACTAGTGATTGGTTGAGGAGGTGCCACTAGTATAAATAGGAGTGATTAGATCATATGTAATCAAGTCAAAAATTAGAAGCACTCAATATTACAATAAGTCTTTCTCTTTCTCAAAATTTTCTAACCTCTCCTAATTATTAGACACACTTCCTTCAAGCCTTTAAAGTTTCCTCCAATAAAGTGATACCAAGAGCCATAAGATCATAAAAGAAATGGAAAATACCAGAGTTCTCTGTCAAGTCTCGATGTTCACCAAGAACAACTATGACAATTGAAGCTTAAGGATGATAGCTCTCCTTATGCACATAATGTGTGAGAGGTGGTAAAAAAAGGTCAGACCAAGTAAGAGAATATAGATAGTTTTTCTCAAGCTCAAAAGGAGAGTTTGAGAGGCTTAAGGAAGAGAGACAAGAAAGTTCTCTATTTAATCTATCAAGGATTAAATAAAGATACTTTTGAGAAGATTTCTATAGTCAAGTCAGGCAAGAAAGCACAACAGAAACTTATGATCTCTTACTAGGAAGTCAGCCAAAAAAAGTATTTTTTGTATTGAGCTTGTGATTTGGATCAGTCTATAATTACAGTTTAAACATAACTAATCATAATTAAGTCTTTAATTAGAATAATTTTTCGAATTCACTTATTTTTACTTTAATAGTGCAATCACAATGATACTAATATATTTTAACCGTTCGATATTTTTTAGGATTGATTGTCTCACTATTTATTAGTCGGTCAATCCATGCTGAACAAGTTGCACTGATTGTAGCTTAGTGTAGAGTTGCATTAATTTTTGTTAATAGAGTGATATATTTACTTATAAATTATATATTCGTTGCCGAAAAAAAATATAAAACATGCTTGGAGGATGATAATTCTCCATTTATGTTTTGTACCATAAAAATATTGATGGGTTAACCGTTAATATGTTCAATTGCTTAATAGTAACAACTTAGTTTGAAAGAACTACTCATACTTACTTCTCGCACAGTCTCCACTAATCAGACAAGTAACAGCTCCCCTGTATGAATATTAAGAAAAGACCAAAACCAGGTTAGCGGAAACACTGAAACACAAACCTTAAGCTTTCAGACTCATTTATGAAAACAAATCCACTTTTTTTCTAAACATCAACTGGATTTTAATCTCAAACCAACTTTAATTTTTTGTAAACACCCAAATAGTAAGCCTTCCACAGAGAAAAATGAAATACACACACACACACACACACACACACACACACATATATATATATATATATATATATATATATATATATATATATATATTACCTTTCGCTCTTTGGGAAGCTTTCAAACAAGTTCCTGTAGGAGAAAAGATATTAATACTAATATGAATATCTTGATAAATTTACAGATAAAATAAATAAAATATTTCAGTTCTTACATTTTGCCTTCAGAATCTTGGCATTCGGAGTTTTTATAGGTGAAGTTGTTGTATGAAAGATCTCTATCAATACATGTAAAATGCAATTCAGAAACTAAGATAAAAACGAATCGGAGTCCCGAGAAGAAATTCATTCTTTCATTCCAAGATCAAGCATCTAGGTATAAAATATGAAATCTAATATACACAATCTAATTAACAAAGAATGTCTAAAGTACTTAAATTAAGAAAGCATAAATTAGGGTTTGAAATAGAACTCACATTGATTTTGCATTGTTATTAGATTTAACTCCATTAGCTACCCACGTAGGTAGTGTTCCATTAAGTAGATTTCCAGTGAGATATCTAAGAAACAATTAAAAAAAGATAAATTATGTAGTAGTCAAACATGAAATAATGCTAAGCTAATCATCGTTAGTCTCACTATATTTCTTTTCTCCTTTCGTTAAAATGACGATTAATATATTTTCTTGAAAATTAAGCAATTGTGTTACTAAGATGGTTAAAAATGCCAAATTAGAACCATATCCAAAAACGTCTGCTTCTAACAGATTATAAGGTGGTAAAATGGTAATAAAAGTTATGTACTGTTAATTAATGAGTGACTTGAATTGGGTATCAATTTGAACTTACTAATTGGATAGTATCATACACCATAAACAAATGTCTAAATTTGGAGGGATGACTTTTGAAATATAGATGAAACATGCTACCTAATCACATAAATGTCAAACCAATAAACAAAATACATTTGAAGTAATGTCATCCAATAAATTTCAATTTTGCTTATGAAATTCTATTTCATTAGTTTTTCTTATTTTGTTTTTGAGTCTCAAAATTTGTTTAGATTTAAACAGCAAAATAAAGTTTTTGAGTAGTGTTTTAGGGAAAATAATATAAAAATTTATGAGGTTTAAAAACAATTAAATAAATAAGAATCATCATAATATAATATTACAAAAATTATATATAACCGTATAAAATGAATAAAAAGTATATTTTTTCCACACCAAACAACAACTAAAAATAACTTACACGTATGTGGGTTTTGATAATAGGTTTTCAAATGTCTCTGGAATCTCTCCGCTTAACCTATTAAAGCTTAGGTCTCTGAAAGAAAATCACCCAAAACAAGTTAAAAAATTCTAAACAAAAGAAATAATAAAATATTAAGACATTTTTAGTGCATTAAGATATTTGAGGAATATAACGAGAAATTAAATAAACTATTCTCGGAGCTATTTAGCTCAATTATTCTTTTCAATTACTTTGAAAGTTAGACTATTTCAAATAAATAGCTAGTATTTTAACATATAAATCAATACTAAAAAATTACATTGAAGAGTTCATATTGGAAAATAGATTGAATGAGTAAACACTCACAAGGTTTCTAGACTATTAATGCTTTTCATGTTCCAAAGATATGGAGGTAATTCATCATTAATTTTGCAGTTCCTTAGTATCCTACGAAAGAATATCAAATTTGTGAATTTTGCAGCAAAAATAGGTTAACGTTCAATTTTTCATTTCAATGGTGTACACCTCAAATCAACGCCATATGGCAGTGACAAAAAAAATAATAATAATGAAAGCAGTTAATTAACTCACAGTGTTTCCAACTTTGTTATATTATTAATTTGTGGGAAAGTGGAATTCGATCCATTAATCAAGTCAGTAATTCTCCTGCATTCAATATTTTGATGAAAATAAGAAAATGGTTTGACAATATTAAATCATGATTACTTTATGAAACATTGTACTTACAAATCATTTAAGTTTTGCAGAAATGAAATTTCAGAAGGAATTGGCCCACTTAAACCACTACCTTGAATTTCTCTGTACAATAACAATTAATACAATTTAACAAAAAGAAGTAGAAATACGACAAAATTTACATTTTCATCCAAATAACAAATTGTTCTTACAATATTGTAAGATTTGTCCATCTTTGAATAAAACTGGGTATCCTCCCAGAGAAGTTATTGTCATTAAGACGGCTGCATGTTAACAATGGAAATTGAAAATTAAATAAAATTCAAAGAGGCTAAAAAAGCAACAAAATTCAAATTAACTAAAGGCAATAAAATGAAAAATTACAGCTCTCTCAATGATGTAAGCTTAGCCAAGGTTTCAGGAAGTTCTCCAGTGAAGTTGTTAGAAGTAAGATACCTGTTGGAATAATATAAATGCATTAATGAATTTGTCCATAACATCATTCTTGGATAACTATTTATTAATTTTTATCACAAACATCTTAAAAGGTATAATATTAATTAATCATATATACAGTTGTGTAGATTATACATAAAAAACTGCAAACGAAATGAAATTTGATTTTGGATATTGCATGACTTACAATCTTTGAAGGTGAGAAAGGTTTCCAAGATCCGATGTAATATTTCCAGTGAATTGATTGAATTCAAGGACCCTATATTGAGTAGTAGTAAGTTATAATGAACAATAAAAATTCAAAAGTGGGAAATTAAGATACTCTTGGATAGCCAAAAACTTACAAACTTTCGAGGGTTGTGATGTTTCCAATCTCTTTTGGGATGGGACCAGTAAGTCGATTTGCAAGAAGAGAACTACCATGAAATTGGAAGACATGAATTAGATAAATGTTTTCAGAAATAAAAACAATATTTGTAAATTATATATTAAAAGCAAAAAAACAGAGAAAAAGAAAATACATTTTGCGAAGTTTGGAGGAGCCCCATGCAACAGGTATTGTGCCATTAAGATAATTGCGAGTGAGGTCACTGTCAAAATAAAGAAAATGAAAAGAAAGTATATTTGTATATTCTTAGTGCACGCCTACACAATTAAGCAAAAGTATAAAAAAGAGAAGAAAAAGAAAGTAAGATAATGGAGTGAATGAAGCATCTTTATATAATTAATGGTTACATACATTTCTTCAAGGTAAGGTAGCCTTATCAATTCAGGTGGGAGAGTGCCTCTAAGATTTTGTGTCTTCAGCAATCTGCCAATTGTTTATGCAACATAAAAATTGAAAATAATTAGACAATATTATGAAAAATAATTTTTTTCATGACAGTATAACAAAGAAAAAGGTTTGGTAGTGAAAAAATGAAAAAAAAAAAAAAAGTGGAAAGTTTCCCATCAATTAAACATTAAATTAGTTTACATTGATTTAAATTATATTTTATAAATTAATTTTATAATGTTGAAAAATTTAGAATTAAAGACTATTATAATAAAATTTAATAAAAAGAATTGACTTTAACTTTTTTTAGAAAAAAATTTATTATCTCTCATGTAATGTAATGATTCAGAATTGTATATTTAGACCGATCAATCAACGCAAGTCCAAAGCGGACAATCGATCAACTCTCCAACACCTTCTAAATAGTATAAACCGATCGATCACCAAATGCGTTGATGACCGTCCAGTCTAGTCTCTTACATATTAATGACAATATAATTAATTAGGTAAAATATGCTTATAAGTTATTGAGTTATAATTGGACCAAACATAACAAAAAGTTCATTTCGACAAAAATATAGAAGTAAGGTAAGAAGACATGTGACTTGCATTTATTGGACATTTAAAACTTAATTTTAATAATTGATTAGTAATTGAATATTGACTTGAATGTTAGAGTGCCTTTAGTACGTATCGCTCACTCAAACTTAAAGATATTGAAAAAAAAAAAGAGAAACTAAGAGAAGTTTGGATTTAAATTGTGAAAATGTAATTCTTGACCTACCGAAAGAAACCTGTTTATAATATTTTATAAAGAAAAGACGAGAAATTTTCAATATAAGTAATTGAACAAACCAATTCGGATCTAGTTTCATAATTGGTGTAAAAGATAAAAGTTGGTGAAAAAATCTAAAATTTTGACAGAAAGAAACTTACATTGAAACAACATGGCAGAAGTTGTCACCGGCGATAGTGCAATTGCATTGGAGAGTGTTGGCATTATCACCGTCCGGAGTTACATTCCAGGGAGGCTTATTACTGCATGGATCTATATTTGTGTCCCAATTCATATTTCCAAGGGTGTTGCCTATATCTTTCAGAGCTTCCACTATAAATAACCAAATTTCAAAGGGCTGTCAGCAAAGGATTTCTTCATTAGCTTCCAAACTATATTTATATATATCGTACCTTCATCTGGGTGAGTGGTATTTTGACCAAAGGCAAGGGATGTGAAGCATATTAGAAGGACTAAAAGGAAGAGAAATTGAGAGAGAGTGATCTTCTTCATCATGCTGATTCAGTACCAATTGAGAATAGTTAGAAAAGAAGTTCGGATGAATTGCAAATGATACAGTTTTATGGTAGATATTTGTCTTTGCAATTTGAGAAAGTAGTTTCATTGCATCTTCGGCAATGAAAAGCAAAGTCAAGAAAATGACTTTGGAATATTAGTAGCTAGGAGTAATCGAAGAAGACCACGTAAGATGAAGCTACTGTTGTAGTCATCTATATATAGAGTGAGAATATAAAATAAAAAGGAAAATATACAAAAAGTAGAATTGAACTTTGGGCTATTTAGTCGAAGAAAAATATATGAAATTATTGACCACATATACAAAGAAGAACTTTGGAAAAGGTCCATAAAAAAGGATAAAAAAAATGGGTTATTTAAACCCTAAGAAATATTTGAATGTAATTGACATTCATAAAAATAAACAAAAAATTATAATTTAAAACTATTTTTTTATATAAATTAAGTTTTTTTAAAAGTATACATATTTATTTTTGAAGTGTTTGTTAAGAAAAATATCCAAACTGGTTCATAAAATGTCAAAGTCTACCATGTCGGCTAATTGTATTTGATTAATGGAAATGGAGAAAGTAAAACGATAACGAAGACTTTTCCAATAGCAAGAAATTACACTGAAGTTGGTTTGAGAGTTATGAACAATTATAGAACAACCTTTAAACGAGGTTGGTGAAGAACTTACGTTTTTCAAGGATCACTTTAAGACTCTCACTGTAGACATCTTTTAACGTGTGATCGAAATCTTATATGTTAATGGTTGTGATGAGATAAATATCTTGTGTACGTATTTTTATAATGATGTTAAATAACTAATTATTTAAATTAAAAATATGAAAATAAAAAATAAGCGAGAAGAATAACTTAAATAGATATTAAATAGTTATAATATTAGTGAAATTAAGCTATGTACTGTTATGTGTTGCTTGTATGTATGGCAGTAGAGATATGGTTTGAACCTAGCTTTGACCAAAAAGTGGATTTTTATTTCCTTGCTGTATTTTATTTTATTTTATTTTTTTCTCTAATTTTTTGGGTTGGGCCGAGAAACCTAAAGCCCAAACAAAAGGCTCAAAAGAAATTTTAAACTACTTAACTCATTATACAATATCCAAAAAAAAACTTATACTATTAAACTCATAATATAAGATCCAAAATAAACATATTCTTGATGAGATGATAAGATTTGAGTCTTCCTTCCAAAGATAACTTTAACTCTTTTTTATCTACTTGGCTATAACGGGGAATATATACCATCATAAGTGGACAAAAAAATTACAACAAAGAAAATATTGGAGGAAGAGATGAACAAAAAATATACATAATAAAAATGAATCAAAGAGAATATTAGAAGGGTTCTATTATTAATACATATTACATCGATTACTTTAAATTTGATTTAAATCAAAAAGTCTAAGAGGCTCTATTATCCTATTACATTGATTATTTTAAATTTAATTTATTACATTGAATATTGAATGAATAGATATAATATGATATTAGTTTATCAATGTAATATGTGTAATCAGTTCATTTAACAACTAACAAAATAGGTTACATAAAATTTTAAAATAATTTGTTTAGTATGACACTCCATCTTATACTTTTTTTTTATATAGAAAAGCCAATATAATATAGATTATCTAAAATAATTTGGTACAAAAAGTACTTTAGATATAAACTCAATTCAATTCAGGAATTGAATAATATAATTAGATACAGATGATTTTTCATTTGTGAATCCAATCAAAATCGGATCGAGTAACGGAATTATAAAAATCAAAACCAATGATAATAAACTAATTCAACGTAATACATACATACATAATATATATATATATATATATATATATATATATATATATATATATTAAAAATGTTTTTTTAATAATAATAACAATTTTATGTTTGATTTATTAATCTGTTATTAGTATTTTCGTTACCTTATTAAAATTATGAAATATTAAAAATATTTGTTTGGAGATTATTTTTGTTAAGAGGTGAAAGTTTTTTAATTACACAATTTGAAGAATTAATGTTAGAGAACATCTACTTGTATCTAAGTAGAAGCCATATATATGTAGGTTTGGAGCTGTTTCCAATCATAAGACTTTTTCTTAGATAGAGTTATCATGTGCTTTGTGTTCTCTTGAATGTGATCTATTGCACCATTAACATCACAATTCAAAAAATTGTCAATTGGTTATGTTGGCATAGGCTACATAACATTTATATTATATTTACTAGGTTGTGCACCTTATTTATTCTAAAAAGATAATTAGCACATCTATTATTGTTGTTGTCTTTTTTATTATTACTATATAGTTGGTAAAGAGTGTAATATGTTAACTAATCATTACAATAACTATTAACAACCTTATGATAATTAATATATAATATCACAATTATGGTTTGGAAAATAGTGTGAAAACAAAATTACACCCTTCTAATTTCTTTTCTCCGAAACTTGGTTAGTTTTAATAATAATAATAATAAATATTAATAATAACAATAATAATAATTATTATTATTATAATAATTACTATAATAATAATAATACAATGTTTTTTCATGTTAAAAATTAATTTTTATTTTTTTCTTTCTTTATAATAATTTTTATAATTATATATAATATAAACAATTATCATATTATAATACTTTTACTACTAAGAATATTTTGATAATCTTCAACTTTTATCAATTAAACCATTTCTTTTATTTGTTATATCGTTAAATCCTACACTAATTTTTATATACTTTACTTTCTAATCAACTTCCATTCACCTCCAAACCCTTTCAAAAAAATAATAATCAATTCAGTCTCAAATTTCTTCAAATTCATCCATTTTCTCTGTCTCAAATTCATCCTCTAAAGTGAACACAACCTTTTATTTATATATATATATATATATATATATATATATATATATATATATATATATATATATATATATATAATATCATAGTTATGGTTTAGAAAATAGTATGAAAGAAAAAAAAACGTCCTCCTAATTTCTTTTCTCCCAATAAGAAGAATCAATATGAAACAGGATATAAATCTGCAGCTGATGAAGACGAAGCAGTCCATGGCCCATCTTTTGATGAACTATTTCCATGTGTTTCACTGCTATCAGTTTCTTCCATTTGAGAGTAATATTGTCTTATAACCTCTTGCTTCTTTTCATCCATTATTTCAGATGAATCTAAAATAAATTCTGGTATCACAGCTTTTCCTTCAAGCATGCTAAGTACTGATGACATGGTAGGTCTAAGGTTTGCAGTGGCATTTGTGCACAGAAGACCCACTTTTATCATCATCATAACCTCTTTTTCATTGAAATTTGATCCTAACCTTCCATCAATAAGCTCCATCAGATTCCCTTTCTCTTTCAACAAACGTGCCTGTCAAACAAAATCCAACATATCAAGCATGTGAAAATAACATAAAAGGAGAAAATTGAAATACAAAAAAGTTATTAAGGACACAAGTTGAATGTAACACAACATGTAAAATTATCATATCTAAAAGTTGAATTACATGCCAAGTAACACAACATAAATATAGTGTGCAAGGAATAATTTGATTGACACAAACAACTGCAGAAAATAGAAGTTACCCAATCTAAAAGATGCAATGCTTCTTGCTTGGGTCGAGGGATGGTATTATTCTTTCCAGTTACAATTTCCAAGGCAACCACTCCAAAACTATAGACATCTGCTTTATCAGTTAAATAACCATGCATTGCATATTCTGGTGCCATATATCCACTGCATAATTCAAATCCATATTCATATCAAATTTCTTAAATCAAATCATGTTTAAATTTTGTTATCTGAACTATCATAACAATTGTTGTTTGTTTTTTTTTAAAAAATATCATAAAAAATAACATTTTTAGAAACTGCAATCGACTTACTAAGTCCCAGCTATTCTTGTGCTTATGTGGGTATTATCCTCATCATCAAGCTTTGCAAGACCAAAATCAGATATCTTTGGATTCAGATCTTTGTCTAACAACACATTAGTGGCCTTTATGTCTCTGTGAACAACTTTTAATCTTGATTCTTCATGTAGGAAAGCCAAACCTCTAGCTATACCAACACAAATCTTGTACCTGGTTGCCCAATCCAATCGCAAACAACATTCTTCATTTCCTTCATACATCAATACCTTTTAGTCATTTAAATATTAAGAATAAATTATAGTAAATTGAGGAACTATATTTAACGATTATTATGAAAACAAATACTTACTAAATAAAGCATGTGCAAGGCTATTATTTTCCATATATTCGTATACTAGCAACAACTGATCTTCCTCAACACAACAACCGTAAAGTTTAACAAGACAAGGGTGTTGCAAAGCTGAAATCAACCCTATCTCATTTATAAACTCACGGTTCCCTTGCTTAGACTTTGATGAAAGCATCTTAACTGCTATTCTTGTGCCATCTGATAAAGTACCCTGCAATTACGAAATAGTTCAAAAATTTTGTAAGTTTTCTGTATTATGTAATATATTATTTATAAAATTGCAATAGATCAATCAGAGTAGTTGTGAGAAGTTATGTAATATATTGAAGGGTACCTTGTAGACAGGACCAAAGCCTCCTTCCCCGATTTTATTAGAAATATCAAAGTTATTCGTTGCAACTTTGATTTTACGCATAGGAAATAATCCCATTTGCAAATTCAAATGCTTTAACTCTATCAATAGAATAGAAATAAAATTAGATACCTTATACATCTCGAAAAAATGCTTTGTTCTATCAATATGTTGATAAAGATAAATGTTATTTTTAGAGTTTGGTTGCCATACATTGTTATCAAATTATAAATCACTAATACTATAATTATTAAGGCAATGATTATAAAACTCAACACAAGTGTCACACATAAGAGGTTGAGATTGAAAGATAAAAAAAAAAAAACTATTTTATGCTATTAGTGTACAACTTTTTTTCTCTTATTTTAATCTACAAAAATCATACCAAACTGGAATATTTTATGCAATTTTTTTAAAACAAATCACAACAAATTGTATTTAGTGAATATGCTGTATAAAATGTTTACATTGTAACCTAATTACGAATGATTTTTACTATAAAAATAGTTATCATTAAAAGAAGAGCTTGATTTAAGATCATTATAAAAACAGTTTATACTGTTGTGCATATACTATTTTGGTGTAAAGATTTTAATGAAAATGAAATGTCAAAATCTATTTGAAATCTATGAGATAAGAACAAAACTAACACATATTTCACCATTTATAGTTTGTAACTTTATTATAGATAATTACCTTTTGCTAATGAATTTCTTTTGCCAATATGAAGTCTCCAGGCAAGTACAACCAGTATGACTAATATTATTGCAGAAACTGCTATCCCAATTGCAACCCCTATAGCCATGCCACCTGAATCTGTTCTGGAACTGTTTACTGATAATTGCAGAAGAGCAATAGGTGTCATTTGATACCTTAAATGGAAAATTGGAAGAAAAAAGTGACAGAGACAAAGTGAGTTACCACGAGTGACAGATATAGCTGATATAAGAGGGCCATATACTGATCTATATGGGATAGCAGTTGTTCCTTTTCCAGCCCAATAAAATCGAATCTCTAAAGAGTTATTCGTAACAGTAGTTGAAATTCTTTTTGTGATGTTCTTCCCAACTCCTCCTGCTTCATTTGCAATATTGAAATCCTTCAATTCTAGCTTTCCCTGCAATAGTTTCATGAAAAACCTTAATGGATTTTGACTTCTGTAGTTCTTAATATACAGAGTCTGAACTTTGAATAATTCTACAAGTGAAGGCAAATGCACTAGAAAGACTGCTATAGTACCTGAATGTAAACATCAAATATACGTCTTCCAAGACTGCTATATGTGTTATCATCAGTGAACATGATCTCTGCAAAATGCAGCAATACCGTGAACTCTCCATTTTCCAGACACGTTCCGTAATAAGTCAAAGAAATGGGAGATACACGTGCAGTCTGATACAATGCAGAATCAATCATAGAAAGCGTATTTTGACTTTGCTGGATATAGTCTAGTTCATTATGACCACCCAAGAAATGACCGGTATTGCTAAATGCCCAGTTTTCTCTGGGCATTTTAGATGTTGCTGCCCCTGCATGATCCAAGTCATCATCATACACTATACCCTCACTGCTTGTCTCTTGTCCACCACCACAGTTTATATGAAAATAGTCTAAGACTGTTACAAAAGAATAAAAAAAAAGTCAGATTTTAGGAATGCAATACTCGTTTTTATTTTATTTACGGAATTTAAATTTTATTGTTAAGTATGGGTTGTGTTAAAGAAGATGAGATCTTAATTTTTATTTTATTTTTATGATGAGCGGTAAATTATATTTTCTTGATAGAAGGACGAGCTAGATTTGTTAGATAGGTTTTGTAAAGGAATTTGTTGCAAGGGCTGAGTGTAGGAGCTAGAAGGGTCAGGATAGACCTAATACATAAATAAATAAATAAATAAATATATATATATATATATATATATATATATATATATATATATATATTTCTGATTATACCTTGATTTTGTGTATGGTGAAATTGGATAATATTCCAAGTAGAAAAATGTATTGAACATGTGATGTACATTAATCATGTATGTGTTTCAAAAGTAACATAAAAAAATACTTATAAAAAAATAAAGTATAATAAATAATTGTGTTAATAAGGATAAATATTATCTTAAACTCATAATGAATTATTACAGTAATTACTTAAAATTTAATATAGTAAATAACTAAAATTAAGATAGAATATTCAACAGAATATTTGATTCTCTTTTACTATTCCAGCTATTAAATTCATTTTGAGGTTTGTGAAAAATGAATTAGAAGAGATGAGAATTAATAGAAGTCTATTGGATACTTTTGCCTAAATCACGATTTGTAGGTTGATGAACATCCAATTCACCTATTCGAGAATGCCTCTAAGGAATAATCTTAGGAGAAGTAAAATTTAACAAATTTTGGTAACTAAATTATCAAAGAGACCAGAAACGTGGAAAGACAAATTTTTTTAATCGTTTGTTAAGTGAGCTTGCTTGGGTCAATTTTAGCTGAGTTAGAGTAAACTTAAATGAGGAAATATTTAGCAGAGATTTTATTAGTAGTAATATGATTTATTACTAAAAATATGGATAAACTTAAATGTTATAATTTTTACTACTTTTTTATTAATAGTAATATGTGTCACCTCAAATGACGAAATATTTAACAAATTTTATGAGTAGTAATATTTTGATGTTATAAGATAGAAAATATCAGTAGATTATCATTTGAGTTATATTCTCGAGATATTATGACTTGGTGAAAAATCAAAATGTAAGTGGATAAGTTTTTTCATATAAAGAGTGTGTTTTGCTAATAAATTGATATCAAGAACCAATTAGCTTGAGTGTCTAAGTGGAAGAAAGAGTCAAAGAGTTTGAGTAAGGTGTTCAACCTTGTAAACAATACCTCCCTCCCTAAGTTGACAAAGATAGTCAACTTAGGGAGAAAATCATAATAATTAGAGTCTGAAGATGAAGACTCTTCTGAACTCCCAAAAAAAATTGAGAAGTGGTTGAAGATGGTTTCCAAGAACCAGTCAACACCATGAATTGATCGAATGCCCAGATAAAATCATTGAAAGATGCGCATGTAAAGGATAAAACATCTTTGTTGGCTTTAAAAAGATAGTAAATGTTAAATCTTTAAGAAGCATGAGACATTATGGAAAAGACGTATATAAGGGAGATGATTGTGTAAAGTAGGTTCAGTATCAAAATTCCAAGGGAGAATTGAAGAGCATGAGCATGAAAAAGGGTAAAGAGTAAAGAGTAGTCAAGTATATATCTCGAATTGAAACAATGGTGAATCAACTCAACAGAAACGGAGAATTATCATGAAATCTAAAGACTTGTCAATGGTCTAGATTGAAGAGCTTGTTAGTTCATATATATATATATATATATATATATATATATATATATATATATATATATATATATATATATATATATATATATATATATATATATAAATGACATGTCTAATTGTTTAATAGTAACTTAGCTTGAAGAAAATATTCGAACTTACGTCTTGTACAGTTTGCACTAGTCAGACATGTAACAGGTCCACTGTAGGAATATTAAGAGAAGACCAAAAACGAGTTAGCAGAAACAATCAACCAAACCTTTAGCCACTTTTCGGACTGATTTAAGAAAAAGTATTAATTTTGTTTTTCTAGACATGGAGTGCATTTTAAACCAACTTTAATGGTTTCCAAATTCCCAAACCTTACCCAAAGAAAAAAAATAATATATATTACTTACTTTTGGCTCATTGGGAAGCTTGCAAACCAGTTCCTGTAGCATAAAAGATATTATTAACATTAATACACATATCTTGATAAATTTGGAGATAAAAAAGAAATAAATTATTTGAGTTCTTACACTTCTTTATTCTCTTGGCATGCCACGGAGGAGTTTTTATCAGTGAAGTTGTTGTATGAAAGATCTCTATAAATACATGTAAAGTGCAATTCAGAAACAAAGATAAAACCAATCGGAGTCTTGCAAATTGGAAGAAATGCATTCTTTGATGTATGTATAAAATATGACTCTATTCAAACAGTAGTAAAGGAAGAAATGTTTATATGCTACAGATTCAGCAAATGGCTGTTTATAACGCCAATCCTCTCTTATCAGTCACTGAAAAGTAATATAACAAGATAATAGAAAAAAGTGGCACAAAGATATGATTGGCTCAATTAATATCTTTCTTTGAAAAAAAATATTAATCAGAATATTATTGAAAATAATTCAATATTGTATGTTTAAGTCTCACGTCAAATAAAAATATCAAAGTTAAATAGTATGAAAGAAAAGCCTCATAAACTCATTACATTAAAATTTTAAATTAAAAGATGTTAGATATATTATATTTATTTTTTATCTTTTAGTTTGTTATTATTTGTTATTTGTATTTTGGACTTAATCTATATTTCTTCTATTATAAATAGATGGTCCTATATGTATATTCAACACAAGAAATATTAAACTACTATATAGTTTTCACTGTATTCAATAAAGTAATGTCAAACTTTTCATGTGAATTAGACTTATTAAGTCATAATAGTTCATCATGGTGATCACTTAGACCATTATAACCACTGGTGCAAAATCCGCTTTCAACATCACATGTTTAACGTTAAACCCCAAAACAATCTAAATGACATTTTTTTAAATAAAATCATGTATTAGACATCGACAACCTCATTTCCAACATCATAACTAAATTTTGGACATTGATGGATCCCTAGGCCGACATCTAAAAGGAAATAGACGTTGGCCAATCAAAGAACAGACACCTAAAGTTATTGAGTCATTAAAAACCTGAGCCGAAAGGATGTTTAACTGCATATATCAATTAGACATTAATGGTCAGAGGTCTAAGTTTATTGTTCAAATTAATACAAAATTGAGCAAGAAGTTAGTATAATGTACTCATTAAATGTCAACCGTTTAGGTTATCCGATGAAATGATAGTTAAACCCTAAGTAAAACTTAATTTCCGTTTGAGATTGATATAGTTTGTTATGAACATAGTACGAATCAAAACTGGATAAATGAACATCCCATCAATGAAGAGTATGAAAAATATATAAGTTTATAAGTTCTTGCAATATGTTCAGGAACATACAACTTTTGTGAACAAAACATATTTTTATCCTTATATTCATTGTTTTAATCAAATGTCTTTGGATTTGGACAACATATATAATCATCTGTTCATCTATGATATAATAAGAACTTGGCATAAAAAATTACTACACAAACTTATAATGTGACGATGAATAGATTATCTTCACGAATAAATGAATATAATTTAAAGAACATGATATGCAATGAACAAATTTTTAGAAGAACTCATTTGTATGATTATCTTAAAAACAATTAAGAGTAATATATTCAATCTAAATAACAAAGAATGTCTAAACTGTTTAAACGAAGAAAGCATAAATTAGGATTTCAAAAATAACTCACATAGATTTACGTCCTCCAGCTACCCACATAGGTAGGGGTCCAGTAAGTTGGTTTCCAGTGAAATATCTAAGAAACAATTTTAAAACTGAATTATGTACAAGTCAAATGCTAATCATCACTAATCTAACCACCGAAAAAATTAAATAAATTTGGAGGTATTTCTTTTAAAAGAAAAAAAAATGAAACAAACATATATGAGAACTTCTACAACATTGAGTATCATGAAAAATATCCATATATTTAATCCCGAAATTTTAGATCTATATCCTTATTGGCAAATTACATATATACATTTAAAGCAACAACATAGTAGAACTCAATAGATAAAACATACTAGCTAATTACACAAATGTCAAACCAAAGAAACAAAATAAATTCGAAATAATGTCATCCAATAAATTTCAATTTTGCTCATGAAATTCTATTTCGATAGTTTTTTTTTTCAATCTCAAAAATAGTTTATGTAGTATTTAAACAGTAAAATAAAGTTTTTAGATAGTATTTTAGGGAAAATAATAAACACAATTATTAGGTTTAGGAAAAGATAAAAAAGAACTTAAGAAACATCAGAAAAATATAGCCATTACAAAAAAAAAATATATTTAACCCTATACAATAAATAAAAACATATTTTTCCACACCAAATAGCGACTAATAAAATTAACTTACACGTGTGACAGTTTTGATAAGCTTCCAACGTTCTCTGGAATCTTTCCGCGTAATTTGTTAAAGCTTAGGTCTCTGAAAGAAAAATATCATCCAAAAATAAGTTATGAAATGTTAAACACAAGAAATAATAAAACATTAAGATACCTTTTTGGTGAACATTAAGATACGAATATAATAACAATAAAATCTGATGAAAGATTAAATAAACTATTCTCGGAGCTAACTTTGCTCAACTATTTGTTTTCAATTACTTTGATATGTTAATTTTCCGAAAGACTGTTTCAAATAAATAGCTAATATTTTAACATATAAATTAATACTAGAAAATTGCATTGAAGAGTTCATATTGGAAATAGATTGCATGAAAAAACACTCACAATGTTTCAATGCCTGTCATGTTCTCAAGATACGAAGGTAATTCGTCGCTAATTTGGCAGTTCCTTAGTATCCTACGAAGCAATATCAAATTTTGTGACTTTTTCATTTAAACGTGTACACCTTATAAATCAATCTCGTACGGCAATGGCAAAAAATTACTATTAATAGTAATGAAAGAAATTAATTAACTCACTCACAGTGTTTCCAACTTTGTTATATTATTAATTTGTGGGAAAGTAGAATCCGATCCATTAATCAAGTCAGTAATTCTCCTGCATTCAATATTTTGATGAAAATAAGAAAATGGTTTGACAATATTAAATCATGATTACTTTATGAAACATTGTACTTACAAATCATTTAAGTTTTGCAGAAATGAAATTTCAGAAGGGATTGGCCCACTTAAACCACTGCCTTGAATTTCTCTGTACAATAACAATTAATACAATTTAATAAAAAGAAGTAGAAATACGACAAAATTTAAATTTTCATCCAAATAACAAATTGTTCTTACAATATTGAAAGATTTGTCCATCTTTGAATAAAACTGGGTATCCTTCCAGAGAAGTTATTGTCATTAAGACGGCTGCATGTTAACAATGGAAATTGAAAATTAAATAAAATTCAAAGTCGCCAAAAAAGCAACAAAATTCAAATTAACCAATGGCAGTAAAATGAAAAATTACAGCTCTCTCAATGATGTAAGCTTAGCCAAGGTTTCAGGAAGTTCTCCCGTGAAGTTGTTAGAAGTAAGATGCCTGTTGGAATAATATAAATGCATTAATGAATTTGTTCATAACATCATTATTGGATAACTATTTATTAATTTTTATCACAAACATCTTAAAAGTTATAATATTTATTAATCATATACACTTGTGTACATTATGCATAAAAACATCAAACGTAATGAAATTTGATTTTGGATAGGCTTACAATCTTTGAAGGTGAGAAAGGTTTCCAAGATCCGGTGTAATATTTCCAGTGAACTGATTGAATTCAAGGACCCTATATTGAGTGGTAGTAAGTTATAATGAACAATAAAAATTCAAAAGTTGGAAAGAGAAAATGTATGATCTATTATTGGATAGTAAAAAACTCACAAACTTTCGAGGGTTATGATGTTTCCAATCTCTTTAGGGATGGGACCAGTAAGTCGATTTCCAAGAAAAGAACTACCATGAAATTGGAAGACATGAATTAGATAAATGTTTTCAGAAGAAAAAACAATATTTGTAAATTATATATTAAAAGCAGAAAAGCAGAGAAAAAGAAAATACATAATGCGAAGTTTAGAGGAGCCCCATCCAACAGGTATTGTGCCATTAATATAATTGCGAGTGAGGTCACTGTCAAAATAAACAAAATCAAAAGAAAGTAATTTATTGTTCTTAAGAAAAATTGATTGTTACATACATTTCTTCAAGGTAAGGTAGCCCTGTCAATTCAGGTGGGAGCGTGCCCGTAAGATTTTGTGCTTTCAGCCTTCTACGATTATTTATACAACATAAAAAATGAAAATAATTAGAAAATGTATGAGAAATGATTTTTTTTTTCATCAAGGGTGATCATATTCAGTATAAAAGAGTTCTTTTTTTTTCCAAACTCATGTTAAACAAAGCACTATGATTCTAAACCTTACTGATATGTCATTACATAAAAATATTATTGAAAAAACTATTATAATTATTTTAAAGAAAATAGAAGAAATTTTCAATATAAATAATTACACAAACCATTTCAGATATAGTTTCATAGTTGGTCTAAAAGATCAGAGTTGGTGAAAATATCTCAAAATTTGACAGGAAAGGGAATAGCTTAAACAAAGAAACTTACATTGAAACAACATGACAAAAGCCGTCAATGGAGATAGAACAGTTGCATCTGACATAGTTGGCTTTGTCTTTGTCAATAGTTACATTCCAGGGAGGTTTATTACTGCATGGATCTATATTTGTGTCCCAGTTCTTATTACCAAGGATGTTGCCTATATCTTTCAGAGCTTTCACTATAAATAACCAAATTTCAAAGGGCTATCAGCAAATAACTTTCTACATATATATATATATATATACACACACATATCGTACCTTCGTCTGGGTGAGTGATATTTTGTCCAAAAGCAAGGGATGTGAAGCATAGCAGAAGGAGTGAAAGGAAGAGAAATTGAGAAGGAGTGATCTTCTTCATGTTTATTCACTACAGAATTAGGAACATGGAGTATTTGTCTTCATGCTGATTCAGTACCAAATTGAGAATAGCTGAAAAGAAGTTCGGATGAGTTACAGATGATAAAGTTTTAAGGTAGATAAAACATGGAATATTTGTGTCGGCAATTTGAGAGAGAAAGTAGTTTCATTGTATTTTCTGGCATGAAAGTAAAGTGAAGCAAAATGACTTTGTATTATTTGTAGGAATAATGGAAGACCGCTTATGATGCACTCTTGTAGTCATATTTGATGTTGATGAGAAAAGAAAAGAGACAATTTAAAAATGAAAAATATACAAAAAAACAAAATTGAATATTTAGCTATTTAATAGAAGAAAAATATAGATTTATCATTATGAGAGATCAAGCTAAGGTTTCAGATACTTTGCAAAGATCCAGAAAAAAAAAGATCGAAAGGGAAAGAATTTAAATCCAAAAAAAATTAATTTGAATATAATTTTAAATAAACTTCTTTATAAACATTTATAAAAATATAAACAATTATAAATTAAAACTATTTTGACATAAATTAAATTTATAAGAAATATACATATTATTTTTGAAGTCTTTTGTTAAGAAAAATATCTATACTCATTCAGAAAGAGTCAAAGTCTACCTAGTCGTATTTTCCATGCAATTATTGGAGTGCATTTATTTGATGGAAACTGGCAATGGAGAAAGCAAAAGGAAGCTACCGAAGACTTTTCCACAGCAAAACTAGGTTGGTGATTTTCTCACTAGAGTAATAAAAGACAAAAAAGCATGTGCAAGAACATCGGTTCTTGAATGCCAAAACGAAAGACAGTCCCTTGTCTGTTGTTCTTTTGACAAAGGATAAGACCGCGGTAGTTTATTTTTTGGTGTCGGTGTTGTCTCAGATTTTAGTAAGTAGTTTTTTTAGGTGTTGCTGATCCTGTCTTAATTATAGGAGTGAATAGTTATGTTACGTGGACAGTTAAGGTTTTCTAACTTTTAAAATTTTTTAATGTTTTTTTTTTTTTATTTTATGTAATGAATAAGTAATACTTGTTGAGTCTTATAGAAAAATTACTAAAGATTGCTGTGACATTGTCGAGCGACCTGTCAGAAAAATCTAAAAAGCATGAAATAAGATTTAAGTTTTATCAAATTTGGGCAGCATGGATGGAAGCTTACTTAGAAGCTCTCAATGTATGGAGGTCACTCGAAGAGGATTATGAAAATATTAAGTAATCCAACCATGACTCAATGTTGTAAAATATGTTGAAAAAATCACGAGCAGTATTTCCTGAGGCGTGTAGAGTCATTGTTTTTAAGGACTTACCCGTGGTGTATTGCGCAAGTCGCCCACTGATACAATAGGAACTTCTCAGAATATTTCTGAGATCTCAGAACTAGCAAGGATTTCTAAAAAGAGTATAAAATAAACCCAGAATAATTTTAGAAGAGGAAAAGAAGAAACTAGAATGAGAAAAGACTCACTTGCGTGTTTTTGGAAGGGGGAAAAGCTCTTTATTTATAGAGTTAGGAAAGAATAAAATGAATAAAAGACAATAAAAGCCATTAAATATTTTACCGTTAATGAATTTAAACGTTATTGAAAAGCTCTCTATTTATAAAGTTAGGAAAAAATAAAATCAATAAAAGACAATAAAAGCCATTAAATATTTTACCGTTAATGAATTTAAACGTTATTGGCAATTAAAGTTATTGGCAATTAAAGTTTTAAACGTTATTGGCAAAAGAAAAAGATAAGAAACTTTTATTCTGGGTCTCATAGGATGTAATGCATCAGACCTGGTATAACAAGTTATATGAACCAGTCTTAGATTGAAATACTTAACACACAGTGTAGTTGATATAGCAAGCTATATGAACCAAAGACACTTGACGTGTGTTAGAGGTTTATCAATCACAATACACTCCCACAATCCTTGTTGTTATCGCTGTGTTGCGCTTAATAGGCCATGCACGTGCCCGGTATTCATGAGTGCTCTAGAGATCATGCCAAGATCTCATGCAAGCGGCCCCACTCGACACTCATATAGGTGATTTCATCAAGTGTCACTACAAAAAGTTAGATTTTTACCGGGGGTTATTTTTTCCGTTTCCGGCGGTTTTAACCCCCAGAAAATATGTTACCCGCGATTACGAAAACCGTTGGGAAAACCTGCGTCGTTAAGTAATTACCGGCGGTTTTTTAAAAAACCGCCGCAATTAGCGGGGGTTTTGAAAAACCGCCGGTAATAGTGGGGGTTTTACTAAAACCGCCGGTAGTAGTGGAGGTTTCACTAAAACCGCCGGCAATAACCGGGGTTAAGCAAAACCGCCGGTAATTTGTGAGGGTTTATGAAAACCGCCGGTACTTTTGAGGGTTTTTCAAAACCGCCGGAAATATAAATAATTTAATTTTTTTATTATTCAAATTACTTGATTATCATTAATAAACCAAAATTAAATAATATGAAACCAAAATTAAATGTAAACATTAAATATAAACCAAAATATTATTATATAAATTGTAAACATTAGAAATACAATTAATGTTTCTTAAAAATTAAAATTAACATGTTATGAATAATAATTATAGTTTCTTCATTATTTTCATCATTTGGTACTTCTTCATTTTATCCATCATTTGCTACTTCTTCATTTTATCCATCATTTTTCATTTTATCCATCATTTGATATGCTTCCTTTTTCAAATACCTATAGTATAAAACAATAATTAGTTAATAATATTTTAAAAAAATTATTAGACGAATTTAAGAACTATTGATGGTTGAAAAATATTAAAATATGATATAATAGAAACTAAATCCAAGTATATCTTTAACCAAAACTGAAAAGCCACAAGCGCCATATTCATATATTTCACTGCCCTTAAAATTCCCAAGTTACTCATGCAAGACGTGTAACACATGTCTACAAGCTAAATTAAAAAAAAAATCATAATAACTCACTTTTTTAAAGTTTAAACAAGCAGGGCCCTTATTATTAAATCTCATTAAATTTTTAAATTAAAGTAATTGAATACATGATGATTACCAATATATGTTTACTATGAGACATTTTTTGAAAAAAAAAATATTACAAAATTGTTATTATTCAATTATAAATTTTCAAAGCAATTCTAAAACACGTGTAATCATTCTAAAATGACAGAATAAAATACACACAAAATAAGAAACAAGCAAAAAAATTGAAGCATAAAAGCATAAATCAAATAACTCTAAAGGTTAATAGTTCAGATGACCAGCTGATGTAGTAGTAGTACTTGAGCGAAAATCAATCCTAAATATAATGCTATTCAGAATATAATAGCAGAGTTTCAGTTTTCTTTTCTCCCTAGTCTAGACCCCATTCAAACATATTCTGTTATGCTCTTATTTGTCAACTACATCTTCTAAAAACCTCAGCCCAATACCATCACATTTCATAGAGATCAGTGCTCAACCATGTCACCAGTTATCAGATCAGGCATCAACACAAAATTCCACAGTGACTATTACAAACATAATTCTACATCTTACCTTTGTCCGGTTTTGAGGGCACTTTTCATCTTTAGGAGGCAATGGTTCTATTGCAGCCCTTTCAAGTAGCAGTAAAACATAATCCACCAGTACAAACATGTCTTTCTCAACATGAACAATTGGTGCTGGTATTTCTTCAGCATCCAGCCATTTCACTTTAGCTTTTTGGTTTTTAGTCTGGCCTTCAAGAGCCTTCAATCCACTATGCAAGGAGTCCATTACCAAAGTAGAAGTGACCTCTTTCTCAATTAAGAAATGCTTTACAACTACTTTCAAAATTATATCTGTCTTCTCCCTAGACATGTGGCGCTTAGAAGTCTGGTCAATTTTCCCCCAGAAAGAAAAGAAGCTGCATGCATTTTAATATTTGATCAGAACAAAATACGACACCAGAACCCAAACGTCTGAGATACGTGGGAATTGATGATAATACATAATATCAAATAGGAAAACAATATGCATTCCAATAAAAAGAAAATATCAAATCATATTTAATTTCAAATAGGATGTAAAACATACATTTCAAGATACACATGAAATAGACATACTGCCTGAAGTAAGCTATAATACATCAAAACCACAATAACCTATTTCATTTGACAATGACATTCATTCCTCTTCTGTATCTTTTTTACAATATGGCTAACATTTTTTCTACTTTCCAGATTGAACGGGAATTAAATCAAATTTTTCAGTACAAGTGTTAAACTATTTATTGATCTGCAAGTGTGAAAAAGAATAAAAATCATCCATCCAAATAATTACAGTAGCAAATTACAGTAGCAAATACTTACCTCGTGAAGCTCTAAAAGCTTATCTCTGATATATTACACACGCTCACGAACCTCAAGACGTGAATCTCCGGTCTATAAAACAAAAACTACTAAGATACAGATCTCTATGTAAGGTCCACACTGGAATAAGTAATTGAATTCAAATATGAAGATAAGGAAGCATTCCTTAAGAATCTAAGTTATTTTGTGCATTATAACAAGAAGATGCTTGTTCTGTTTCTAGATAGTATTTAATCTATTCATTTTGAAAAATGACCTTTAATCGTGTATGCTTCTAAATTTTGTACCAAAATATCAAACTTCTTGAACTTATATTTCTGTTTCACGCTTCTAATTCTCTCTCTGTTGGCTCTGCTCTGAAATCAATGTTTTTCAAAACTGGACTTCCTGATGTCTTTCTCTTGAATCAGGATTATAGAAATCGCGATTCAACACGAGCTTACGTTCCCAGTACCTAACATACCTAACATAGAAAGAAAAACAAGAACTCTAAAACATATATGCATTCCAACCAAGACCATACATCACAACATGCTCAATATAACACAAAAATCAATCAATTTAACCATAACGATTTACATGATATTATAACCACTAAATTTGAATGGAATGAGGTTTCCCAATTTCTAGGGTTTTGGAAAGAGTATAGGACGATGGAAAAGAGAATTTAGATGAGGCTAAGAGGACGAGAGAATTAGGAATTGCAAAAGGAGAGAACTTAACTGTGACGGACGAAGCTCATGCAACAATGGCGGACAATGAATGAAGAGTCAGACGATGGACGCGACTCAGTCGGACGATGAGAACTCAGGCCAGTGTAGTGAACGACAAAGAACGGTGTCAAACAGCAGCTTTGCGGTGAACCATGAGGAAGAGGCGTGCCAAAGTGTATATGAGATTAGAGAAATTAGGAAGAAGAAAATGTGCGCGTGGAAGGCCAAATTAGGGGAAAAAAACAATTATTTTGCTCTTTCCAGCTCTTCCTTCCCAAAGGGCCGAATTTTTTTTTTTTTTTTAAAAAATTCATAACTTAACTGTGGTTTTTATAAAAACTGCCTGAACTTGTTGGAGGTTTTCAAAACCGCCAAAAATAAACCTCCCTTAAAATACATTATTTTGGTAGTGTGTATGCTGCAAATCATACACGTAAGGGATATGAAAAATCATTAAAAACTTTGTTTAGCTAAAATTCTTTCACCACATAGAATTTTAACGACAAAGTTTAACCTCTCAATATTGCAGTCTCTAACACTTTCACACACACCATAGGAAGGGACATAATTGATTAAAATCAATTTAATGCTATCAGAACTAACAAGTGACTTGTTTTTACCCATATGAACCTTATTCATGGGATCTTCAATCACAAAGGTTGGGTTACCATCACTTATTTGTTTGCTAGTGGCTTAAGTCTCATTCCCCTTGATGTTTCTAATATCATTTGTCTTCCTAGGGATTTTGTCAGAGGATCTACTAGATTCCGTTCTGACTTCACATAGTCAATGAAAATAGTTCTTTAGCAACTACTTCACCAAATTGTGTCTATATTATTTTCATTGTAATTCTTGTTTTTAGTTATAGTTATTGCCGATTGGCAATCACAGTGTATTGATACCGATGGGGTTGGTTTCATTCCTAATGGAATTCTCGCTAAGAAGTTTTTCAACCACTCAGCCTCACTATCAGCCATCTCAAGAGCGACAAACTCAGATTCCATTGTTGATCTTGCAATAATTGTTTGTCTGGCTGATCTCCATGTAATCGCACCACCCTTAAGTGTGAATACATAACCACTAGTGGATTTTGTCTCATCTGAATCAGAGATCCAGTTAGCATCATTGTACTCTTCTAGTACAGTGGGAAATCCACTATGTTCAATTACATAATCCATTGAATCTCTTAAGTATCTCATAAGCCTAGCAAGAACATTCCAATGTTCTTGATTTGGACATTTAGTGTATCTACTCAGTCTACCTACTGCATAAGCAATAACAGGTCTAGAAAAACTCATCAAGTGCAATAAGCTCCCAATTATCTGGGCATACTAAGGCTGAGACAATGACTCTCCTTTATTTTTCATTAATTTAGAATTAGCATCATAAGAGGTACTCACTGGTTTTAGGTCATAAAACCTAAACTTCTTAAGAAGTTTCTCAATATATTGTTCTTGGGATAGTAATATGTTATCTCCCTTCCTTATGATTCTAATACCTAAAAACACATTGGCTTCACTTATGTCTTTCATTTCACACATGAAATGACATATTCTCTACTTTCTACCACATCAATTCATAACCCACATGTACCCATTCCAAGATTTATATTTGGACAATCAAGTATATATATATATATATATATATATATGTGTGTGTGTGTGTGCGCTTTTCAATACAAGGATGTACTCTGACATTCACAATCCAACAACTATTCCATGAACACACTCAAACTAAATTGGACTGCATTTAGTCATTCAAATAATATTATACAAATTTAAAATATGCCTTAACCATAATCTGAACAACAATAACAACCAAGTAGTTCACATAAATATGTTCAACAATTTTTATCACATAATATTTGCGCAACAGTAATATAAATTTTAACATAAATAACCAATTTCCACCATTTAAAAAAAAAACTATCTTTACAGACATTTTGAACATGTTATATAAACTAATATATGAATATGAATAATAATCATATACTAATCAACGTCACCTTCTAGCATGAACGTGAAGCCATAAGCATTTTAATAAACTAATTCAAATTAATATCAGAATTATCTACTTAAATTATATACTCGTATATGTACATAACAATAACACCCATTCATCCATCCAACTACATCGACCAAAGATGACACCCATTCTTTTAATTTTTAATAACCCTTGAAAATGTAATTTTACACTTAAAACAGCCACCAAAATAACATAAATCAGAAATATCATTAGCATTCAACACACTACCTCTGTACCCATTTTATTCTATTTCATGTTACTTTAAATTTACCACCAGCTATCTATTCTACCGTCTCAAAACAGTCCAATAAAGTTGCAAAACAAGTGTTTTATGAAGCATTTTTATACTAAAACATCAAGGTTTTTTTTTTTGTTTTTGAAATTTACGTTAGCCCAGTGTAGCAAACCAACACAATAATCATATCAATTCTCAATCACCTAACTAAAATTCACATGGCATCTAACTCAAATTCACATGGGTTGCGTACCAACTTATATCAAAACAGATATGTTTCATTAATTCATACTCGTCATTTGAACATCTCCACAAGCATTCAAAGAGTACAATTTCAATTCCTGAATCATACAGCATAGGAAAAACCATAGAAAAACGTAGCCATTTTCAAATAACAACCATCAAACAACGAAAGAGATGGGTAGCTTCCCATACCTTTTTAATTTTGGACCGTAACTGATGTGTAAGTCCTTAAGCTTGTTGTATAAAAGTATTCTGGGTTTATTTTATATTCTTTGTAGAGATACAACACAAACTTCTCATAATACCTCTGAGGATCTCAGAACTAGCAAGCATCTCTACAAAGAATATAAAATAAACCCAGAATAATTTTAGAAGAGAAAAAGAAAAAAGTAGAATAAGAAAAGACTAATAAAATCAATAAAATACAATAAAAGCCATTAAATATTTTACCGTTGGGGCACTTAATAAAATGAATTTAAACGTTCTTGAGAATTAAAGTTTTGAAGCGTTGCAATCAAACGTTTTTCTTTTTTGCAATAATCTAACGTTATTACAACACTCAAATCATGAATCATGAATACAAAAATAAAATTAGAAAGCCTAAGGCAAAGGCATCTCTTTTATTAACACAACATCATTCAATTTAGATTTGACATATATAAATCATACACAAAAAATTAACGATAACATTTTTAAAATTAAATTATTAGAATTTAAGTTTATGCATTGTAAGTTTATGCATAAATTTAGTATAATTTCAGTTCAAACAATTTTGCATTGTTGTTTGAACGAGTGACCGACCACTTTCATTTCGTATATTTTAAAGATTAAAATGAAATGTTGTCAGAAGTTTTATCAAATTTATTTATTAGCAAATTATGACATTTTTTTTTCTAATGGGTTGGATCTCACCTTGTGAGAATTAAAATTTGATAATAATGAAGCTTGTTAAAAGATAATATGACTCAAAGTTGGATGAATACATTAGCAGCGTTAAGAATATGAAAATGCAGTTTATGAGATACTAAAATATGGTCAAAAGCAAACTATCTTTGTGAAAGAGATATATTGTTGTCCTTATGTTCGTTGTTTAAATAAAATACGTCAGGA
The DNA here is from genome assembly GCF_016808095.1 of Vigna angularis. Lineage (NCBI taxonomy): Eukaryota > Viridiplantae > Streptophyta > Magnoliopsida > Fabales > Fabaceae > Vigna > Vigna angularis. Next base: position 25,436,274 of record NC_068980.1, read on the forward strand.
TTTGGGAGAAACATGTGATCACCTATTCATCTTGGGTATAATGTATAATAAGGAGTTACACAATTTGGACATGGAATGAAAGAAGTATTAAACAATCTCATGACATCAGAAACAACAAAATATATGAAAGAATAAATGAATGATTATTTAGAGAATATAGTATATGATGTTGGTTCAGTACGTATAATAGTTTGATATTATGTATGCTATTTTTGTGAAATTTTTTGTCTTGAAATTGAATGATCACGTTGTTGTTTTGGTGCATCTTAGAATAGTTGTTTTGCATGATGGTAAAGTAAAAATGTGTTTAACAATGGTCACGTAGGTGGGTTCAGTGCATATAAATATGGGTTCATGTTTTATAGTCTTAGCACTGGAAAACTCTTAAAAGAAAAAAAAAATGACGCTTATAATTTTGGAAGCTAACGGCTACAAAATGATATTATTGTAATGTATTTTCTGACTAAAAATAGTTTTGAGTGCAATGATACTTTTCTCCTAGTTAAGAAATTAATTTGTCTTAAGTTAGGAATGTACGATGATCATGTTGTGATGTTGTCTGGTTAGTGTGAAGTTGAAAGATCTGTTGGTTGTTTGTCTTCTTACCGTAGTTTGTATAGTTGAAAATTTTCCTTTTGTTTGTGTGAAGTCGTGGAAATGGATTCTCTTTGTCTGTGTGAAGCAATGGGAGATGAGAGGTTCGAGTATTGCACATTTTCATTTGTGTGAAACAGTGAAAAAAGTAAGGATGTTTCGTCTATAGATTTCTGTCTCGTTGTTAATTATAGCACTCAGTTTATATGTGTCGAAGTTTTTATTCATAAGTTTTTGAAGAGTAGGAGAGACAAGTTTTTGTTGTGACGGACTACTCGAACCGTTTTATTTTGGTAAAGAGATTGTGTATGGAAGAATGACCTACGGTTTGGTATCGGTGATGTGACTTTGTTATGATTTTTGGTTAAGGTGATGTGATCTCATTGGTGGTGTGAACTAAGGCTTTATTGGTTTGCAAGAAAAGTATTGTTCACACAAATGGACGCAAACAGATTAGAAACAGAATTCGCGTTCGCTTGCATGGATTGTCGAGGAAGGAAAATGGAGTAATTCTGGGATTCATTTCTTTTTCAATCATCACGTAAGTGACATGATTTGCAGGGATTATGAGTAATTCTCATATTTGTTCTTGCTACATTTCATAATTCCCAGCATACAACCTTTATTCGATTCCAATTTGGTGCTTCTTATTACGATTATACAAACTACATGTTTGCAGGGTTTGAAACAAAGCTACAGAATAAGGCGAAAGCATATGGTGGTGTTCATCCATGACCGTCAAAGTGGTTGAAGACGAAGACCATATCCGGATCCAAGAGGGAACTGTCCGGTTCCATGAAGCATGGGAGGTAGCGTATTCGGATCCATGGGTTGTACCCGAATCCAGGAAGCAATGTTTCCAGATCTCTTCACTCACAAGACACGTATCCTAATCTATGTGTTTGCCGTATCCAAATCCACATCTTCTCATTTCCAGATCTCTTTATAATTAATTTTAATTTGTTTTCTCTTATTATTATTATAAAAATAATAATAAAATATTTTTTTATATTAAAAAATAATTTTTATTTTTATTCTCTCTTTATAATAACTTTTATAATTGTATATAATATTAACCATTATCATTTTATATTACTTTTATTACTAAAGTCTTTTGTTAATTTTTAATTTTTAGCAATTAAAATATAAATTCTACGTTAATTTTACAAATTTTACTTAGAAATCCACTCTTATTTATTTTTAAATCCTTTAAAAATTTAACAATCAATTCATTTTCAAATCCTTTCAAATCTATCTACTTTCTCTCTTCTAAATTCATCATTTAAAGTGAATATAGTCTAGATGATAGTATCGAGTGTTTTGTGTATAGTGAATGAGTTTAATTATTATAAATTATCTGAGATTGTTTTGTTAATTCATTCTTGTTTGTTTGTATTATACGATGATAGTATAACTTGCTGTTATAGATGTTATTATATTCTTATCTTATTTAGTCCTCTTGTTTTCTTTTATTTTTTCTATTTACAATTTTTGATGTTGTTCTTTCTATTTTTTATTTCCGTTTTTTCTATTTATTCCGTTTCTGTTTGAATTTTTAATCTTGTTTCTAATATATTCTTAATTCAATTTCTGTTTTAAAAATTCTCTAAATTATTCTTCTTGTTTTTAATTTATATATTTTTATGGCTTTCATTTGTGAATATGGGTTTGACTTTAATAACTAATTAATTAACATATTTCCAAAATAACTATTTATAATCATGTTCATATGAAAATTACTCTTAATTTTAACAGGATCAAAAGCACAATTTTCAAATGCAATTTGAGACATATTTTCACCAATCCTATGATGAATATGAGCAAGTTTAATAACCCTTTCAACAATATTCAATGGCACAACTTCAACAATTTGTCCAAACTGACAAAGATATCATTCCTCCTTTAACATCCATCTTTAGAGAGGAACCGACAAGGCATGTGACATGAAATTTTAATAGAGAAAAAATATATTATCAGTTGTAATGAATTAAAAAATACTCAATGAGATTAACGCAATAAATATTGGCATTATACTTTGCAAGATTAACTTACTTAACAAAACTTAATTTGATGATTGAGATTTAACAGTTATATATAAGGTTAAAGGAACCGGTATAAAAGTACATTCTCTTCTCTTCATTGTGAGTGTGATTAAATGGTACTGTGTAATTGTAAGAAAAAAACATAACTCGTGAAACGTACAAAGTTATAAAGAAGGCTTAATAAATGTCAAATTAGTCCATCCTTTAAAAAATGCGTCAATTACGTTCTCACTTAATAAAATTTGCATCAATGAAATCCCTCCCGTTAAATCTGTACAAACGGCGTTAATTATTTTGCATCAAGATAATTAACATCGCTTGTACGGATTTAACGGAAGAGATTTAATTGATGCAAATTTTATTAAGTGAGAACATAATTGACACATTTTTTAAAAAATAGATTAATTTAATATTTTCGGACGAAACTGGAAATAAAATAAGATATTAAACTTATAAAGAAAGAGTTGTACTGATGTAAAATAATATAATTTTCATGACAGTCGGACACCGTTAAATTCTGTCAGTTGAACTAATGCAGTAGGTATCATGTCCCTGTCGCAAAGCTTTCCATTTTCTAAGGATATTTCAAAATGATGAGTTTGTTTTTGTTTTTTATTTCTGTAATATTTCATACCAAAAATATACATATATAAATCATTTAAAAAATAAGTTTGAAGCTCATAAAAAAAAGTTCTTTTTTAATTACATTTTATTACTTTATATTAACTCAAAAACCGCCAAAATATTAAACTTTCTTCACTTAATTAAATATTTACAGTTTTTTACTTTAACTATTTCAGAATTAAATATATTTTTATCTTAAAAGTATTTCTTTTTTAAATTTAATAATAAAATATTTCATCCATACACTTTATAAAAATTATATAAAACATTTTTAACAATTTTTGTTTTCGTATAACAAATAGAAACTATAATAATTAATCTTCACATGTCTTTTATTGAAATAATGTCTTATATGATTTTTATAGAAACTAAATATTTTATACTTTAATTGGAAATAAAAGGTATATTTAATTTTTTATTTTATTTTAGAATTCATAATTCTCTAAAATTTTGGTACGTTTTGTTTTGTTAAATTTTAAAAGGGTTTAATCCTTTTCGACATCCCTATTTGTGTAGGAATGTCTCAGATAGGTCCTCGTTTTCTAAAGTGTATCAAAATAGTCTTTAATTTTGAAAATTGAGATCAATTGAGTCCTTCCCGTTAAGTTGGCTGGATGGCGTTAAAAAAATTGATGAGTGGAATGTTGAGATGACGAATTGTTACTGACGTGGCATTGACCTGGCTTAATGGTGAGTTTTTTAGATTTAAAAAAGTGAAATTTGTAAATCAAAACGCAACGTTTTGATTTTTAACATAAACAGCGAACGTTTTATCAGAAGGAGGAATCCCTAAATTGATGAGGGTTTTGTCGAGGGTTGTCTTTTGTGGTTCCAATTTGGCGGACAATAGGTATCGTTTCTAGATTTGCGAGTGATCTATCGGTGGTATTTCGGTAGAATTAAGAAGGTGTTGGCGGTGAAGCACGTGGAAATCAGTTTTATGAGGTTTTAGCTCGTAATCCAGGATCCACAATAAAAGTCAAAGTTGAAGAGAATGTGGATGGAATCAGTTTTATGAGGTTTTATACATGTCTAAAGGCCTGCAAGGATAGTTTTGTGTCCTGCAGGCCAATAATTGGGTTGGATGGTGCTTTTCTGAAAGGAAAATATGGTGGTGAAATGTTAACTGCTGTTGGTAGATACGCAAATGATCAAATGTTACCTCTTGCGTATGCCGTGGTGGAAGTAGAGAACAAGGATACTTGGAAATGGTTCCTTGAACTTTTGGTTGAAGATCTCGGTGGGGAGGAAGTAAGTTCATCATTTACATTCATGTTGGACCAGCAAAAGGTAATGCACATGACCTATTCCCCGATTATGTTAATTATCTTTGAGGTTGAAATCATATCTCTAACAACACTGTCATAATTTGATTCAACAGGGACTACTACAAGTTGTACAAGAAGTAGTGCCTGGAGTTGATCAACGTTTCTGTGTTAGGCACTTATACGCTAATTTTAGAAAGAAATTCCCTGCAAAACAACTCAAGCGTTTGATGTGGAAGGCAGCTACAGCAACCCATCCACAAGCATGGGAAGCAGAAATGAGAAATATTAAACAGCTTAACGATGAGGCTTTCAAATACTTGTTAAAAATCCCTCCTAGGTTTGTATTTAAATTTCTATTCTTCAAAATCTGCCAAATATTCACAGTAACATTGATGAACATATATATGTTGTAGGTACTGGTCAAGATCAAGATTTAGCAGCAAGCCTCAGTGTGATACTTTGATTAACAACTTGTCAGAGGCTTTCAATAGTGTAATGGTGCATACAAGGTCTAAGCCAATCGTAACCATGATGGAGGAAATCCGACTTTACTTGATGAAGAGATGGGCAACTAACAGGACAAAAAGTCAATCACTTTCTGGGAACATTTGTCCAAAAATCAAGACTAGACTAAAGAAGGAGTCTCAGTTAACTAAATATTGGATACCGTGGTAAGAATGAGGTTTGTTCACTTATGATTTCTTTTAAAATGTGTTAATGGTTTATGATTATAATGTGTTTCTTGTTTTGATTTTACAGTTGGTCAGCAAACAAGATTTTTGAAGTTCGCCATATGTCCCAAGCTGGTGACAAATTTGTAGTCAATTTAGATGAAAATTTGTGTACATGCAGGAAGTGGGAAATCACTGCCATACCATGTTGTCACTCGTTAGCTGCTATGAAATTCCTAAATCTTGATGCAGAGGAATTCATTCCATGTTGCTTTAGGAAGTCAACATATGAAGAAACATACTCTTCAATTGTGTATCCAATAAATGGTAACAATCTGTGGGAGATTACCACATATGAAGATGTTCTCCCTCCACCAAAAAGAACTTTGCCTGGAAGCCCAAAGAAGAAGCGAAGGTTGGAGCAATGGGAGTTGGTGAAGGATGACAAAAGAATGAGGAAGGGTGGTTTCAAGAAAAGATGTGGTATTTGTAAGGAACTCGACCACAACAGGACTTGTTGCACCAAAGCACAACAAACACAACAAAGTAACCCATCAACTCAACCAAACATCCCATCATCAAATCAAGAAGAAGTTGCAGTTTAAGGGGATAAATGAACAACTTTAATGTATTTTTTAATGTCTCTTTGTATTAGACAACAACTTGGTGCTCTTTTTGTATTAGACAGTACTTTGGTAATCATTTTCTATTACACAGCTGATAATGCTAATTTTGATGTTAAATCCTCTTTTTTTGTCTTCTTTTCTAAATAATTTTGATGTCTTGTTTTGTAAATAACTCGTCGCCCACCGAGCGGATGCTCGCCCTGTGGACGCACGAGAGGACGCTGGCCAAGCGATAAGAGGACGCTCGCCCTGTGGACGCACGAGAGGACGTTGGCCAAGCGATAAGAGGACGCTCGCCCTGTCGACGCACGAGAGGACGCTGGCCAAGCGATAAGAGGACGCTCGCCCTGTGGACGCACGAGAGGACGCTGGCCAAGCGATAAGGGGACGCTCGCCCTGTCGACGCAGGAGAGGACGCTGGCCAAGCGATAAGAGGACGCTCGCCCTGTGGACGCAGGAGAGGACGCTGGCCAAGCGATAAGGGGACGCTTGCCCAGTCTCGATGCACAGTCCACGCTCGCTCAGAGAGATGTGGACGCTCGTCCAGTGTGGACGCATTAGAGAACGCTCCCTCAGCGAAAATAGGACGCTCGTCCACAGACGATGCTCAGTGCACGGTCGGCCAGTGAGAATAGGACGCTCGTCCACAGAGGAGGTGTATGATAGCAATATATACACTCATAAAAAACTGACCCTGAGCAATGCAGATTTTTTTAGACTCTTAAAAACACCTCAGATATGCATGACGCAGGTGTATGATAGGAGACTCATAAAAACACCTTAGATATGCAGATTTTTTTAAACTCATAAAAACATTACAACTTCAACATAATAACATTATTTTTACTTATCACATTTCATAACAAAAATAAAGTTTTCACTAATAAGAAGTCTGACTTTCATTGAAATGGAAGAAAAGTACAACACGGTTACAACCCATCAGCCCATTCTCATCAACATTGATACGCAAATTGTATTTATTACACATAAAAGAAAAACCAAAAATATCAACACCTTCATCCAGTTCTGAACAACCAACAAAGATTTCTCAAACTTAACTAAAATTTTCCTATTACTATCCATTTCTTCACTGTGCACCGAACTTTCTTTGTTTCCTTCACACTTCAAGCATTTGCCCCTTTCCTCTTCCACAACATCATTGAACCATTTGAAGTAGTTGCAACCACCCTCTTCAGCACCACTCTGTATAAACAACAATCGATTCTCAAAAACACTTCCACATAATACAAACGTCAAATAAATCATACCTTGTACTTCGAGCATCCCCAAAATTGCTTGCCACGATTGTTCAAGGTTTTAGCAGTTCTCATCGCACATCTGAGTCCATAGTGGCAAATCGGTGAACACAAATTACGGTTCTCCTTCCGCCACACAGTGCATGTCGACAAACAACAAGAATACTCCTTCGACATCGTCTTCGAACAACTACGTTCTTAAACCCACCCACCTGCGTCAACAACCTCCAACACGAACCTCGCTCTCGTCAACCAATTTGGGGATTTCTTCAATTTAGGGATTCCTCCTTCTGATAAAACGTTCGTTGTTTATGTTAAAAATCAAAACGTTGCGTTTTGATTTACAAATTTCACTTTTTTAAATCTAAAAAACTCACCATTAAGCCAGGTCAATGCCACGTCAGTAACATTTCGTCATCTCAGCATCCCACTCATCAATTTTTTTAACGCCGTCCAGCCAACTTAACGGGAAGGACTCAATTGATCTCAATTTTCAAAATTAAGGACCATTTTGATACACTTTAGAAAACGAGGACCTATCTGAGACATTCCTACACAAATAGGGATGTCGAAAAGGATTAAACCTTTTAAAAGTGAAGGAATATAGTTTTTTTAACTCAATTATTTTACATGTTTTTCATGTGTTAAATACGTTTAATGTTATTATTTGAGTAGTTTATTTGGTTTGACTTGTTCCTTCTCTAATTTGAAATAACTGGAAAACATTATAAGGGGTTGAATAATATTGTGAAATTTTTTTTGACAAAAAGTCCTTTAACAATTTTGTTAAGGATTAAACGGTTTACACAAGTTGTCAGAAACTTGATTAGTAAAGTACTGTTTAAACTGAAAGTTCAAAGATAAAATATTTTTCAGCATTTTAGCAAGCTACTATAGTCTTTTGAGAAAGACAATTCTTAAGAGAGATAGTGTTTGGTGACAAGAGCTTTATAAACAATTATGTTAATAAGCAATTGTAGAGTTTATAAGTAAAAAGTTTTGTAAAACTGAAATAATAAACACATATTTATTTTATATTGGTTCACATAGCTGAGTTACATCTCATTCTCCTTTAAAACCTCTTAGAGGGTTTCACTATAATCTTCAACAAGAGTACAACTGAGTATTCGCAACACTCTTGGTTACACCTAGTCAATCTCAATAAACCACCATTACACTAACTAGAACCGAGTATCACTCACTCATAGTTGTGCAGTATTCTTTACCACTCTTGATATCTTTAGACAATCCCAGTATCTTCCTGATATGTTGTCTTGTTGAGTTTCATCCGCTCCTGATTTCCACTAGACAATCCTTGTATTAACCTGATACACTACTTATCTAGCGTTTAACTCAATCGAGTTAATCATTAAGTGTTTGAATTCTTTTCAGAATATGCAATTAATCAGAATGCTTACAAGTTTTAAACAATTACTCTCATGCAAAAGATGTGTTTACAATACAATTCAATCTAATAGACTTTGTTTGTAGGATCTCTCTACTTAAAAATGTAAGCTTATAATTCTATGAAGATTGAGAGTGAGAGTGTGTTCTCTCACTCAACACATCTTTTTTTGGAGCCTTATTTATTGATTTTAGTGCATTTATCAAAAACATTATTTTACATATTATTTGCAAGATATAATGAAAGTTCGTGTAGTATTGTTTAACAATATATAACAAAAGTGCGTTTAGCAAGATTATCTTATGACATGTTGTTGTGTTTATTGAAATGTCACTTGACAATGTATTTACTAAGATATCAACATGTTTATTAAAGTTTTTCTTTAAAAATTAAGATTTCACAATGTTTTTTAAAAATATGCTTCCCTTCTAACGATATTTCCAATTATATAGTTGGTAAAGAGTGTAACACATTATGTTAACTAATCATTACAATAACTATTAAAAACCTTATCATAATTAATATATAATATCACAATTATGGTTTGGAAAATAGTGTGAAAACAAAATTACACCCTTCTAATTTCTTTTCTCCCAATAAGAAGAATCAGTATGGACAGGATATAAATCTGCAGCTGATGAAGAAGAAGCAGTCCATGGCCCATCTTTTGATGAACTATCATATCTATGTGTTTCATTGCTCTCATTTTCTTCCATTTGAGAGTAATATTGTCTCATAGCCTCTTGCTTCTTTTCATCCATTACTTCAGATGAATCTGAAACAAATTCTGGAATAACAGTTTTTCCTTCAAGCATGCTAAGAATTGATGACATGGTAGGTCTAAGGTTTGCAGTGGCATTTGTGCACAGAAGACCCACTTTTATCATCATCATAACCTCTTTTTCATTGAAATTTGTTCCTAATCTTCTATCAATAAGCTCCATCAGATTCCCTTTCTCTTTCAATATATGTGCCTGTTGAACAAAAGCCAACATTCCAAGCATGTGAAAATAAAATAAAAGGAAAAAACAAAGTACAAAAATTGAATGACACGCCAGGTAACAAAATAAATATAGTGTGCAATGAATAATTTGATTGACACAAACAACTGCAGAAAATAGAAGTTACCCAATCTAAAAGATGCAATGCTTCTTGCTTGGGTCTCGGGATGGTATTACTCTTTCCAGTTACAATTTCCAAGGCAACCACTCCAAAACTATAGACATCTGCTTTATCAGTTAAATAACCATGCATTGCATATTCTGGAGCCATATATCCACTGCATAATTCAAATCCATATTCATATCAAATTTCTTGAATCAAATCATCTTTAAATTTTGTTATTTGAACTATCATAACAACTTTACTATGTAAAGTTTCTTTCCTTTGTTTTTAAATAATATTCATGGAAAATATTCATTTGCTTACTAAGTCCCAGCTATTCTTGTGCTTATGTGAGTGTTGTCTTCATCATCAAGCTTTGCAAGACCAAAATCAGATATCTTAGGGTTTAGATCTTTGTCTAACAACACATTAGTAGCCTTTATGTCTCTGTGAACAACTTTTAATCTTGATTCTTCATGTAGAAAAGCCAAACCTCTTGCAATACCAACACAAATCTTATACCTGGTTGGCCAATCCAATCGCAAACAAGATTCTTCATTTCCTTCATACATCAATACCATTTAGTCATTTAAATAAGTTACAATAAATTGAGAACTACATTTGATGATTATTATGAAAACAAATACTTACTAAATAAAGCATGTGCAAGACTATTGTTTTCCAGATATTCGTAAACCAGCAACAACTGATTTCCCTCAACACAACAACCGTAAAGTTTAACAAGACAAGGGTGTTGCAAAGCAGAAATCAACCCTATCTCATTTATAAACTCACGGTTCCCTTGCTTAGACTTTGATGAAAGCATTTTAACTGCTATTGTTGTGCCATCCGATAAAATACCCTATAATTACGAAATAATACACAATTTTTTGTGAGTTTTCTGTATTATGTAATAGGTTAATATTCATAGATCAATCAAAATAGTTATGAGAAGTTATGTAATATGTTGAAGGGTACCTTGTAGACAGGACCAAAGCCTCCTTCTCCAATCTTATTAGCAATATCAAAGTTATTCGTTGCAACTTTTATTTGACGCATAGTAAACAAACCCACTTGTAAATTTAAATGCTTTAACTCTGTCAATAAAATAGAACTAAAGTTAGATACATCATACATCTTGAGAAAATGTTGTGTTTTATTGATATGTCGAAGAAAAAAAATATTATTTTAAGACTTTAATTATGATATAGTCCAATTATAGATGACTGTTAACTTGTTAAGGTAATAATTATAAAAGTCAACACACTTGTCACACATAATAGTATAGTTGGGATTGGAAGATGTAAAAAAACTATTTTATGTTGTTAGTATACTATTTTTATCTCTTGTTATACTTATAAAAAAATATACCAAGCTGGAATAACATCTTTTATCCATTAAAAAAAGTTATACTACTAAATGACACAACAAAAATTGAATTTAGTGAATATGTAGTGTAAAATTGTTATATTTATCAGATAATTGAAAGTCGTGTTTACTCTGACTTTTAAAATAATTATCATCAAAATGAGAGAATTTATCATTGATAGAACAACATTATAAAAATATTTTATACTGTTGTGCATATATTATTTTCTTGTAAAGATTTTTATGGAGATAGGAACAAAACAAACACATATTTCACCATTTATAGTTTGTCACTTTATTCTAGATATTTACCTTTTGTTAATGAATTTCTTTTGCCAATATGAAGTCTCCAGGCAAGTACAACAAGTATGACAAATATTATTGCAGAAACTGCTATCCCAATTACAACCCCTATAGCCATGTCACGTGGACCTTTGCTGGAACTGTTTACTGATAATTGCAGAAGAGCAATAGGTGTCATTTGATACCTTAAATGCAAAATTGGAAGAAATAAAGTGACAGAGACAAAGTGAGTTACCACGAGTGGCAGATATAGCTGATATAAGAGGCCCATATACTGATTTATATGGGATAGCAGTTGTTCCTTTTCCAGCCCAATAAAAACGAATATTTAAAGTTCCATTACTAACAGTAGTTGAAATTCTTTTTGTGATGTTCTTCCCAACTCCTCCTGCTTCATTTGCAATATTGAAATCCTTCAATTCTAGCTTTTCCTGCAATAGTTTCAATCCAAACCTTAATGGATTTTGACTTCTGTAGTTCTTGATATATAGAGTCTAAACTTAGAGTATTTCTACAAGTGAAGTCAAATGACTACAAAGACTGCTGCTATAGTACCTGAATGTAAACATCAAATATACGTCTTCCAAGACTGCTATATGTGTTATCATCAGTGAACATGATCTCTGCAAAATGCAGTGATACTGTGTACTCTCCATTTTCCAGACACATTCCGTAATAAGTTAAGGAAATGGGAGATACACGTGCAGTCTGATACAATGCAGAATCTGTCATCGAAAGCGTATTTTGACTTTTTTGGATATAGACTTCTGCATTAGTATTAGCATCCAAGAAATGACCAGTATTGCTAAAGGCCCAGTTTTCATATATCTTTTTAGATGTTGCTGCTCCCGATGGATCCGAGTTTTCGTCGTATAGTATACCTTCACTACTTTTCACTTGTTCACCACCACAATTTATATGGAAATAATCAAAGGCTGTTACAAACGAAAAAGAGTCAGACTTATAGGAATGCAATACTAATTTTTATTTTATTATAAAGTTTAAATGATATTGTTAAGTATTGCTTGTGTTTAAGAAAATGAGATCTTATTCTTTATTTTACCTTTATAAAGGGGTAAATTATATTTTCATGATAACAAAGAAGTTTCTTTTATTCATGATAACATGTCCAATTGCTTAATAGTAACAACTTAGTTTGAAAGAACTACTCATACTTACTTCTCGTACAGTTTCCACTAGGCAGACAAGTAACAGCTCCCCTGTAACAATATTAAGAGCAGACCAAAAACAGGTTAGCAGATTTCAAACTCATTTATGAAAAAAAGTCCACTTCTTTTCTAAACATGAACTGCATTTTAATCTCAAACCAACTTTAATGCTTTCTAAACACCCAAATAGTAAGCCTTCCACAGAGAAAAATGAAATACACACATATATATATTACCTTGGGCTCATTGGGAAGCTTTCAAACAAGTTCCTGTAGGAGAAAAGATATTAATACTAATATGAATATCTTGATAAATTTACAGATAAAATAAATAAAATATTTCAGTTCTTACATTTTGCCTTCAGTCTCTTGGCATGCTTCGGAGTTTTTATAGGTGAAGTTGTTGTATGAAAGATCTCTATCAATACATGTAAAATGCAATTCAGAAACTAAGATAAAAACGAATCGGAGTCCCGAGAAGAAATTCATTCTTTCATTCCAAGATCAAGCATCTAGGTATAAATATCAATTTATTCAAAAAAGTACTAAACCAAGCAATGTTTATATATTCAACATATTTACATATAAATGGGAGACTTGACAAAGTTAGATTGGAGGAACAGGGAACTAACCTAAAGGATGGAGACTCATGCTAGAGCATCATCATTCTTCTTTTTTAGTATTCAGAATATATATATATATATATATATATATATATATATATATATATATATATATATATATATATATATATATATGAGTAACCCCTTAGGAGAGTTAGACGTAATGTATCTTTAATTTTTGTGATTTTTATTATTTAACATATTTAGTTTTCATTATTCTTGTGTTTCTATTCTCAATCTTAACTACGCGAATTGATTGATTGCACATGTAAGTATCTTATTATTGGACACGATGTCAGAACCTAAAATAAAATAGAACAACTAAATGAGTGAGAGACATGAAGTTTATAGTTGGTCATTCCTAACATCTAAATTAATGCCTAAAGCAAAATTTTAATAAAAAAAGGTCTAAGATATTAGGGTTCTTATTAATAAGTTTAGTCTTTTTTTCTAAGATATTAGGACTTGTTAAATAGTCATATGAAGGTTAGAGTAATACTAGTACAAAAAACATTTCTTATAGCGACTATTTATACTAATTATAATTCTTCAAGTATAAAAGAGGCGTGATAACATAATTGTAAATATGATAACAACTTTCATAACTTATAACAAGTATAGAAAGTAGACGCGATGACATTTTTATAATAAAGAAGAAATCTTTTTATACCGATTCTAGTTATAATTGATATAGAATTTCATACATTTTATTGCTTCCTTAGTTTTAGATTTATTTCATATACATAAACAATTTTCATAATTTCATTGCTTTCTTAGTTTTAGATTTATTTCACATACATAAACAATTTTCATTTTTTAAAATTTTTTAGTCTTAATTCGTAAATAAACACTTTTTTTTAACAAAAAACTTTGTGGAAAACTGGACTTATTTACTTTATGACTTGTCCGATTTTGTACAATTGTCAATTTTATAACATTAGGTATAATAATGGGAGAGAGTTAATATTAAAATTCTCATTATAGCAAAAAAAAAATTCATTTTCAGCAATATAGTTTAGGTTTAATGTCTCGGTAGGTCCCTATTTTAATCAAGAATCTCAAATAGGTTCCTCTTTTTTTCGGTGTCTCAATTGGGTCATTTTTTGTAAAATTGAAGCAATTAGAGGCCTCTCGTTGGACAAACGATCGTTTAAGTTTGGGTTACGTGGCATTAAAAATGTATTCATTAATCTCACGTGGCGTTAAAAATGAGTTTTGTTTTAAAAATTTAGATTACACAGATGTTGAATCAGATTTAGGAAAGAGCAAAGTGGGGAAAATGTAAAAGTTTAAGTGCAGCCCCCTAGGGTCACGTAAGGGAAAACTTTTTCCCCATCTCTTCTCTGTTTCAATTAAACGCAAAACTCCAGAAGCTTGAAGCTTCTTCCCTTTCTCTTTTCACGCGAACAGACTCAACATTGGGGGCGAGAGTATTTTGCGGTTTCGAGCAGAGGCAGAGTCCTTGTGGAGGCGTAGCGGAGGAACGACGATAACAAATCGATGGTGCAACGAGGTCATGGCGACCGGTCCGATTCGTGGTGTAAGGAGGGAGGCTCCCTTTCTCTTTTCCTTTTCTACTTCGCCTTAAAGGGAGAGAAGCATTGATATGTGTCTCGTTTCAAGCTTTGGTTTCGAATTTTGCAAGGCAATGGAGGAGGTTTTGCTCTTCCATTTTGGTTTGGGTTGTGTTTCGCAGAAGAGGAGGCTCATTTTCCTTTCCTCGGTTACTGGTCATTCTCGCACAGAGGGTTCGTTTCGGCATCTCAATGGTCGTTCTCCTGGGTGCGAAGGCTTCCTCCTCCGAAGCAACATGCAATGGTAGCGGAATGGGTTGCGTTCTTGGTTGCGTTTCAGATTAGGGTTTTTTTTTAAATTGGAATTGGGGATTGGATTCATCTGTTTTCTCTGCAGATTGATGGTTATAATTTGGGTTTTGTGTCTTGAATTGGTGGTTCTACAAAGTGTATTCATGTTGCATTTCATTATCCATTGCTTCCAACCCGATGTTATTCACCCATGAACCCTCGCCCTTCGAATGGAATCGAAGAAAGAAGGCTTTATTTTCTCTCACACGAACCCTAATAATACGGAGCCCTAATTTTTTTTTCCCAAATCTCATTTGCATTTCTGAATTGCAGGGGGCTGCACTTAAATTTTTACATTTTCCCACTTTGTCCTTCCGTGATTCAACATCTTTGCACTCCAAATTTTTAAAACAAAACTCGTATGTGAGATTAATGAATATAAATGTTACGAAACTTAAACTTAAACGCCGTTTGTTTGATGACAGACCTCTAATTATTTTAATTTTATAAAAAAATTGACTCAATTGAAACTCTGAAAAGAGAACCTATTTGACATTCTGAATGACCTACCTTTAGTTTATCATAGTTGAATGGCAAAGGAAATAATAATTAAATATCAGATGTGGATAACATAAAACAAATGGTACCAAAGGAATAAAATTATATTTAAAGACGAGGGTCAATTCACAGTACATATTTACACTATAGCAAAAATAAGAATGTGTGGGTTTGGATATCTAATAAATATCCTAATGCGACATTTACATATTTTTTATTGGTGTGCACCTAGTAAGATGCATTATATATATATATATATATATATATATATATATATATATATATAAATTAGTTTTTTTACTGATAAAAAAAAGTAATCTAATATACACAATCTAATTATCAAAGAATGTGTAAAGTACTTAAATTAAGAAAGCATAAATTAGGGTTTGAAATAGAACTCACATTGATTTCAATTTCCTAGATTTAACTCCATTAGCTACCCACGAAGGTAGTGTTCCATTAAGTAGATTTCCAGTGAGATATCTAAGAAACAATTAAAAAAAGATAAATTATGTAGTACTCAAACATGAAATAATGCTAAGCTAATCATCGTTAGTCTCACTATATTTCTTTTCTCCTTTCGTTAAAATCACGATTAATATATTTTCTTGAAAATTAAGTAATTGTGTTACTAATTGGATAGCATCACACAGCATAAACAAATGTCTAAATTGGAGGGATGACTTTTGAAATATAGATGAAACATGCTACCTAATTACATAAATGTCAAACCAATAAACAAAATACATTTAAAGTAATGTCATCCAATAAATTTCAATTTTGCTTATGAAATTATATTTCATTAGTTTTTCTTATTTTGTTTTTGAGTCTCAAAAGTTGTTTCGATTTAAACAGTAAAATAAAGTTTTTGAATAGTGTTTTAGGGAAAATAATATAAAAATTTGTTAGGTTTAAAAAAAATAAAATAATTAAGAATTATCATAAAAATATAATCATTACTAAAATTATATATAACAGTATAAAATAAATAAAGAAAATATTTTTCCCAAACCAAACAACAACTAAAAATAACTTACACGTGTGTGGGTATTGATAATAACTTTTCAAATGTCTCTGGAATCTCTCCGCGTAATTTGTTAAAGCTTAGGTCTCTGAAAGAAAATCACCCAAAACAAGTTAACAAATGCTAAACAATAGAAATAATAAAATATTAAGACATGTTTTAGTGCATTAAGCTATTTGATGAATATAGCAACTCAATAAAATGTGACGAGAAATTAAATAAACTATTCTCGGAGCTATTTAGCTAAAATATTATTTTCAATTACTTTGAAAGTTGGACTATTAAAATAAATAGCTAGTATTTTAACATATAAATCAATATTAGAAAATTGCATTGAAGAGTTCATATTGGAAATAGATTGCACGAATAAAGACTCACAAGGTTTTCAAGTTAATGCTTGTCATGCTCCCAAGATACGGAGGTAATTCGTCGCTAATTTGGCAGTTCCTTAGTATCCTACGGAGTAATATCAGATTTTGTGACTTTTGCAACAAAAATAGGTTAACACTCAATTTTTAATTAATAAATCAATCAAAATAATTAATATTAATAGTAATGAAAGCAATTAAGTAACTCACTCACAGTGTTTCCAACTTTGTCATATTAATTTGTGGGAAAGTGGAATCCGATCCATTAGTCAAGTCAGTAATTCTCCTGCATTCAATATTTTGATGAAAATAAGAAAATGGTTTGACATTAAATTCATTATCATTACATTATAAAACATTAATTGTACTTACAAATCATCTAAGTTGTGCAGAAATGAAATTTCAGAAGGAATTGGCCCACTTAAACCACTACCTTGAATTTCTCTGTACAATAAATATACAATTCATCAAAAATTAATTAAAATATAACAAACATTACATTTTAATTCAAACATCAAATTGTTCTTACAATATTTCAAGATTTGTCCATCTTTGAATAAAACTGGGTATCCTTCCAGAGAAGTTATTGTCATTAAGACGGCTGCATGTTAACAATGGAAATTGAAAATTAAATAAAATTCAAAGAAGCTAAAAAAGCAACAAAATTCAAATTAACCAATGGCAATAAAATGAAAAATTACAGCTCTCTCAATGATGTAAGCTTAGCCAAAGTTTCAGGAAGTTCTCCGGTGAAGTTGTTAGAAGTAAGATGCCTGTTGGAATAATATAAATGCATTATTAATGAATTTGTTCATAACATCGTATTGATAAATAGAAAACTTGGAAAAGATATAACTATTTATTAATTTTTATCACAAACATCTTAAAAGTTATAATATTAATAAATCATATACACTTGTGTAGATTATACATAAAAAAACTGCAAACGTAATGAAATTTGATTTTGGATATTGCATGGCTTACAATCTTTCGAGGTTAGAAAGGTTTCCAAGATCCGATGTAATATTTCCAGTGAATTGATTGAATTCAAGGACCCTATATTCAGTAGTATAGTAAGTTATAATGAACAATTAAAATTCAAAAGTTGGAAATGAAGATACTCTTGGATAGCCAAAAACTTACAAACTTTCGAGGGTTGTGATGTTTCCAATCTCTTTTGGGATGGGACCAGTAAGTCGATTTCCAAGAAGAGAACTACCATGAAATTGTAAATTAGATAAATGTTTTCAGAAATAAAAACAATATTTGTAAATTATATATTAAAAAATACAACAACAACAAAAAAAGTAAAAAACAACAGAGTAAAAGAAAATACATAATGCGAAGTTTGGAGGAGCCCCATGCAACAGGTATTGTTCCATTAAGATAATTGCGAGTGAGGTCACTGTTAAAATAAAGAAAATGAAAAGAAAGTAATTGTGTATTGATTAATGTAGTTGGTGACAGATGCATACACAATTGGGCAAAAGTAAAAGAAAAGGTAAGATCGTAGAGTGAATGAAGCAAATTTATTGTTCTTAAGAAAAATTGATTGTTACGTACATTTCTTCAAGGTGAGGTAGCCCTGTCAATTCAGGTGGGAGAGTGCCTGAAAGATTTTGTGTTTTCAGCATTCTACAATTATTTATGCAACATAAAGGTTAGGAGATTATGCAGAAAGAGAGCGAATGGCAGAGTGAAAGAGTGCACAGAGATTGAGAAAACTGAGATGTATTTTCATTACAATTGAATTAGTGAATTACAAAATATATATGTAACAGAGGAGAAATGTGCTAATTGTCATTTTGACAGTTATAATAGTTGGATTAACACAACACTCCCCTTAATCCAAATTCTCTATAGATTTAACACAGTAAATTTCTCAACTTTTCAAATCTATTTTGCCTAGGCTTTAGTAAAAACATCAGCAACTTGATTTTCTGTGGAATAATGTATTAACTCTAATCTCCCTTTGTTGACTTGATCTCTCAATAAGTGAAATTTAGTTTCGATGTGCTTACTTCTCCCATGGAAAACTAGATTCTTTGACAAACTAATAGCAGATTTATTGTCTACTAAGAGTTGCACTGGTTTCTACACTCAAGCTTCAATTCATCAAAGATTGTCTCCAACCACACACATTGACATGCTGTTTCGACAGAGGCAATATATTCAGCTTCACATGAAGAGAGGACAACCACGTTTTGCCTCTTGGAACACCAAGAAATTGGTGCTCCCATGTATTTGAACAAGTAGTCGTATGTACTCTTCCTTTCTACCTTGTCGCCACCCCAGTCTGAATCACACCATGCCTCTAATACTCCATTTATGCTGTCAGACTTCTTAGGAAATAGAGACCGAAACTAGTTGTTCCTTCAAGTAGCGCAGGATGTGTTTGGCAGCTGCTAGATGTGACTGCCTTGGATCACTCATAAACCTACTTACCAGCCCAACTCCATAGCTAATGTTAGGTCTACTATTGCAAATATACCTAAGTGATCCAACAATCTGCTTATACAGGGTTGCAACCACCTTCCTTTCATTTGCTTGGTTGGTCAGTTTCAAGTTTGCCATGACTGGAATTGAGGTGTTGTTGCAATTCTCCATGCCAAATCTCTTCAAAACCTCATTGATATATCTCCTTTGATGAAGAAACATACCATATGTTGTTTGCCAGAATTCCAGCCTTAGAAAATAGCTTAGGTTGCCAAGATTTGTCATTTCAAACTCTTCTTTTAGACTCTTCAATTTCATCTGCTGAGTTTCATGTCACGAGTAGATCATCTACATACAAGCAGATCAACAAAATGCCTTGTTGTCCAACAGCTTTCACATGGACTCCAAATTCCACAATGCACTTCTGGAATCCAAGCCTTATAAGCAAAGCATTGATATGGTTGTCCAGGCCCGAGGTGCATGTCTAAGCCCGTATAAGGTTTTGTTCAATCTATATACCTTCTGCTCTTCTCCTTCCTTCTCAAATCCTGGGGGTTGTCTCACATAAACCTCTTCTTCTAATGGCCCATTCAAAAATGTTGATTTTACATCCATTTAGCAAATTTTCCAGCTCTTCTGGCCACTGCAACCACTAACCTCACTGTTTCAAGTCTTGCCACTGGTGCAAATATATCTGTGAAATATATTCTAGGTTATTGTAAAAAACCCTTTGCAACCAACCTAGCTTTAAGCTTTGCCACTTCTCCATCAGGTTTATATTTGGTCTTAAACACCCACTTAACATCAATGGGATACCAGTTCCCAAGTTTTGTTCTTCTCAATAGCCTTTAGATCCTCCATCATTGCTTCTTTCCACTCCTTTATATCAATAGCCTTCAAAGAAAGCAAGGTGTACAAGATCACCAGAACTCGTTATATCATATGTCTACAAATACTTCATGATCTGTGAGTCTAGTAGATGAAAACCTTGCTCTTTGAGATCTCCTATTATTAACTCCAAAATTAGTTGCAATTTGTTCATTATTATTAGGATTTTTGTCTTCCAACCATCTAGGCACGAAATATGGTTTCAAGTCTCCCTCAGCTTCCTTCCAATCAAATGTTGCAGTCTCATCCACTATCACATCTCTCCTAATGACAATTTTCTTCTTTTTTGGGTTGTACAATCTATATGCACCTGTTGGATGGTAGCCCACTAGGATAAGAGTCTCACTCTTATCATCTAACTTCTTTCTTCTCTCGTCTAGAACATGTTTGTAGCACACAGATCCAAAAATCCTCAAGTGATGTGCAGTTGGCTTGATTCCTGACCATGCCTCTTCAGGAGTGCAATTTGGTACTGCCTTTGTGGGACTTCTGTTCAGCAAATAAGCTACAGTAGAAACAACTTCTCCCCATAGACTATGAGGCAGCTTCTTTCCTTTGATCATGCACCTAGTCATGTCAAGTATCATCCTATTTCTTCTTTCGGCTAACCCATTATGCTGAGGTGTATATAGAGCAATTACTACATGCACGATTCCTTTGTCATCACGGAATTTGCCCATTTCACTAGAGTTAAACTCACCTCCACCATCAATCCTGAAAATCCTGATCTGAAAACCAGATTGTCTCTCCACCGAAGAACAAAATTTCACAAAATATGAGTACACTTCTTTCTTTTCTTTTAATAAGTCAATCCAGATTTTTCTAGTCCATTCATTTACAAAAATCAGAAAGTGCTTGTTACCTCCAAGTGATGACACGTCAAAGGGGCCACACACGTCTGAGTGGACTACATTAAGTGGCTATTTTGCTCTCTTGGGTGCAGACTTCTTGAACTTCTTTCTAGCTTGTTTCCCAACAGCACAACCTTCACAGATTTTATTTGGAGCGGATATCAGAGGAACTCCCTTCACTAACTCTTTGCTCTTTAATTGACTCAAGCTCTTAAAATTCAAGTGTCCGAATCTATAGTGCCATAGTCATCCTTCTTCTTCAACATCCATGGTGGATAAGCATTGGACTGCTGCAGCATTCAAGTTTACCTTGAATGTCCTATTGTTGGCAAAAGGAGCTTTGAGCACTGGGCGTTGTTTCCTTTCAAACACTTCTATGTGATTCTGTTGCATTGCCATTGTGTACCCTTTTTCTAAGAGTTGTCCCAAACTCAGCAGATTGCTCTTCATTGTTGGGACATACAGTACATCGTCCATGTATGCGATCTTGCGACTCTTGCATGTGATCAACACTCTGCCAATTCCTTTAGTCGTAATCGTGTTGTTATCCGCAAACCTCACGCTATTTTTTATGCTTGGATCAAGATTCACCAGCCACTCTCCTTTTCCTGTCATGTGGTTTGAACACCCTGTGTCCAGATACCAACTGCATGAGTCATCCTCTGCATGGCCCGTTACATTTGATAGCAACATGTGGTCTGGTTCTTGATCACACCTGTCCAACACATGGTTTGATTCTTGATCACACCTGTCCTCTGCCAACTTCCAGCATAAATCATCTTTAGCATTCTCCATCGTGCTCATCAATAACACATGGTCCGATTCTGAGTCACACGTGTCTTGTGCAAGGCTTGCTATCATTCTTGCCTTTCTTCACAGCTTCGTTGTGCCAACACTCTGCAACATAGTGTCCATATTTGTTACACGTATCACATTGGATGTTTCTTTTATCATAGTCTTTTCTGCCTCTACCTCTTGACTGCCTTCCACCTCTCTTTGTTCGCTGCCATTTTCCTCAGCAGATTGTTCAGAGCAGTTTGCATTTCTGCCTCCAGTTCGTCCACCTCTTGAACGTCCTCTACCTCTTCCAGCTCCATGACCCTTTAATTTTTGGTCAGTTCTGGTTTGTAAGGCTTGATTTGTACCTTGATTCATGCTCTTTTCAACATTTTTCCTTTCGATCAACCTCTACTCATGTGCTTCCAGCTAATTCTGCAATTCTTTAACTCTAATGGTTTCAAGATCTTTACACTCCTCTATGGCAACAACTATATGATCATATTGAGGAGTTAGTGTTCTGATTTCTTTTCAACTATCTTTCTGCCTTTCACAGTCTTGTCACAAGACCTCATTGCATTCACCACAACCTGGATTCTCCCAATGTATTCAACAATGGTTTCTTGCTCCCCCATTCACAGAAGCTCATAATGTTTTTGCAAAGACTGCAACCTAATCTTCTTTACCTTCCCAGAATTATCGTAACCTTCTTGTAGAATGTCTCATACCTCATTTCTCGTGGTAGCCTTGGAAACCTTCTGGAAAATTGCATCAGATCTACACTAATGCAACAACATTCTAGCTTTGCAATCCAGCCTCCTATTCTCCTTATACAATTTCTTCATTTCCTCTAAATCACTCTTCGAAGGTTCTTTAAAACTTTTCTTCACAATCTCATCTACTTCTTGGAAGCCAAGAATTGCATCCATCTTGACACACCAATCATCATACCCTTTGTCATCAAACACTGGCAGATTGATATGAATCATTCCAACCATCACTTCCAAGAGACTTTCTTCTTCTTGATAAGTTTTCTTGAACTTCACTACTCTTCACAGGTTTTCGCAACCTTGCTCTTGATACCACTGTTAGAAAATTATGCAGAAAGAGAGCGAATGACAGATAGTGAAAGACTACAGAGAGAGATTGAGAAAACTGAGGTGTATTCTCATTAGAATTGAATTAATGAATTACAAAAGGAATATATGTAACAGAGGATAAACGTGTTGACTGTCATTTTCAGTTATAATAGTTGGATTAAACACAACAATAAAAAATGAAAATAATTAGAAAAAGTATGAAAAATGATTTTTTTTCATAACAGAGTGCCTTTTTTTCAAAACTCATGTTAAACATTACAAAGCAGTATGATTCTAAACTTTACTAACCTGTCATTACATAAAAATATTATTGAAAAAGAAAAATAAAAACAAAAAACATGGAAGCCAAACCAAATCTGTGAACAAAGAATATATAGAAAATTTCTTTTAAAAGAAGATAAACAACTATAAACATGAGAAGTTTATATATTTATTATGAAAAAAAATCAAGAACACATAATATCATATCATTTTCTTGAATTTTATTTTGTAATCCTAGAAAACTCAACTTATACACAATGATTTTCCTTCCTAAAAGTATGAAAATAATTTAACTTTTTTCCTTTCTATATTTTCAAGTATTTTTTACATCTCTTTAAAAGATAAAGAAACAATTTTGAGAAACAGAAATAATCTTACTCAAGAATAGTTTCTAATCAAATATGTCAAAAGTCAATATTATAAAAATGGTTATTAGCAATAATAACTTCCATAATTTTAGCAGCATGTCGAAGTTATTTTGTGAAGTTATTATCCAATCTAACATTGATGGTCCAGAACTATTATAATTTTTTTAAAGAAAAGAGAAGAAATTGTCAATATAAATAATTACACAAACCATTTCAGATATAGTTTCATAGTTGGTCTAAAAGATCAGAGTTGGTGAAAATATCTCAAAATTTGACAGGAAAGGGAATACCTTAAACAAAGAAACTTACATTGAAACAACATGACAAAAGCCGTCAATGGAGATAGAACAGTTGCATCTGACATAGTTGGCTTTGTCTTTGTCAATAGTTACATTCCAGGGAGGTTTATTACTGCATGGATCTATATTTGTGTCCCAGTTCTTATTACCAAGGATGTTGCCGATATCTTTCAGAGCTTTCACTGTAAATAACCAAATTTCAAAGGGCTATCAGCAAATAACTTTCTACATATATATATATATATATATATATATATATATATATATATATATATATATATATATATATATATACACACACATATCGTACCTTCGTCTGGGTGAGTGATATTTTGTCCAAAAGCAAGGGATGTGAAGCATAGCAGAAGGAATGAAAAGAAGAGAAATTGAGAAGGAGTGATCTTCTTCATGCTGACTCAGTACCGAATTAGGAACAGTGGAAAACAACTTCAGATGGGTTGGAAATGAAAATTTTTAAGGTAGATAATACATGGAGTTTGTCTTTGCAATTTGAGAGAGAAAGTAGTTTCATTGTATCTTCGGCAACGAAAAGCAAAGTGAAGAAAATGACTTTGGAATATTAGTACAAGTGATCGAAAGAAGGCCACGTAAGATGAAGCTACTGTTGTAGTCATGTACTTTAGAGTGAGAATATATATATATATATATATATATATATATATAAAGGAAAATATACAAAAAGTAGAATTGAACTTTGAGCTATTTAGTCGAAGAAAAATAGAGGAAATTATTGACGACATAATTTTAGGTACAAAGAAGAACTTTGGAAAAGGTCCATAAAGAAGGATGAAAGGGGTTATTTAAACCCTAAGAAATAATTGAATCTAATTGACATTCATAAAAATAAAAATAAAATTATAAATTAAAACTATTTTTACATAAATTAAATTTTTAAGAAATATATATATATATATATTTGAAGTGTTTGTTAAGAAAAATATCTATACTTACTCAGAAAGAGTCAAAGTCTACCTAGTCGTCTAATGTCTTTTCCATGCAATTATTGGAGTGCATTTATTTGAATAAACTGGCAATGGAGAAAGCCAACAGAAGCTACCAAACAAGCAAGAAATTATATATAATGTAGTTGTTATATAGAAAATTTAAAAGTAGGCTGGTGATTGTCTCACTAGAGTAATAAAATACAAAAAACCATGTGCAGGAACCAGAGGACTATTATATACCTCATTCTTTTCTCCCTTCCCTTCCAATTTTTTTAAATAATGACAGTTCGTCTTCCTTGTGCAGCAAATCATATTCATTGTCCCGGAAAGATAAACCTTCTTTCTCCCTTCCCTTTTCTAATTGCAATGTATTGTATATATATATATAAAAGTGGTCTAGTAGAAAAAGTTAAAAGAAAATAAAAGAGGTGGTGATATAACTCTTCACTCTTAAAACTAACAAAACTAACAACAAATTTAAAATATTAATTATCGCAGAATCATATCGTTTTACTTGTATTACAAGACTCTACGAATAAACATTCAAAGTATAAATACATCAAATTATATAAAGACTGATTACAGTTTTACATAGAATCTTTTAATCTGTTGGTCTCCAATGATGAATTAGGGTAAAGGGGATAATGATCAACCGAAGATGAAGATGAAGGCCATTCAATTGATAAAGTTTGACTTTGATTATAGTACTGTCTCATTGTTTCTAACTTCATTTCATCCATAACTTCACTTGTATTTGAAACGAATTCTGAAACAAGACTTTTGCCTTCAAGCATGCTTACAACTGAAGACATGGTGGGTCTAAGATTGGAAGTAGCATTGGTGCACAGAAGAGCCACATTAATCATCACCATGACTTCTTCTTCATTGAAAGTTGACCCTAGTCTTTCATCAACCAACTCCATTAATTTACCTTCTGCTTTCAACACACTTGCCTAACTTGGAAAGGAAAAATCATTGAGAATCTTTGTAGAAAATCCAGCACATAGAGTTACGCAATTGAAAACCATAATTTAAAAAAAAAAAGTAACTTAACACAATATGTGAGATATATGTCTTAATTTTAGGAAAAATTATGAAAATCAAAAGTAAGATGTTAATCACAATTGCTATTATAGATTAACACTAGATGAAAATTGTATGACACTATTTCTTTAACACATACAACAGAAAGGGTAATTAGATCATTTTATGTAGTTTTTAGATTCGCATGAATAATAGATAAGTTTGTAAGTAAAACTACCGAATCAAGAAGACAGATCGTTCCCTCCTTTGGTCGGTGGATTGTGTTACTCTTTCCACTAACAATTTCCAAGGCAACAATTCCAAAACTATAAACATCTGCTTTCTCTGTCAAATATCCATGCATGGCATATTCAGGAGCCATATATCCACTGCATAAATTCAATTATATAATCACATCAAAAGAAAAGTATGGCTCAGTTAATCTCTTAACAACATTTGAATTTTTGTGAGTTGTCAAGATATAATGAAAGATGAGAAGAAGAGAAAGGCTAACTAGGTCCCAGCTATTCGAGTGCTTATATGAGTGTTGTCTTCCTCATCAAGTTTAGCTAAACCAAAATCAGATATTTTTGGATTTAGCTCTTTATCAAGCAACACATTAGTGGCCTTGATGTCCCTGTGAACAATTTTGATTCTTGATTCTTCATGTAGGAAAGCCAAACCTTTAGCGATACCTATGCAAATCTTCTGCCTTGTTGCCCAATTTAATTGTAAACTAACTTCTTCGCTACCTTTGCAATTTTATTAAAAATGGACAAGAAATAATATTTAGTCAAAACAAAGTTATTGCAATGTGAAATAAAAAAATAAATCAATGTTGAACATATATAAATTAATGATTTACCAAATAGAGCATGTGCTAAACTATTGTTTTCCAAATATTCATATACCAGCAATAGTTGATCTCCCTCGACACAACAACCATAAAGTTTAACCAGATAAGGATGTTGCAAAGCTGAGATCAAGCCTATCTCATTTATGAACTCTCGGTTTCCTTGTTTTGATTTAGACGAAAGTTGTTTGACTGCTATCATTGTGCCATCCCACAAAATGCCCTACATGTAAAGAATGGAATACACTTTATAATAATAACTAAATAATCTCAACAGTCACAATAATCAAACACAAAATTCAGAACAAAATATACATTTTAGATACCTTATACACAGGACCAAATCCTCCTTCTCCTATCTTGTTTGAAATATTGAAGTTATTTGTTGCTACTTTGATTTGACGTAAGGTAAATACACCAGTTTTCAAATCTAAATCCTTGAATTCTGCATCGATTTAAATCATCCTTAATAATTTTGAATAGTAAGCATTTTCCATAGCATGAATGCCCTAAATTAGATAAGGAAACATTTTTCATACTCACCTTTAGATAATGAGTTATTACTTTTAAGGCAAAATCTCCACCAAAGTATGCAGAAAACCAAGATGAGAATAACCAATGTTGCAACCACAATGAGAAGCACGACCCGTTTATGATGACCAGGTGGTGATGGAGGTTTAAAATCATCTGTTGGTGATAAGAAGAAGTACATGTATAAAGTATTATTGTAAATGTAAAGAAAAGAAATACAAGTTGGAGAAAAGACAACCCACCAGAAGTGACAGATATTGCTGAAATAAGAGGGCCATATACTGATCTTTTTGGAATACCAGTTGACCCTTTTCCTGCCCAATAGAAACGAATCTCTAAGGTTGAGTTACTCACTGAAGCAGTAAAATTTTCTGTATGTGCCTTTCCAGCCCCTTGTGCTTTCTTTACTATATTGAAATCCTTCAATACTCGTTTTCCCTGCAGCATTATTCCACCTTCAAACTATAATGTTTCTTTATAAAATGATTTTTGCTGATAAATAATGAGATATAGTACATACTAGCCAATGTACCTGAAATCATATGATTATTCTACTGGGAATGCAAACGTGAATACAAGTTCCACATTAGATAAAAATGAGAAAATAAAACACGGTATAAAGGTGAAAAACTCATTAATCCATTGTCTTAAGATTATTTTGAGTAAAAATTGATGTTAATTCCTTACATGATTGGATTCATATCTCATTAATGTTTATATCTCTTTACTGAACTTACTCTCTTCGATGAACCAAACATATATCATTGATCTTATAAAATATGATGTCATTAATGGATGAATAGAATAGAAGAAAACAAAAAAGAATTGCATTGGGCAAAAGAGAGAGAAAGGGTGGTGACAAGAATTGCTTAAGCATGATACCTGAATGTAAACATCAAATAGACGTCGACCTAGGCTTCTGTATGTGTTATCATCTGTGAACATTATCTCAGCAAAGTGAAGTCTTACTGTGTAATTTCCATTTGCGAGGCAAAATCCATAATAAGTTAAAGAAAGGGGAGACATTCTTGCAGTGCTATAGAGTTTGGCTTCAGCATCAGACATATAAAGCCTTGATATATTTTGTACTTCGTAGCTGCGTGCTTCTTTTTCACTGTTAGCGTCTAATAGGAGACCAGTATTGCTAATCGCCCAATATGACGAATAAGATATTGCTACTTCTTCCGATTGAACGCTTAAATCACGATCATATATTGTATCTCCAATTCTTATCACATCATTTCCACCACAATTTATATGGAAGGAGTAAGAGGCTAAAAACAAGACATTGAAATTTTAAATACTTTAATGCTTACAAAGTACGATAATACTTCTTATATTATAATAGTAACCGAACACACTGAAATTTTGAGACACAATTTACGAAAGTTAGTTGTTCGATCAACTTACTCTTAGCACATGTAGCCTTTATACAAGAATAGGGTCCTCTGAAAGAAAAATAAATAAATAATTGACTTATCAAGTCATGACCAATAAAGTAATTAAATTAAGCAGTATTAATTAATATATCATGAATTTCAACTAAATTTTAGTAAATACACTTGATAAAGGTAAAATGTATCCGAAATAAAACTTACGAGTTATTCTCACTTGAAAAGCTTGCAAAAACATTCCTAGGCATTTATATAAGACATAGATTAGTCGAAAATAAATTCATGAAAACATAGCAAAAATATGAACATGAATATGCAATATTACTTATTTTGATCTAGACATCGTGGTGCTCCTTCATTATCGTTGCTGAAATTGTTGTATGAAAGATCTCTGTGCACAAAATGTGAAATGTGGTAAAGAAAATAAGATGTCAAAAAATTTTATATTTTAATTACCATGAAGAACACTGAATAATTTGATCTGAGGAAACCTAAGTATTGATTAGAAAGAAACATGTGTTTCAAAAATAAAATAAATAACTCACATGGACTTAGCCTTCTTAGGTAATCTCCATTCATTTCTTGATCCAGTGAGAAGGTTTCCAGTAAAATATCTATTACATATATATAATAA
This sequence comes from Vigna angularis, assembly GCF_016808095.1. Lineage (NCBI taxonomy): Eukaryota > Viridiplantae > Streptophyta > Magnoliopsida > Fabales > Fabaceae > Vigna > Vigna angularis. The sequence goes on from NC_068980.1 coordinate 25,465,461, forward strand.
AAAAACGAAATAGACTCATCAAAATGGTATCTTTAAGGGAAAAAGAATATATTTTGTCCCTTGAAAATAAGTAAACTTCACCTTATAGTCATTATACAAATTTGGTCTGTTTTTCATGCTGAAATTTTAAAATGCACTATTTCATACACTATGTGTAACGAATGTGTTTTTGGAAGTAAAATAATTTCACTTAACAACTTCATTTTAATACTATAATAAACATCAATGTTTAAATTTAAAAAATTTAAATAATATGTATGTTATCAAATAGATTTTCTTATTGAAGAGTATGCTGGTTAGTTATTTGGGTCATATATACATCATCTAAGTTGTTCTCAATTATCAATTCAAATACATTCCTCTGAAAAAATAAAAAATTACTCTATTAATAAAAGAGTTTATTGCTCTATTAATAAAAGAATCCATTCCTCATTAATAACTGATTTAATTGGATTCATAATCTAACAAATATTTCTTTGAAAAAATCGGATACGTACATATTAGTTGCGTTTAGTAGTCCTTCCATGTTTGGAATTTTGCCCCTTAATCTGTTATAGCTGAGATCCCTGAAATAAATAAAAATTTATTTTATAAGCCAAGGCATATGAACTTAGTGGTAGTGAGAAAATTTTCAGAGGCAAAATATATTTTTTTCTTTTCGTTAAATGAAATTAAACATATTATTGTAAATCTAATTTTGAATAAAAGAATTAAAAATATAGGAGCTAAATTTATTATTTCATGTATACTCATTTTTTTTCTTGTATTCTACAACAAATGTAATTACAAATTATTTGGTGTTTGTGGTCACAAAAATCTGAAGCAAACATGAAGAAATGAGTAAATAAGAACTTACAAAAGTCTCAAATTTGTCATGTTTCCAATATATTCTGGTATTTTGTCGTTAATATTGCAATTCCTTAATACCCTGCAGAATAGTTAAATATTAGAATAAGTATTATTCTGGGTCTTAAAATGGTGAAACATTTTTGTAACGGTTTTTGAAATAAAATACGAAATAAATTTCTGAAATTGAAATTTATTATATTATATCATGTGAGTCTTTACTATTATTTGTTTTTTATTTCTAGAAATTATAATTGCAGTATATTATTAATTTCATATATACCATTATCTGAAATAAAAATGACTTTATTAATTCAGAGTTGCTGCTACCATTAATCAGTACTCTTGTTTTTTATACATTAGTATAAAGTAGCATAAAAAGTTTTAAGAAATAAATTAAATGTCAAATTTATTTATATTCATATTAATTTACAATAATTCGAACACTACTCAAAACTATACAAAACGAGTTCTAATAGTGTATACTATAATCTTATATATCATAACTTAATGGTTATCACTTATTTCAATTAATATTAATGTATAGAATCACTACACCTTTGTTTAGACTTATTTCAATTAAATTAGTGAAAGCCATAAGTAGTAATTTATTCTTTAAATAGTAAGCAAAAGAGATCAAATAAAGACAAAAATAAATAAATAAATACTCACAATCGTTCCAATCGTATCAAGTTAACTGATGGAAAAGTTGACTCGGGTCCATTTAAGTCAGTAACTTTCCTGCATTATAAAATAATTATAAAAATAAATAAAAATAGAATAGTTCATTTTCTATTTTATTTTAGAATTATCAAATAAAAAACACTTTTTCAAAGTAAAAATTAATATCCTCTATTTTTTTCTCCAAAATTCAGATTATAAACGCATTTTTTTATCGAATGATAATAATAGTTTAAATTTTATTAAAAAATTAGTAAACATGTCACTTATTTAAATAAATGTATTAGTAGATATTATTTTTGTGATATAAAGTATGAGCGTACAAATTAGAAAAACAAAAAATAAGTAATTCAATCTGAAATGATAGTAAGAATATATTGTAACAATACTATCATATCATTTGATTTTGGAAAAAACAAATATATTGTAAAATTATTATAAAGAAAAGATTAAATTTTGATATAGGATGGTTAGAACAATAAATATGATACTTACAATTTGATTAAGCTTTGCGGAAATGAAAATCCAGATGGAAATGGTCCTGCCAAGCCACTCCCTGTAATATCTCTGACCAAACAAAACTTATGGTTGTATATGATCAATGAACCATAGAAAAACAATTAAATTTAATTTTGTGGAGAAATGGTTCTCACAATATTTGGAGATTTGTCCATTTTTCAATAAATTTAGGTATCTTTCCAGAAAATTGATTATCGCCCAGACGTCTGCAAATTTGTGATAAAGTAAACATGAAAAAAAGTGACAATTAATTCTGAACAAAATTCTACAATTAAAGGGTCCCAACAAAAAAAAAATTACTAATTCTATAACGTCTACTATATCTTCTTTTAATAATCTTGTGGTGAAATTAAAACTTGAAAAATATATTAATGCTTTATTTTCAATGCAAGAATGGAAAGTGAAAAAAATAATATTTAAATCTAAAATAGATTTGATTTGAGAAAGGTCATATGAAAACTATTCTAACACGTCTGATAATTTATTTTTACAAAAAATTATAAAATCACGTTATATTAAATTTTATTTATTATTTTATATATCGAGATTCAATTACAATAAAAATTTAAACTTAAAATAAATCATAATGTTTAATAATATACATATTCCCTAAATTATCACGTTAAATTAAATTTTATTTATTATTTATATTTTTTTCGCTCATATCATAAATTTGGTTTAAGTTACTGTTATTTGCGTGGACACAGCCGACACTATTAACATCAAGTTAGTGTCGCTTTAGTCGATGTTATTAGCATCCACTTAGCATAATTAAACTATTATCATTAACGTTTACTCAACGTCTACTTAATTCACATGTGTATTCCTTTTATAAAAAAAGATATCTTGATTCAAATAAAATTATTCTTCCAGGAGTCATTAATTCTAACAGTGAGCTTATATGCATTTTAAATAAATAGATTAAAAACTTTAAATCACAATTATTTTAATTAGAATGGATTATTAAATAGTTGGATCTAATGAAACGAGTTGATGGAAAGTAAAAATAGGAAGCTTACACATCTCTTAATGTACTCAGATTGGAAAGTGTTTGAGGCCACTCCCCTGTGAAATTATTAGAGTTAAGTAGCCTGTGGCATCAAGAAATTATGTAATGAGTTTCATGTGTGCAATTAATCCAATTTTCACCCATAAAAAAAATAAACAATATTAAACAAATAAAATTTACTTTATTTTATATATTATAAATTAGTTCTATATGAAACTTCCAACACATGACAGACCAACACATTCTTTGTAAGATGAGATTTGTACTCACTTATATATTATAAATTAACCTAAATTAGATCGATAAGATATGAATTTAAATGCTATAATATATTATATATAAGAAACTAAATGGACACCTTGGTAATTATAAACTAGTTAAAAAGTGAATTTTAAGTCTAACTTAATCCTAAAATTAAAATCAATTTTTAAAGTAAAATTTACACTAAATTATATATTCTAAATCAGTTTTATTTATTTTTAGTCGATGTGAAACTTTCAACATATATTATCTATTTTGCAAAGAGAAATAAAGGATGCCTTACAATCTTTCTAACTGTGGAAGATCGCCAAGTTCTGGAGGAAGATTTCCATAGAAATTATTGGACTCCAGACTCCTATTCAATTTAAAACAAAGTAAGAGAGAGTGATATATATATTGGTAAAATTCAAAACACACTGATTACTGTTCCATTACAATAGATATAGAAAAACTTACAAAGTCTTAAGAGTGGTGATTTGTGTGAGCACTTCAGGAAATGGACCACTTAGTCGATTTCCCAACAGAGCACTGTCATAAGAAATGCAAATCATGATAATGAAAGGTAAATTAAATAATGAAGAAACGATTCAAGCTCGAAAATGGGAGATGGAGAGAAAGCATACATGGTATTGAGAAATTTTAAGGTTGCCCATTCTTTAGGAACTGTACCGTTAAGGTAATTGAGGGATAAGTCACTGTTTCAAAAAATAAATAAATAACAAAATGAAAGTGAAACATAATATCAAACTTGTGATTTAAATAAGAAAGGATTAAATATAAAATTTGCCCTATCTAACTTTCACGTATTTTAGTTTTTAACTTTAAAAATAATAAATATAATTTTTTTTAATCCAATTATATTAAATTCTTTTAATATATCAAATATATTTTTAAATAATATTAAAACAAAAATAGTTAAATAATTTAAATACTAACATAAAAAATATTTGAGATATTAAAAAAATTCAACGTAATTAAATTAAAAAAATTGTATCCATTTATTTTTAAAATTTAAAATTAAAATATATTTAAATTTCAAACACAAACAAATTTTAATTTTATATCAAAATTTAAGAGTAAAAACATATTTTATTCTTAAAAATATTCAAATTAACTATATACTTAAAATCTAATGATTTTTTTTAATGAAAATCTTCGTGTAAATATGATAATAATTAAGAAGTTAAATATAAATGAATTTACTGATACTATTATCCTTGAATAAGAGAGTGTCACGTACATATTTTGAATGTAGGGTAACCCAACCAGCTCTTTTGGAAGATTGCCTTGAAGATTGTGTCCTACGATATCACTGTCATGTTACCACGAAAAATTTGAGAGTAATATTAAGTAATATTAAAATCTTATATATAAAAAAAAAGAATTTATATTCATGAATGGTAATATTATTTTAGTTTACACCCGTATTATATATATAGTTATCTATCACAAAGAGTTATGCTATAATTAAGACTAATTATCAAATCAAACACATGTACTTTAAACCAATTGCATGGTTACAGTGACAGAAGAGAAATTATCATATTAAGATGATATGGTAATGATTAATTTTAGCTTTTATTATTTTATAAACAAAAATAATAATAATTTAATCTTATATAAAAATGGCTCAAGACTACATAATAGTTTTAAACATATAATAATAAGTTTTCATGACAGAGACATTTTGAGGCCACACGATAAACGGTAAGTTGAAAAGTTTTAAAATTGACATTTTTTTTAAGTTTTCTTTATAAAAAATTATACTTTAAATCCTGCAATGATGAAATCTAAAAGAAAATAAATACGACTTCGTACCGAGAGGAGTATTTCATTAAATATTAATGTTTTTGATAAAAAATTGTAATAAATGAGACACGAGCAAATAATTAATGTTAATAATATAGTAATTAAAAATTATGCGTGTTTTTGTAGTGAAAATAAGCTTACATGCTAATAACATGGCAGAATTTGTCAATAGAGCAATTGCAGGAGACATTATTTCTGGGAACTAGTTTTGAATCATAAGGTCCAGGCAAACTCCACTTTAGATTTTCACTGCACGGATCTACATTGAAGTCCCAATCACTTTTTCCAACTGTTTTAGCTATATCTTTAAGAGCTTGTACTGCACAAACAGACATTTTAACATTAACGTTGTGTTCAGTACCTAAAGTCCTAAGTTAAATAAAAATGATAAAAGTAGATTCTTGAAAGTAAATATCTATTAGAAATAGAGTTAATTTATAATTTTTAAGTGGGTGTAAATCATATCTACAAACTGATTTTGTGAGATTAAATTAGATTTAAAATATACATTTAATATGATATCAGAATGATGATTAAAATCGACTCAAAATATATATGCTTCAACATATATAAAAATTTATTAATTTCTAAAAATTATATAAATACCTTATATAATTAAATCCAGATCTTATTAATACTCTGTCTCAAGATAAAGTTTCTCTTTGATAAACCTAACATTTGTTCTTTACATACAGACTTATGAAAATTTGTTTCTCTCAAAATAATAGCTAAAAGTATGTTAAAAAATTCAATATTAATAAGTTAGGAATAAACCGGTACAGAAGATTATAATATGATATATATTTTTATTTAAAATTTGAATATTTTTTTTAGGATTAAATATGTTTTTGGCCCCTTAACTTATAGTAAAAATTGGAATTAGTTTCTCTTTAAAACTTTGGCCTAATTTATTTTCCAAACTTTAAAAATGTATGAATTTAGTCCTTTTAACTAAATTTTGTTAGGTTTATTTGATGTTTGAAGTGCGTTTCATGATAGCATTTAAGTTGTTTATACCATTTGACACATTTTTGTTTCAATGTTACCTGAGAAATACGTTTGAAACATCAAATAAAGTCAACAAAATTTGGTTAAAAGGACTAAATTCACGCATTTATAAAGTTTAAGGACTAAATTAGTCCAAAGTTTTGAAAACAAACTAATTCCAATTTTCACTAAAAATTAAGGGATAAAAACATATTTAATCCATTCTTTTTATATATCATTCAAAGTTCTTATTTTTACTCAACCGAAGACTCAGACGACGACTATAACCATTTTTTAATGACTTTAGTTTGAAAGAAGTGAGAAAAACATATCATACCTTCTTCTGGTTGAGTAGTGGATCCATGAAGTGATGCGAAGCACAAGGCAAGAAGTGAAAGGAAAAGAAAATGAGAGAAAGTGGTTGTCTTCATGCTTGCTGATTCTTGAGTGGAAATGATGGAAACGTTTTTGCTCTGAATCGCAATAAATGGCGGAATCTTAAATAATGGATATTTTCTTAGCAAATTACTATTCTATCCTATTCTCTTAAAAATACTTTTGTATTGACTATTCAACCAATAATTGTTGTTATGTTTTTTAATAATATATTTTAGATCCGTGACAAAGTTAAAAGAAGATGACATCACGTGGAATTGTGGTTGGGAGAATGATGGTGATTTCTTTAATGATGTTTTAAAATTTTAACAAGTACTATCAATAAAAAAATAATTTATTAACGTATAAAGTTTTTATGATTGTATTCAAATAGATACCAAAATAAATAAATTATTTAATGAGGGTATGAAAGTAACTGCTTAACTTTTCAATCCATTATTGAAAGAGAGATGAATGCAAGTGAGAAGGACTGAAGAAAAAATTGGATACGGCAAAGGAAAGGCTAAGAAAGGACAATGAAAAAAATTGTATGGCTTGGGATTTCTCTGTCTTTATGATGGAGTTGGAAATAGACTGTAGCTCGTATTAATGTTTCTGTTATTGTAGTTAATGCTTCTAAGAGCATTATTTTGTCTTTTAGAATTATTTGAGATTAGGGTTTTCTGTTTTCTGTTAAGGATTTTAATTTTTCTTGATAACTTTCTTATTCTTACTGAAACCCTATATATAAAGGGTTTCAGTGTGTTGTCAAAGGTAAGAGAAGTGATACTCAGTTTAACAGTTTTATTCTATCAATAAAAGTAATAATAAAAGTGTTTTTATTACCTCTGTCACCGCGCTCCTTCTTCCCTGCAACTAGACCCTTGCTTCTGCTCATCCATCGCTGTTACAAGTGTCGCTAGAGTTCCATGGTGGGTTCTCCCTTTTCTTCTTTCTCTCTCTCACGAGCAGCATAAGCTGGACTCCACCAACTCTCTGACGCAAGGAAGCTTCTAGTGGAGTTTTCGTTTTAGGCCCTTGGACCTGAGTGCTTTGGGCCTCAGTTGTTGGGCTTCTATTTTTAATATGGTACCAGAGCAGGTCCTGTACCTGTTCTGCCCCTGTTTCTGCTGTGCTTAAATCTTTCTTGTTTTTCTTAGTGATAATCTTTTCTTGTCTTTCTTGCTGTTATGGAAAATATGGACCAATCCAACAACCCTTCTAGCCCTTTTTATCTCCATCCAGGAGAGAATCCAGGCACCTCCCTTATTTCTCAGATTCTTAATGAATTCAACTACACATCTTGGAGCAGAAATATGAGAAGAGCCCTCCTTTCCAAGAACAAGCTAAAATTCATAGATGGAGGGATCAAGAAACCTCTAAGGATGACCCCCTTTTTGATTCTTGGGAAAGAAGCAACATGATGGTATTGTCTTGGATCATCAAGACTCTTTCTGCCCAAATAGCAGAAAGTGTTATATATGTGGAAGATGCTCAAGAACTATGGGAAGAATTAAAAGAAAGGTTCTATAAAGGAAACTACTTTAAATTTTCAGATTTGCTCCAAGAAATCCACTCTATTAAACAAGGAGAAAGGAGTGTAAGTCAGTATTTTACTGATCTAAAGATCTTGTGGGAAGAACTAGAATTTCTCAAACCTATCCCAAGTTGTAGCTGCAAGATTCCCTACAGTTGTGAATTGTCTAAAATTTCTCATAAGTACAGAGAAATGGAACACATTATTTGTTTCCTGAAGGGCCTAAATGATTGTTATAATACTGTGAGGACACAAATATTATTGATGGAGCCTCTACCTAACATCAATCGTGTATTTTCTCTCATTATGCAGCAAGAAAGACAGAAAAAACATGACTCTGGCTTCACCAATCAAAGTGATATTAAGGTACTTGCCAACACCACTGAAAAACAGAATCTGTGGAGGAATGACCAGAATTGGAAAGGTCATAGACGTGGATCTGCATCTCACGGCCAGGGAAGAGGGAGAGGAAGAAACCCAAATTATGGGAAACAATGTTCCCGTTGCCATAAGATGAACCATACAGTTGATGAATGTTATTCTAAACATGGATATCCACCATGGTACAAGAAAAATGACAATAATAGTCAGAGTAATATGGGACAAAGTGAATGGGGTTCTGCCAATGCTTGCTCTACATCTATTGTCTCACTGATCAGTCAACAAAATCCTACTCAGAGTTCTGTTCAGAGTTCTTTCACTCCAGAACAAATGCAAAAATTATTACAAATGCTTGAAAAGGTGGACAGTCCTTCTCACAGTGTCAGCCAAATACACAAAGATACTGCAGATAACAAACAAGGTATGTTCTCATGGATTATTGATACAGGGGCCACTGATCATGTGACCCATGACAAGAATCAATTCATAACATTCAATAAAATCAAGCCAATATCTTTTAGAATGCCAAACAATTCCATTGTTACTGCATATTATGCAGGGACTGTACAATTTTCCAATGAATTGATAATCTTTAATGTTTTATATATACCTGAATTTAATTTCAATCTCATATCTGTCCAAAGTCTAACTAGAGATATAAATTGCACACTAACTTTTTCCTCTAAGATGTGTCAAATTCAGGACAGCTCTACATTGAGGATGATTGGATGTGCTAATGTGTACAAGGGGCTTTACTACCTGCAATCTTTTGGAAAGAACCAGACACCCAGTTTTGTTTTCTCATATGAGCATGTAAATATAAATTTGTGGCACTATAGGCTAGGCCATCCTGGACACAAAACTGTTGAAAGAATATGCAAGATTTTTCCTTATGTTCAAACTACTTATGATAATGCTTGTGACATTTGCCATTATGCTAAGCAACACAGATTGCCATTTCTTAAGAATAATTCTATGTCTGCTAATTGCTTTGATTTAATACACTGTGATATATGGGGTCCTATTTCCATCCCATCTATCCATGGGCATAGATACTTTCTCACTATTGTTGATGATTGTAGTAGGCATACTTGGGCTTTTCTCATGCATAATAAGAGTTAGGGAACTTCTACAAGCTTTTATCATAAAAATTAAGACCCAATTTAATAAAACTGTCAAAATAGTTAGAACTGACAATGGCCCTGAATTCAACTGTTCCAGCATATATGATTCATATGGGATTGAACATCAAAGAAGTTGTGTTGAAACTCCACAACAAAATTGTGTTGTGGAATGTAAGCACCAACACATATTAAATGTTACCCGTAGTTTGATTTTTCAGTCTAACATTCCCTATGCTTATTGGTCTTATGCCTTGTCTCATAGTATATTTTTGATAAATAGACTTCCTTCTTCTGTTATTAAAAATAAAACCCCCTATGATATATTACATGGTAATTCTCCTACTTATCTTGACCTAAAGGTTTTTGGTTGCTTGTGTTTTGCTTCTACTTTGGAAAGTAATAGAAATAAACTTGACTCTAGAGCTAGAAAGGGTATATTTCTGGGCTAAAAAAATGGTGTTAAAGGATATATTGTTCTTGATATTAATACTAGGGAAATCTTCATTAGTAGAAATGTTATCTTTTATGAAGACATTTTTTCCTATAAGAGTGAGCAAAGTAATAAAGATAACAACAATGACAGTGAAGACAAGATGTTTTTCCTTGATAATTTACCCTATAGCCGTAGAGGGGACTTGGTTGAGGATAGAGGAAACAGTGAAAGGCCAGCTGAGAGCACTAGTACCACTGCTGAAGGCAATAATCTAATAGAAGAGGCACAAGAAATGAATCAGAGAAGATCTAGCAGAACAAGAAAGACCCCTAAATACTTAAAGGATTACATACATCAAACTGATCAGCTCTCATCTGCATCCTTGTGTGTCAAAAATGGTTTGAAAACTCCTTATCCTATCACTAATTTTTTATCTTATGAGTCTTTGTCCAAGAAACATTTAAGGTACACTCTTGCCATGACTGCTGACAAAGAACCCAGTTCCTATGAGGAGGCTAGGGACAGTCCTGAATGGACTGATGCTATGCGAAAAGAAATCAAGGCACTATAAGACAATTCTACCTGGGTTTTGACTCAACTTCCCCCTGGAAAGAAACCCATTGGATGTAGATGGGTTTACAAAGTAAAGCACAAAGCTGATGGTGTAGAAAGGTATAAAGCCCGGCTGGTAGCCAAGGGCTACACCCAACAGGAGGGGATAGACTACTTGGATACTTTTTCCCCTGTTGCAAAACTTACTTCTGTTAGGCTGTTACTTGCTCTTGCTGCCTCAAGAAATTGGTTTTTACATCAACTTGATGTAGACAATGCTTTCTTGCATGGAGATTTAAAAGAAGATGTTTACATGGATCTTCCACCTGGATTAAACACTAACACCAAGGGACAAGTCTGTAAATTGACTAAATCTTTATACGGGCTGAAACAGGCTAGTAGACAATGGTTTGAAAAGTTATCTACCTTTCTTATTTCTGCTAACTATGTTCAATCTAAATCTGATCACTCTCTTTTTGTCAAGAAAACCTCTACAGATTTCACAGCTTTACTTGTATATGTAGATGACATTGTCTTAACAGGAAATTCAATGAATGAGATCACTCAAATAAAGGCCCTCTTACATCGATAGTTCCAGATAAAAGATCTAGGAGAACTCAAGTACTTTATGGGATTTGAGGTTGCTAGATCTAAAAAGGGGATACATCTCTGCCAAAGAAAGTATGCCCTTGACATCCTTGAAGAAACAGGAATGTTGGGAAGCAAACCATGCTCTACACCCTTTTTGAGCAACACAAACTCATTATATAAAACAGAGAATTATATGGATAATCCTAGTGCCTATCGCAGATTAATAGCGAAGCTTTTCTATTTGACTAATACTAGGCCTGACTTGTGTTTTACTGTTAACTTATTAAGTCAGTTTATGCAGGAGCCTACTAATTATCACTATCAAGCCTTGCAACATATTTTAAGATATGTCAAATCCAGCCCTTTAGAAGGACTCTTCTTTGCAGCTGACTCTGACATACAGATTAAAGGGTTCAGTGTTTCGGATTGGGCCACTTGCCCTAACACAAGAAGGTCAACTATTGGTTATTGTGTTTTCCCAGGATCCTCAGTGGTTTCATGGAGGTCAAAGAAACAAAGTATTGTATTAAGATCATCTACTGAAGCAGAGTATCGTGCTCTTGCTGCCACTATTTGTGAGATGCAGTGGCTTCACTACCTCCTACAAGACCTTCAAATTCAGCCCACTTCTATTGTTGTCCTCTACTGCGACAGCAACTCCGCCAAACACATTGCCCACAACCAGAGTTTCCATGAGCGAACCAAGCACTTGAGTTGGAATGCCACGTGGTTCGTGAGAAGATTCAAGCCAAATTTCTACGCCTTCTTCCCATTCGATCAGAAGAGCAGCTAGCTGATGTGTTCACCAAATTCCCTCACCGAACGCATTTCAAATCTATCATCCCCAAGCTTGGATTAGTGAACATCCATTATCCAGCTTGAGGGGAGAGTATTAATGTTTATGTTATTGTAGTTAATGCTCCTAAGAGCATTATTTTGTCTTTTAGAGTTATTTGAGATTAGGGTTTTCTGTTTTCTGTTAGGGACTTTAATTTTTCTTGATAACTTTCTTGTTCTTACCGAAACCCTATATATACGGGTTCTAGTGTGTTGTCAAAGGTAAGAGAAGTGATACTCAGTTCAACAGTTTTATTCTATCAATAAAAGTAATAATAAAAGTGTTTTTCTTACCTCTGTCACCGCGCTCCTTCTTCCCTGCAACTGGACCCTTGCTTCTGTTCATCCATTGCTGCTACAAGTGCCGCTGGAGTTCCATGGCGGGTTCTCCCTTTTCTTCTTTCTCTCTCTCATGAGCAACACAAGCTGGACTCCACCAACTCTCTGACGCAAGGAAGCTTCTAGTGGAGTTTTCGTTTTAGGCCCTTGGACCTGAGTGCTTTGGGCCTCAGTTATTGGGCTTCTATTTTTAATATCTCGGATTATAAAATAATTTTTCCGAGTTCATTACAGATGCATATATATATTTTAATGTTTTTTCATTAATAAGATTTAAATAAATCTCTCAATTGTATGAGGAATTTTTATAGGGAAGATACGCTATGAATGATGTACGAGTTTCTTAAGAAATTTTACAACACTTTTAATGTAAAATGAACTTTAAGATTCAATTTATGGATTTTTTTTCATTTTTTTTATATGTTATTCAATTTTATTTATATTATTTAACGTAGAATTTTCAACTCATTTAGATTTATAACCATTTCTCTCTTAAATATGAGTTGAATTTTTTCATAGGTTTTCACCACAATAGAAAATGATTATCTTTATTTATACTTATCTTAACTGCTTCCCTTTTAATCCCTTTCCTTTTTAATCTATTTGTTGTTGGATCTTTATTATTAAAAAACATATTTGTTTTTAATCATCAAGACTAACTTCACTTTATTACCAAAGTTTATTGTCTTGATTCTTCTTATAACTTATGTCATATAACTAATGTCATAGAGTCTTAATATTAGAGGTATTTCAAACTGTTCAGATTTTGAATAGGTTTATAACTCTTGATTCTTTTCAGACTGGTGTCATAGAGTCCTTATACTTCGGTTTTACAAAGGTCTGAAGCCAAAAGTGTGAACCAAATTTCAAAAATGCCTTTAAAAATTTTATTTTTAATTATTTCAAGAAGCTTTAGGTAGCAGTTCTTAGTAAAACTAATGTCATAAAGTAGTTAGTGCTTTAGTTAAGAAAATGACCGATACAATATGCGTTCGGAGGGTTAAAAAAGGGAAAATTTACAAACTCATGTACAATTTCTTCTTTGGTTTTCTTCTTCATTGCTTGCGAACCTGCGTTGCTCCATTACTCTGAATATCGTGGTCATTGCCTCTAACATCGCCATTAATGTTTGAACTCGTTGTTACTAGTTTTTCTTTCGTGAAGGTGTTTCTCCGCAAGGAGCTTTTCTTTCTTCGTTTGTTATCTTTTTTGGTCGTTTTTAAGTTTGTTTATGTTCTTGAGACTAATATGTTGTTTGTATTTGTGTCGAGGTATTGTTTGTTTTTGTGAGATTTTTTTTTGTTCAAAACGCAAGTTATTGCATCATTTTTCATTGTTGTCCACCTTTTATGCTCTCTGGTTCCTATTATTATGTTTAAAATTTACTTTTTAATATGACCATATAATTTTATATAATTTTGTAATAAGTTGTTCATTTTTTGTATGTTTGATATGTGATTAATTGTATGCTTAAATATATTGTTGTACTGAATTAACATAGTTTCTTGTTTTGAAGAAATATATTTTTTAAAAATGAATATAAAAGGAGATGGTAATAATTGTTACATCCCATTTTAACAATATAAAACTACAAAAATAAAAGCTACAAAGATGATAACTTACAACAAACTTGAGATTTCACGAGAAGAAAAGTCTACACCTTGAGAACAAAAAAAAACTATCTATATCGCTGCTTCACCCTCAACCCCTACAATAAGACAACTGGAAAGATGTCCTCCCTAAGCTCACACCCATTAAGGTGATCATTGCAAAAGTGAAAACATCAGACAAACAAAAACAAAAGTAAGGGTAAGCTAGTATGAACAAAATATCACATAATATTTAATTTTCAAATTATAAATTACACATTTTAGAATCACACAACGACCACAGACTTGACTCATTTGAATATACTATGAATGTCGAGCTATAACATGTTCTACCCTTTGTGTGGTGAAACAACTGACCCCTTAGCTATCACACAAGGTTAGTCCGTTAAAACACCCTTTGCCAGATGGAGAAAGGCCCCAAGGCTGGGACCATGGTGGGTTCTGCACTTGTGTGGTGGAACAACTGACCCACTCAAAGCTATCACACAAGGTTAACACTTTAACTTGCCCTTTTCCAACTAAATAAAGGCCCTTAGGCTAGGACCTCTTGCTGCTCTCACGACATGACTTATCACTCTCTACTTGAGCACGAATGATTATTAAAGTGTTAGGATAACCCATTAGAACTAAGCTTCTTACATTCATAATAGCAACACTTGAAACTACAAATAAGGAATTCCTCCTTGGAACTCTTTTCCATAACTTTATTTAGCAAAATAAAGGGAGGTAAAGAGGGTGTTTTGTACAAGGTAGCCCCTCTACTTATTGTTTTGTCAAAGTCAAATTTTATATGCTAACCAATTTGATAAATTTGAATTGCCTCCTAATATTGAGTCTTTTTTTGCAGGATTATGAAGATGTGTTTTCAATAAGGGTTCCTGATGGTTTGCCACCTTTAAGAGGAATTGAGCATTAAATTGATCTCATTTGGGGAGCTTCTTTTTCAAATAGGCCAACTTATATAGAAGCAACCCACAAGAGACCAAAGAGATTGAAAATAAATTGACAGAATTGATGAATAAAGGTTGGTTAGATAGCATGAGTCCATGTATTTCACATGTGATTCTAGTGCCCAAAAAGGATGGTTCATGGAGGATGTGTTTTGATTGTAAGGCCATAAACAACATCACCATCAAGTATAGGCATCCAATTCCCAGGTTAGATGAACTTTTTGATGAATTTTATGGTGCATGTATGTTTTCTAAAATTGATCTTAAAAGTAACTATAATCAAATTAGGATTAGAGAAGGTGGTGAATGAAAAATTATCTTTAAAACAAAATATAACTTATATGAGTGGTTGGTTATGCATCTCGATTTGACTAATGCACTTAGTACTTTTACTTTTATGAGGTTAATGTTTGTCAAAACTTAATTTTGTTTGAGTAAATAAAATTTATTTTCAAAAATTTCAAAGTAATAATAATAATAAACTAAATAAATATAAAATTAAAAAATATAAATAAATTAAATAAAATGGTCGTGATAGGAAATGGTATGGTGAATATAAAATGCGGAGGATTGTGGCACCTTTTTTTCTTTTTCGTCTTTTATATTCTCTTTGTTTAATTTTTCTCAAGTGAACTTCAATCATTCTCCAAATTGAACCAATGAAGGCTACCGACATTTATTTTAATTTTTTTTTTCCTTTTTAAAGAAGGAATTGGAAGGCCTCCAAGGGAGAGTTTCTTTCTCCCTTCATTCTCTTCACGGATCTCCTCTCAAAGACTTCCTTTCAAACAAAAATTTATTAGATCTTCCTTTTCAGGCCTCTTTCTTATGATTTTTTCTAACCGTGCACGAGACCAACCTTAACGTTCATCTAAATTAGTATGATAACCCCTTACCTCCTCATATATTTTGTGATTGTTTTCACTTGGTTTTATTTTATCTCTTAGCATCGTAATTATTCACTGCACACACTTTATCACTATACTCTTTATTTTATTACTACGCTTCTTTTTAAGATTTATTTTAAATTGTTATTTTATTTCATTTAATTACCTGTGTAAATATTATTAAAACAAATTAATATATATATATATATAAGATTGCAAAAATGGTTTGTAATGTTTCTAGTATTTAATATCTTTGTTAATAACCAACTAATGTTTCTTTATTTTTTAAATATTATTGTTATTCTCAAAAAAATAAAAATAAAAAGACAAAAATAAAAATCATAAAAAATGAAAATTATAAAATTACAAAAAAATGATTTTCTAATATTTTAAAAAGGATATAAGTAGAGCTGTCAAAACGGATCACCTGGCCGGCTCACCATGGATTGGCTGACTCATTTATTTAATATCTTTGGTGAGTAATCACTGACTTACTTAATTATAATTTTTTTTAAATAAAAAAAATTACAAATTTTCTATAATTTAAATCTAAACAAATTTCACTCCCAACATGGGTGTTTAACTAATTTTGAGAATAAGGAACTTAAATAATTTTTTCAAGCAAAAAAAATAATAAATATTTTTTTATAAAATTAAATTTTAATAAAATAAAATTAGGTAGGTGGGTTGGTGGGCCAACCTGGCCCATGGGTTAAACCCGCATGAGTCGGGTTTAAATGACCTGGGTTGAAATCTGACCCACATAAAAAATACAAATTTTTCAAACCCAACCCAGCCCGAACCCGTGGTGGGCCGGGTTGGCTCGTGGGTTGTGACCCATTTTGACAGCTCTAGATATAAGCACTCGTGCGATCACCCGCACTCTCAATCTAAAAAAATTAAATAACGGTGTGAGTACATGTGCGATCGTATGCATCAGTCCAATACTCATTACCCTCAATTCCTTAATCTTGCTGAATAATTAAATAATGATCGGCCGCATCAGCTTAGAAAATATAGTATTATAGTAGATAGATGTTTTAAAATAATGAGATCAATTATTTTATTTTAAAATAAGTCGATAATATAAATATAATTTCTTACACTTGTTTCATTACTTAAAACATAATTTATCTCTCTAGAACTCGTTCTCTAAACTCTCTCTATCTTCTCTTTAAGTTTTCTTACTCCTTGGGTTTGACGATTAGGAAGTTCTTAGGAGATCACTACTGAGTAGTCTTCAATATCTACAATAGGGCAAGTAAGTTTCTATCATTTTTTTCCTTTTATCTTCAGTCCATGATCATGCATTGAAATTTGTTTTTACATGTATCAAAAGTTTGTCTTCCTTAATTCTTGGTCAATTTGAGGTTCTAAGATTTTATTCCAATCATCAATCGGTCAATTGTAGGCTTTTCTAGAGTTCTTTGAGTGGAAGCAATGATCAGGTATTCTTAGAGCCATAATAATTCTTCCTAAGGTAAGGGAAACTAATTTGTCTTTCATATATGCAATAAGAAGTTTTAAATTTGTTATTGATGATGTGTTAGGTAGTTAAATGATAACTTGCATGTTCTAAATTAAGTAAATAGTTATTGTTGCGTTTTATGATGAAAGCTTGAGAAGTTATTTATGTATGAATTGTTGTGTAATTGAATGTATTATGGAATGAATATGTTGTTGAGGCGAAATTGTATGAATGATGATTGTTGTGAAAATAGAAGATTGAATTACTAATTGTGGCTTAAATTGATGAGTGTTGGAATGTCAATTTTTGGAATAATGAGTTTTAAAGAGGAACCTGAAGTTTGATAAGGGTTATAAGGTCTGGCATAACTGGTTTATGTCCTTAAATGGTTATAGTATGAAGTTAGATTGAAAGAAAGAAATTGAGTTCATTTTATACTTGTTTTAGGGTGAAATTTGAGGTTTTTATAGGTGAGATTTTTAGGATATGGTTGGTTGTGAGAAACAAAAGTTTAGGGACTGTTTTGAAGTTATTTCAGACTTATTGGAGCTTTAAAACAAGTAAAATATGGTGTATTATGTAGTAGAGAGTTTGTGAGGGTGTAATTGTACGATTTTGGTCCAAATAAGGAGTTTTGGGTAATGATTTTTTAAAGGAGTATATTTAGGAAGAATTATAGGGTTTGGAGTGAGTTGTTATGTCTATTCAAACTGGTTTGGACCCTTAACCTCTAAAGATTTGGTTTAGAAATAATATATTTGGTTTTAAGAAGCTTAAAGAGATGATTTTGAGTTTGGAGTAGCAAATTGGACTTATAGTGATGTTTCCAGAGGTTTCTTAGTGTATATATAGGGTCCTAAGAGGTAGTAGAAGTTGGGGGTAGAGTGTTCAAATTCAGAAAAAAAAGAGACAGCTCTCGGGTTTCAGGGCGTTGACTGCCAATTTTGGGGCGCCTGAGTTATCCAAAAACCCGAGGCAATACACGTTTATGGCACCGGTTATTACAACAACCAAAGCCTAAAGTGCCAGAAGACGTGTGGCAGTGTGATGTTCAGTGTGTTGCAGGTGTTGCAGAGGCCTTCTGCCTCGGTTCTCCACACACCCGAAGCAGTATCCCCATTTCAAAAAGTTGTCAGCACAAAAGACAGGCGGGCAGGTGGACGTTTATGCTTTGGTTCACAATGTAATCGAGGTTGTTGCTGGTTTATGCTTCGGTTCATTGTGCAACCGAGGCGTATAAGTTGGACATAATTACATGACTGCCACCGCATTTTTATAGGCATCGTTTTTGTCTAAACTGATGTCTATTATACGAGTTTAAAAGCCAATTTTGTAGTAGTGACAATAGACTGAAAATGTTTTGGTTTTTGTTTACTCTAACAATCTCAACCTCGCTTTAATCGTGCACCACTAAGATGAACTGAAACTATATCAAAAGAACAAAATAGGAAAGCCGGGGAGGACCACTTCCACTCTAGCAATTGCAACTTTGTCTGTGTTTATGTCTCTCTCCTCTCTCAACACTTCTTTGTGTCTCTTCTCTTTCACATGTTTGTCTCCTAATACCTCTTAACTAAATTTGAAAATTAAGTAAATAATTTCCTGCTATTTTGTTTCGGAGGTGAGGGTGCAGGGTGAGAGCGCAGAGGTATGAAGAAATGGTGGAGTTTGAGAAAGTGGAGAGAAAAATTTTTTTCACCAGAGAGAGGTTTTCAGAGGAGGAGGAGAAAGGTGTGGAAGAGTGAGGAAAATGCAGAGTAATGCCACGTAATAAAAACCTGTACAGCTCATCCAAGTTTCGCTAGGTAGGCAACTCTGTCGTTAATTATTTTAACGTTGTAAGCAAAAAGGACTAACGTGAACCGTTTTTAAAAATATAGAACGATGATGAACTTTTGAAAAAAGAAATGACAACTTTGAACACACCTTACGAATCGAGAGACCAAAATAGACATTAAACCAATAAAATACTTATGTCTTATGAATGACTTATTTAAAGATTGTTCTGGTATTGGTCATATGTAATTATTTATGAGATCTAATAATATTCAAGGAATTAATTAAGAGTAGTAATGAATCTAAAAATACTCAATGAGATTAACGCAATAAATATTGGCATTATACTTTGCAAGATTAACTTACTTAACAAAACTAATTTGATGATTGAGATTTAACCGCTAAAGTACGTTCTTTTCCTCTTTATTCTGAGTGTGATTAAATGGTACTGTAATTGTAAGAAAAAAACATGACTCGTGAACGTACAAAGTATTAATGAAAGAGTTGTACTGATGTAAAAAAAAACATAATGTTCATCACAGTTGGATACCATTAAATTCTGTCAGTTGAACTAATGCAGTAGGTTTCATGTCTCATGTCCCTGTCGGCAAAGCTTTCCATTTTACAAGGAATTTTCAAAATGGTTTGGTTTTTTACTTCTGTAATATTTCATACCAAATGTATATATATATATATATATATATATATATATATATATATATATATATATATATATATATCATTTAAAAAAATAAGTTCGAAGCTCACAAAAAAAGTTCTTTTTTAATTACACTTTATTATTTTATATTAACTCAAAAACCGCCAAAATATGAATTTTCTTCACTTAATCAAATATTTACAAATCTTTTACTTTAACTATTTTAGAATTAAATATATTTTTATTTTAAAACTATTTCTTTTTTAAATTTAATTATAGAATATTTCATCCATACACTTTATAAAAATTATATAAAACATTTTCTAACAATTTTTGTTTTCATATAACAAATAGGAAACTAAGAATGTCTTATATGATTTTGTCTAACATTTTCTAATAATTAATCTTCACTGTCTTTTATTGAAATAATGTCTTATATGATTTTTAGAGAAACTAAGAAAATAAAAGGTATATTTAATTTTTTTATTTTATTTTAGAATTTATAATTGTTCACTTGATACATTTTGTTAAATTTTAAAAGTGAATCAATATTTTATGTTAAATGTTTTTTCCGTGTTAAACACGTTTTATGTTATTATTTGAGTAGTCTATATGGTTTTGTTCTCGCTTTAATGTTGAAATAACTCGAAAATATTAGAAGGATTTGAGTAATTGTGGAAATTTTTTTGTCAAAAGTTCGTTTAACAACTTTAATTATAAATAATTATAAAAATAAATATAAATAATTTTTACAATTTAATTATGGATATTTTTATTTATTTTGGTAAATTATGTTTATTTATTTAGTTTTAAAAAATAGTTAAATTGAAAAAGAAACAGTTATATTTTTAAAAACCTGTTAAATTTAAATAAAACAATAATTTAAAGAATAAATTTGAAAAAAAAGTGAACATAAAAAAGAGAACCCCTTAGATATAGATATAAGTTAAATTTAAAAACATCTGTTAAATTTAAATAAAACAATAATTTAAAGAATAAAGTTGAAAAAAGAGTGAACCTAAAAAAAGAGAATCCTTTTATATATAGGTATAAATATATAGAGTGAAAACACTTACATTATGCATATGTGGACTCACTTTTTTTTAATGATAATAAAAAGTAATAAAATATATATATATATCCAATAAGTTTATAATAATTTAAAATAACTATAAATTATTTATGTTTATCAGTGAAAACATGCATACGGGTTTACTTTTCTTTGTGAAAATAATAAATGATAAAACTATTATTATTGTTATTATTATAATTATAAAATTAAATATAAATCATTTTTATAATTTTATTGTAAATAAGTTTTATTATTTAGTAGGTAATTTTTTATTAAAAAATGGTTAAATTTAAAAAGATCAAATTGAAAAATAATTAAATTTAAAAAAACTACCACTAAAAGGTAAAATTTATAAAATAATTATTTTATGTTTTAATTTTAAATTTTTTATTTAAAAGATTAAATTAAAAAATAAATGTGAACACAGAGTAATTCTTTTTTGATATATATATATATATATATATAATTATTTTAATTTAAATGATAAAATTGAAAAATTAATATAGACACAATCGAAAAAAAATCCTTTTTATATAAGTATAGACACAAACAAAAGAATTCTTTGGAGGCTAACTTCTACTTTTTAATTCTTAAAAGTTAAATATCATGTTTTTAGTCTTTATTCATGCTTGTATTGTTTGAAGCTATAGTTTCTACCATAAGAAGTAAGAGAAATTAAAATTTGTTTATAAGTGTAACGCCCCGGCAACTCACAGGTCACCCATCCCAGAATTACTACTCCAAGCTAAGCACGCTTAACTATGGAGTTTTTATGAGTTAGGCTACCGAAAAGCAAATGCATTTTGGTGATATGAGTAGTCAAATCAATTCCTTTAAGCTATCCTTCAACCGTATAGTCCCATACCTATACAGTCTCCAGATCCCTCTCATTCCGGTGTATGTTCGATTCGTCCATGTACCCCTTCCACCCGAAGCTGCCAGGAGCCGCTCCTTGTCTGTGCCCCCTACACCATGCTTCTTGCACCGGCGTCACTCCCCGCCCTCGTCTCCGTGCCCGGGTGTCACAATAAGAATTAAAGCAAAAGTATGGGTGATAGTTAAAATAAATTATTTTTAAATATAAAGATTGAATGAAAAAGTTCACATAACTTAATTCAATCAAACTTGAAACTTCTTATTGATTATAGATGATGAACAAAAACTATCTTTTGTTTATCATTAGCTGGGAATTCGAATGGAGAGAATTATTAAATAAGAAATAAAGTATATCATTTTTTATGAAGAGATTTCATATTTTACATATAAATGTTTGTATAAAGAGAATATTAATATATGATTATTGTTTTTCTTTCCTAATAATCAGTTTAAAAATTAATTAATGCTGAAAATATATGAAAGTATAACTCCGCAGAAAAGATTTAGGTAACAACGCATTAACTATAAGTCTAAAGCAAAAGTAAATACAGTAAGGTGCTCTCTGTCTTCCCCCCCTCTCTCTCTCCATCTCCTCGTTGGTAATCTTCTCTTCAATTCTCTTCAATTTCCGGTTTTCAGAATTTGTTTTTGTTGTTTTATTTATTTTTACTTCAGTTCATTTCGCGGAGATGACTCCTTTTCATTCGTTGAGTCATTTTTTCTGTTAATGATTGGAAAGTACTTATCTTTTTGCTGATATAAGAATTTTCGAATGAGTATCAGAAAATTTTCCGTTATGCTGTTAGGGTTTTTTAAATTTCTCTAGTTAAGGTTTGATTCTGGTGTATTGATGTTTGTGATCTGAACTGTTCCCAATCACAATCGTTTTTCTTTTATTGTTATTGTTAAGCCTTATTCCGCTAGGTAAGGTTCAGAAACGTTATTAAATGTGAAGTGCATAACTATACGTGCATAAAGTTTTCTCCTTGCCGATGTTTTTGAATGGGGTGATGAGAAAAGTTTATGTGAATTACTACCTCTGGTTCTGCAATTTCTGATATTAGTATTTTTTAAATTTTCAATTTGATAGCTAGTTTTATGTTGTGGTGTTAAGCGATGATTGCGATGCTCAGTCTAAATTTTTGCGTGGATGTTAGCTGAAAAGAAACCATATTAATTATCATCTGCTGCTATGATTTCTCCGCAAATTTGATTTCTGGAATGGAAACATATGATAAATTAACAGTCTCTGTATTGGTTGTCTCTCAAAGTATGGGGGTAGGGCTAGAAAAATGTTCAGGGGTTTAGTTTAGCATGCAGCTCCTGCAAAGAAAAATTTCCTGGTGTTTAGTTTTTGCATGCAGCTGTGCACAACCAATGCCGAGGATCTGGTTATTTGCAGTGAAGCGTACGTCCCTACTTGAGTGATTCTCTCTAAGTGGTGTTGATTGTAATAAAACCCTTGTTGCCAAGCCGTTTTAGTCTATAAAATTTACATAGTTAATCAGCTGGGTATTCTAGCATCATGATGTTTTCCGGGGGAGTGGTTTAATTTGCTGTGACCTCTTTCTCTGTGCCTTTTCTGAATCTTGGGGGTGGTGATTAGATTTTTCTATTCTTTTTTAAGTTTTTGATTGGAGAGGTTTTCTTTTTGTGCTTTTTGTTTTTATTTGGTTTGACTTCTGTTTTTCTTCTGTGCTTCTGCATTTTGGGGTCATACAGTTCATGACCCAAGCTGGTTAAAACTACTTTATTGATTCATTATTAGGGTCAGATTCAACTTGGGATATTTCCTAAAGTGCATTTGGTGTCTAAAATATAATTCAGACTTATTAAACTGAGAAATATATCTGTTAATCTTTTGGTACTTTTATCATGCTGCAAGAATATATGTATGTCTATAACTTTGTTCTCTTCATTTGATAGTGCCCTGTGACAAAGAAGAGAGAAGATGGCTCCTCAATTGGCATTAACCCACTCTTCTCTTATCCGTCTTCCTTCCTCTCCTGCATCTCTTGGTTTTGGAAGGTATTGTATTACAATTCACTACTTGATTTTTTCTCATCTGATGCATATGCTTCCATTATATATTTATATTTACATTCATAATCATTATTAATTTATGGTTATTATTGCTTTTAACTTATAAATTTATTTCACCACAATGAATTCAAGCAAGTGGAGCGTTTCCTGGTCATGTCGTGCACATGTTGTAAAATTTGTATTATGAGGAAACCCATATTTTAATTCTGTTGTTTAAGAAGACCTATATGTCATTAGTTTGATACTTTAGAGGAATATAGTAACTTTGTATGTTGAGTGTGTAACTGTTAGGTTTCTATGGGTTAAACCTAACCAAACAAACAATCGCACCAAAGAATGCTAATCTTGTATTCACAGTGGAAAGAATACTCTGTACAATCTCAATTGGGAGCCTAACCTCCCCCCACAGGGTTAAAACTCCTGTCAAGTCAACAACTGTCAAAACGTAACTAAAACAATACAAGAATTCTATTTATACATTCCCTCTTTCCCGCCTCTCCTAACTGCCTAGGCAGTTAGGCTATTAATGCTTTCCTCTTCTCACATAAACTCTCCATTCTCTAACAGTAACACTAGTGCTTTTCTTGTAGTAGACAAGCAATTGAATTTGTTGATTGGCCAATCCCCTTCTGTTTTTAATGTAACTTTCTTTCACTGTCAAAAATATTAAGGGTTGCTGGAAATAGGTCTTCTAACAAGGATCGATTTAAATTTCATAAAAGTAAATCTAGAAATCATGCTTATTAATCTTTCAAAGTTAATTCAGTTCTGCCCTTTGGTGAGTATGTTTGCAAGTTGATTTTGAGTGGACACCTGGGGTGATAATCAAATCATTGTCTAGCTTTTCCTTGATAAAATGTCTATTCACCTCAATATGTTTAGTTCTATCATGCAGCACAGGGTTGTGAGCTATACTAATTGTAGATTTATTGTCACAATATAACCAAATAGGTTCACACCACCTTATCTTCTGGTCTTCCAATATAATCTTCAACCATAAAAGTTCCCATATTCCTTGGACCATTGCTCAAAATTATGCTTCAGCACTTGATCTCACTACTATATTTTATCTTTTGCTCCTTAAAGTCACTAGGTTTCTACCAAGGAAGGTGCAACATCCAATAGTTGAACCTATTTGTTTGTCTCATGCTTTTGAACTCTGATGGGTTGTTAATGTTATATCATGGTTCCCCTTGCTTGTCTATTTACATTTGAAACTCACCTTTTCTTTCTTATTGGTTTTAAACCAGGAATAAAGATTCGATTCCAGAAAGAGGCTGTATAATCAACAGGACAAAGAATCATACCATGACAGCTTTTGCAGGCAATGCTCTTCGTAAGTTAGCATCTTGTTTCCAAATTTTTTATTTTTTTTAAAATTTTCTATCTAGTTTTAATATTTAAAAAGTTCATTAATTTGATTTTAATAAAACAATAGATGGTTGCAAAATATTTGCTGTAAGAATAATGAAAATGATGGGATATTTGAGACTTGTATGTTGATTTAACTAATCTCGCGACAACCTTTTGCTTAATACCAAGACTTTTGTACAAGGACACGTATACAGCATGTCATATAAAGGCTATACCTTTATCAATTGGTATGTATTATTTGGCTCCAGTGCTCACATATTCTTTCTAGTTGTTTAATCCCCAAATTGTTTGTGTCAGGTAATTCAGCTATCCAACTCACTACTGTTTCATCGCCTCTATCTTCTGATAAAGAAGCTCGCCTCTCACTCAGACATCTTATGTCTCAAAGATGCAATACCAAGTTCTGTGGACAAGCATATATATATCATTCGTCTGGTTTCCGAATCCCAGAAAATGCTGAGAAGCCAGAATGGTGGTGGAGAGCTTTATCCTGTATTCCCTACCTAATAGCATTGCAGATGTCTGCAACTGGGTTTTATCTAGAACCTATCATTCAAAAATTTCCATTCTTTCAGAGTTTGATTTTCTATATCCCAGGAGGTGTCAACCGATTACCAATCTGGTTTCCCATGTTATACTGCTATCTGGCTATTGTAGGAGTGGTGAAAAACAGGGACTTACCCCTTATCTTCAGATTCCATGTAATGACGGGAATGCTGCTGGAACTTGCTCTACAGATAGTGTACATTTCAAGCAACTTCATGCCACTTATACACTTCCCAGGGGGCACATTGGGGTCATATTACTGGGCTGGTGTTGCATTGGCATTTATTTTTATAATGATAAAGTGCATAAGGTGTGCGCTTCTGGGAACATTTGTGAGCATCCCTTTGGTCAGTGAATCAGCTTTCATTCATTCTTTATTTGGTTTAGGAGGATTACAACGGCCTTTTTAGGATGTTATGATCAAGAGTAAATGATTTAAAGGTAGTTTTTCTGTTTAATCAACGGTTCTCTATATTTCTTGTAGTTGAATTTTATTGTTGCCTTCAGTAGAAGTAAATGATAATGTTTTTTTGTTTAATATTCTTGCTGGTTGTCTTCTTTTTCTCGTCTTTCCTGTCCTATATTAAACATGAAAGGTAGATATATCTTATACTTGGGTTTATGGGCTCTTGCTTCTAGAATTTCTCAGGGTTCTAGGATCCTTTGAGGTAAAATTACGAGTTAAAAATGTATTTTTTTTTTACAAAAATTAAATGTAAAATGTTCTGCACAATGTTTATTGTGTGAAAATATCATAAGTAGTTGAAAGGCAAGATTTTTTTTATATACCATGTTGAAATGTAAGCTGAAAATGGAAACAAAAAATGTACAAGTCGAAGAATTAGTTAAAAACTGTGATGTCATCTTATTTTAAAATTAATGTTTGGTAGAATTTTTAGAACGACCATTAGTTAAAATTACGTGTTAAAAATCTCATTTTTACTAAAATTGAATGTAAATTGTTTTGCACAATGTTGATGTATGAAAATATCATATAAGTAGTTGAAAAGAAAGATTGCTTTTTAACGATGATGAAAAGTAAGTTGAAAAGGAAAAAAAAATACAAGTTGAAGAATTAGTTATCAACTTTGAAGTCATTTTGTTGCATTATTAATGTTTAGTAGAAATTATAGAATAGAAAATAGGAATGTATTTGTATGATACTTTTATATTTATTAAATTTAATTTAATAAATCATATTATAGAATAATTGTACTTAATTTTTTTCTTATGTACTTTTATTGATTTGAATTTGATAATACATTAAGGAAGAGTTTTGAGCCAGGTTTAAAATAAAATGAATTAACATTTTGTGAATGTACATTTTTATTATATTGATTCGTATACTAATTAAAATGTTTTAAGATATAATGTTAATTAATAATATAATAAGTAAAACCCTGTTTGAAAACGATTTGTAAGTATAAATTATGAATAATAAAAATCATGTTATCTTAAAAATAAAAGAAGGAAATTTACAAATACTACAAAGGTGAAAACACTTAAATATAAAAGCAAGATTAAGATAACATTAAAAAAAAACTATTACAAGTTACTATAGTTTATTCATTCTAATCTCTACATGATATCATCTTACTTTTCTCAATATTTATCATACTATTTTTCTATCATATAATTAGTAGATACTAAATGAGCTTAAAAAGAACATATATATAAGTTAAAAGAGATAATATAAATATAAGAATAAAAAATTAAATTTTGTTTAACTATAAAAAAAAACAAATGAATAGTTAAACCTATCATGAAACACAAGATTAAATCATACATCACTTCAAAATTGCATGAGGGTTTTGTTAACCTTTTTCTTTAACCCTTAGTGTCTTCTGACTAGTGATATTGGGTTTACCATGTCTTAAATTATTTGTGATTGAACTATGATATAACCAACAATCTCAGCAAATCAAGCAAATGGATGCAATTCACAGACTCTCAGTTTGTTTTAAGCATCAACGTGAGCCAAATTAATGTCTGTAGCTGTTGAAGAAGAATCAGTCCATGGAACGCCTTTAGTTAAGCTCAAACTTCTTCTGTTATTTGTTTTATTTTCATCCATTTGACTGTAATACTCTCTCATTACCTCCAGCTTCATCTCATCCATCACTTCACTACACTGTGAATCAAACTCTGGGACCATTGTTCTGCCTTCAAGCATACTTAGCACTGAAGACATAGAGGGCCTGTAGCTTGAATTAACATGGGTGCAATGGAGAGCCACTTTGACAACCAACCTTACCTCATCTTCATTGAAATATAAATTCAACTTTGGATCAACTAGCTCCATTATGTTACCTCTCTCATTCAACAAGCGTGCCTGAAGGAAAACAGAAAAACGTTTTTATTTGAGAGTTTTATATAGTTGAAACACAACCTATGCTGAGTAGCAACTGTGTAACACTGTTTTAAGTGTGAAGATTCTGAATCACAGCATATTGGACACTTTGGTTGCATCTAGAATTTCACAAAAGATTATAATAATTGTTGGAAGTCCTGTGTTGATTAGATAATGTCAATTTATAAGTAGTTGCAAACTTCTCCTTACAAGCTGGTTTTGTAGAGTTGAGTTGGGTTTAAAATCCACTTAACAACAGTGTCATTTGAAGTACTTGAATCAGTAACTTTTCAGTAAAATCATAGAAAGGTGAAATGCATGCAATGTTTTTCTGCTAGAGTTGCACAGCATGGAAATTGAATCATAGGTTAACACACCACATAAAATTATATTTTTTTATGTATATTCAGAAAGATATCAACAATGGAGAATGTTGACAAAAGAAGTTACCCAATCCAGAAGATAGAAAGCTTCCCCTCTCGACTGCCGAATAGTGTTTCTCTTACCACTTAAAATTTCCGAGATAACAACTCCAAAACTAAAAACATCTGCTTTTTCAGTTAGATAACCATGCATTGCATACTCAGGAGCCATGTATCCCCTGCACAATTGAAATACAAATTCAAGCAACCTTATTAAATAACTGTCAAAAACCTTTCTAGATTGACTTTGATAAGGCTTGTAAGTGTACAATCACCTTTCATAAAATATCTAGATAAAAAGTTTGAGCTTCATGAACATAAACTATCAGTGTAAGTTTTTTTATACTGCTAACTAATTAGAGATCAGACTAAGTTCTAATGTAATGATCATCAAAGTCAACAAACTTGTCATGGTGATTTATGATTGAATGGCAGTGTAAAACCACTTTATACGAATAGTTAATATCCAATTTTTCTAAACAAATATAATATAGTAACTCACCAAGTCCCTGCAATTCTGGTGCTTATGTGTGTATTTTCCCCCACACGAAGTCTGGCCAAACCAAAATCAGATATCTTCGGGTTTAGGTCTTCATCAAGCAACACATTAGAGGTCTTTAAGTCTCTATGAACTACTTTCAGTCTTGTTTCTTCATGCAGGAAAGCTAAACCTCTAGCAATGCCAATACAAATGTTTTTTCTTGTTGCCCAATTCAACTTTAAATGGCTATCTTCTGAGTCTTTGCGAGTGACAAACATCAGACAGCAAGTCATTTAGACTTGTATACATTTTAAGATTGAAAGAACCAAACAAGAGTATATCAGAGCAATGACTTACCAAATAAAGCATGTGCTAGGCTATTGTTTTCCATATATTCATACACTAACAACAATTGATCACCCTCAGCACAACAACCGTAAAGTTTAACCAGATTAGGATGTTGCAGAGCTGAGATCATGCCAATCTCATTTATGAACTCTCGGGTTCCTTGCTCTGATTTAGAGGAAAGTTGCTTAACTGCTATTGGTTTGCCGTTGGGCAGAATGCCCTGAATCATGGTCATTTTTGTGTAATTTCAAAACACAGATTTAGTCATGAATATCCATAAATACAATAAAATTGCACAAAATAATTATATAATTGGAATACCTTATAAACAGGACCGAAGCCTCCTTCTCCAATCTTATGGGAAACATCTAAGTTATTTGTTGCAACTTTGATTTCATGCAAGGTAAATACACCAGTTTGCAATTCTATGTCCCTGAGATCTGCCAGTAAAAGAAAAAAATTATACATATTAAGCTTTTGGAAGAAAAGACTAAGAAAATGAGCAAACATGTGGATATAATTGTTTTTGTTAGATATATTGCGTTTAATGTTAAGTTGTAATCAAAGAGTATAACTGTCTTAACTGTTAGACAGTATAAATACTCTTTGTATTCTTTCATTGTGGTTAATGAGAAAATTTAGTTTCTTGTTTTCTCAATTCCTTTGCAGACCTTTCTGTACTTATGGTGTTTGTGAGATTTTGTGTGTAGTTGCTGTGTGTTTGTGAGTGCAGGTGCTGTCCCTAGTCCAACGTTTACTTTCATCATATAGAATTAGCAAGATAAGCAACTAGAATGTATGGTTAAATCTCATGAATAAAAAATCAATGTTGTGCTTGATGATTCTCAAATGGTTCAAGTAAATGATTGAAGAATGGAAATCATGATAGCAAATGTAGTTACTTTGTGATTACCTTCCATTGATAAATGTTCATTTCCACCAAAATGTCGTCCGAAGTTTGAGTTTGACATCAAGCCCTCCACCAAAGAATGCCAACCAAGATGACAACAACCACTAATGAAAACCCTCCAACGAAGTACGCTAACAGTAATCAAGATGACAACAATCACCAGTGCAACTGCAATTATAACAATCTCTCCTGCAGACATGCCACCTGTCGAGTCTTCTTTTGTTCTGGTTCCACCTGCAGAATCTGTTTGGTTATTAGATAGATAGAGCTACATGAATCAGATAATACCATAAAGGTGACCATATAAAAAATAACACTTACATGAAAACCCATCATATGTGACAGAAATGGCAGATATAAGAGGACCATTTACTGATTTATATGGGATATAGGTCGTCCCTTTGCCTGCCCAGTAGAAACGGATCTCCAGGTCATTATCACTCACATGAGCAGGAAATTCTTTTATGACCTCCTTCCCAACTCCTTGTGCTTCATTTGCAATGTTAAAATCTTTCAACACTCGCTTTCCCTATAACGTTTCAAATACAAGCCTAAATGAGTTTTGCTAATGAATTCTATTCAAAATTATTGTGGCAACTGTTTCTGCTTATGAAGTCAATGAACTGATTGCACTAAGGTTCTTCTGTTTTATAAATACTTTTACAAGAGAAAAATAAGAAGAAAGAATGAAATGAGTTTCTCCATATGTTAAAACTAACCAAACTAGTGAC
Source organism: Vigna angularis (assembly GCF_016808095.1). Classification (NCBI taxonomy): domain Eukaryota; kingdom Viridiplantae; phylum Streptophyta; class Magnoliopsida; order Fabales; family Fabaceae; genus Vigna; species Vigna angularis. Next base: position 25,496,244 of record NC_068980.1, read on the forward strand.
TATTTGGTTAAAATGTTGTACCTGAATGTATACATCAAACACACGCCTCCCTAAGTCTCTGTATGTGTTATCATCAGTAAACATTATCTCAGCAAAGTGAAGCTTTACTGTGTAGACTCCATTTGCTAAACAAAATCCATAATAACTCAATGACATAGGAGAAACACGTGCATTCTTATATAATTCAGCATTAGTCATGTCAAGCCTAGTTTCATTTTTTGTGGTATAGGGTGGAAACTGTCCTTGAGGAAGAGTATCATTGTCCATGAAGAGACCTGTGTTGCTCAATGCCCAATTGTTTCCAATTTGTTTATATACTGCTGGTCCAGCAGGATATGTATCTTCATCATATGTTATACCTCCAATAATAGTCTGGTTTCCACCACAATTTATGTGTAGAGATGTAACTTCTGGAACAAGAAAAGAGGGTCAATCGTCAAAACCATTACAAAAAAAAGTCAAGCAAAAAATGAAATGGTGATAATGAAGGAAATTCATTCAAATCATAATATTTCATCAGACTACTTTTATCTTTTCTTTTCCTGCTTTCTCTGGACATGCACATTGTTGGAAATCCAAGTATGGGTTCAAGTCCCATATTAAATAGAAATGAGAAAGTAGAGTACTGTATAAAGGTGAAAGACCCATTAACTTATTGTCTTAAGGTTTTTGGTAAAGAATGGTGTCAATCCCTTATATAGTTGGGTTTAGATGTCATTGGTGTTTGTATACACATAACATTAACTTTATAGCTGCCATTTTCTTTTCTGTTGTTGATGGTGGAGGTAAGGAATCCATACAAGAAAGATAACTTATGTTGTTGCAGACGTTGGCAAAGAGAATTACAATATTAGTAAGACAATTTAGTTTACAGAAGTTACACATTTTGTTAACTTACTTTTAGTACAGGTTCTATTGCTGCTGTCACAAGACACTGGTCCTCTGAGGGAGCACAAAATGGATAAAAATAACAACATAAATTACACAAGAGAAAGGAAAAGTCAAAGAGTCCATATCTACATGTTATAAAAGGTAGCACATGAGATATAAAACTCACAAGTTATGCCTTGAGAAGCTTGCAAACAAGTTCCTATGACATAGAAAGAGATAGTTAACACTCAGAAAACAAAAAGAGCAGAGAAAATAAAAGAGAGCATGAATATAAGTTTTCATACACATTTTTCTGGTAGCATGTTTTTGGCTCTTGGTTTCCAACACTGAAGTTGTTATATGAAAGATCTCTGCATAATGTGAACAGGGTAATTCAGATGCTTAGAAGATGAAACAATTTCATTAGGTCAATAAAATTATTTTGATATCAAATACTTCTTGCTTTGCTTTCCCATGGAAATTTTCAAAGGGGTTATATGTGTAATGTTCAAATTAGGACTCACAAACTCCTGTCATTGTCCATTGTCCACTCAGGCACCGGTCCAGTGAAGAAATTTCCTGTTAAATATCTAAAGCAAATTTTTTATCAATACTTAAAGTAAAATAAGATACAAGAACCAAAGCTGAGAGCACACCATTTATTGATGAAGCTATCAAAAGATAAATAAGGTAGTAGTCTGCACTGTAATGATTCCCTACCAGGCTTTCTTTTTCTTTCCTAAGTAGAATTTGATTTATTTGAATTATGATAAGTTCCCAGATTTTATTAACACTGTAAAGACAGGTTCTTGGATGATCTTCCTGTGAAAACCAGACAGCCTTGTCTGTATCTAGTGACTGGTACACATAGACATATGAAGATATGATAAAGAGGCAAAATGAGGGTATAATATATGAAACCTAATGATCATTTGATTATCTATAAATTTAAAGTAGCTTCTGCAAAGTATGCAGCTAAAGTACAATATCTAAATATTATCTTACTTTATTCAGCAACCAAAAGAATATATGTATTCCGTTTTGGACTAAAATTAGGAAATGTTAAAAATTCTCACATGTAGGCTGCTGCACTTAATTGTTGAAGGTTTCTTGGCACTTGTCCATATAATTTGTTATAGCTTAGGTCTCTGAAAGAGAAATTTTATCAAGAAAATGTCAAAAAAAGTGCTGAGAATAAAAATCATAATATGTATTTTCTACATGTGAGGACCACAAGAAGCATGCCATGTTATATCCATTAGACTTTTCAAATTGTAAGGATCTTAGATGATCTTTGGGAAAAAAGAGAATTGGAACTTACAAAATTTTCAATTTCGGCAGGTCTGCAAGATACTGAGGAAATGTGTCATTGATATTGCAACTCCTTAATATCCTGTCAAACAATCAAATATATGAATTCTGCAATAACAAATTATTGATATCTCATTCTTTAGATTTAGACGTTCTCAAATCAGTACCTACAGTGAGGCACTGACTTCAAGAAAAGAATTAGAATAAAACAATTAAAGTAATTCACTCACAAAGTATTCAGATTTTTCATATTTTCAAGTGGTGGAAAAGTTGAATCAGGTCCGTTCAAGTCACTAATCCTCCTGCATTTCATATTTAAAGGATGAAAAAACAACACTTAGAGAGAAATTCAGTGTTGAGGCCCTACTAACAAATGAAAGATTAAACTATTTATTTAGTCTCTCTAATCATCTAGCTTTAAAATTTTAGTTCTTATACGAGTGTTGGAAGTTCCACATCAACTAGAGATAAAACCAATTTATAAGGCTAATTTATAATATATAAGTGGGTGCAAACCTTACCTTACAAGTTGGTTTTGTGGAGTTGAGTTAGGTTTAAAATCTACTTCTTAACATAGTATCAAAGCCGCTTAAAATCTACTTCTTAATAATAAGAAATAAGTTTTAATTTCTGTAGTTTTTTTTGCTAATTTAATACTATAACAAACTTGTGTAGGGATTTTCCACCACTAGAAAATGCTTTCTGGTGTTAGAAGCCAAACAAAATTTTATGCATATGTGGAAATGAAATTTTCTTAAATAGAGACTATAAAACTTAAAACAAGATCAAATAGAAAAGCTAAATAAATGGTCTAACTTAATATCAGAAGTTCATGCTTACAAGTCGGATAAGTGTGGAAATGAAATTCCAGGAGGAATTGGTCCACTCAAACCAGAGCCTAGCATATGTCTTCAAAATAAGATTACATTTTGATCATATTTAAGGATCAACAGTCGAAATGAAATCAAACTACAATAACAAAAACAGAGGAAAAGAAAATGTTTTGTACAGGTGACCAAGACTTGTCCAATTTTGAAGCCAATCAGGTATGTTGCCAGATAACTGGTTATCACTTATTCGGCTGCCACATGTGTGAACAATCATGCAAAATTACTGTCAGTTCCAAATCAAAATTTATAATATAATTCAAAGTAACTACACAAAATTTAAATAAGAACCATACCATTCCGTCATTGCAATAAGTCTCGAAAGATTTGCTGGCAGTGGACCAGTGAAGTTATTGGAGCTTAGATGCCTGTAGTAACAATAAATCACCAGCACTGACATGTTTCATTATCATGAACTTAACAGCTATTATACACAAAACTTAGGTGAAACACTTTTTTATGTCAACATTAGAGGATGGTCTTGATTGTCGAAGACTAAACAGCAAAATTGAATGAAATGAAACAGCAGTGTGAACTAAAATGTAGTGCTTACAGTTCTTGAAGGAGGACAAGATTTCCGAGTTCTGAAGGAAGATTTCCAGATAATTGATTGAACTCAAGGATCCTGTGCATTTCAAATTATGTTATATTGAAATGTTATACAGAGAAACTCAATGAATGAGGAAAGTAAAACCTCACAAGCGTGTAAGATTGGTGAGGTTTCCCAGCTCATTTGGTATTGGACCAGTTAGTCTGTTTCCAAGGAGTGAACTAGAGAAAAACACAAATTAGATTCATGTAACATGAAACAAAGTAACCCAGGAATGAAAATCACATGAATTTGAATAATGTTTGAGACAAAAATGTTAAAGGGTGTATTGCTAAATTATATAGTCTTTCCTCACACGCATGATACAAAACACAAGACACCATAACAATACCTGTTGAAAGTCCCATGTTTACTAGATAAGACCAATTTATATCAGAGACATGTTAGAACCTAGATAAAACCCTTATGTGCAATTAATCATATGCTGAAGACATAATGAGATAATTCATAAGTGGGAAGAGAAGCACACATTTTTTGAAGATTGGAGGAGCCCCATTCTCGAGGGATGGAACCACTAATGTAGTTACGACTGAGTTCACTGTACCAAAATAAAAGAAAGCAACAAATCAGATTCACAGTGAAACATTAGCATGCACACTACTTCACACTATTCTTCAGAGTATTAAATACATTTCTTTGAGATAAGGTAATTTGTTCAGTTGTGGGGGGAGAACGCCTTGAAGACTCTGTGATTTCAGAGCTCTGTCACAAAAAAATTGAAAATTAGTTACAAGTATCTATGAATATGATAGAAAAACAGAGTATTTATGATAATTTGTGCATGCAAATTTGTCTTTTTCTTTTCTTTTATGATATGCAATTGGCGGGATATATTAATCAGTTTTAGTTTGATTAATATATGTTAAAGAATTTTATCAAATAGTTTTGGTGAAATCTGTACACCAATATTATTTTTCCATTCATAAAATCTCGTTTAAGAAATCCCGGTTCTATTTGAACCAAACACTGAGAAATAACCATTGTTGTTGCTTTTTTAGAACTGAAATAATAATTGTAGTCGATAAAGAGAATAAAACAGTACTCATGTATGTCATTTTCACGTTTAAACCGTATTTTCAAAAGTTTATGAATTTTTTTAATAACTTTTATTATCTTATTAATCTTTATGTTACCATTTAGATGATGAGTGTAACATCCCAAAATATCATAATTACCATAAATCAGGATTAATTACAATTAACAGTACAGTAAACAGTCTTTAAGATTTAACAGAGCTCAAGGGACAAAGCCGAACGGCTACAGTACAAAAATAACGAGCGTTTCAGAGAAACAGGAAAATAAATCAGAACGAACGGTTTTACAAAAGAAGTAACCGAACGTCCTTAAGATGAGCTAAGGTCTACAACCTAACATCTACGAGCGCTCTAAGGCTCGGCCTTTACATCAACTTCCACCAGATTGGCATCGTCCAAATTTTCTTCTTCCAGCATTTCTTCAAGGGATGCACCACCATCTGCTCACATCCACAACGGATGATCATTGCAAGACAGGACGAACGTACATGGATAGTAGACAACACAATGGAAAAACGAAAAGGGTAAGCTTACGTAATTTAAATTCATACTTCAACATTTTTATTCAAACCATCATACAATCAACTCATATACGCATAACATCAATCAAACATAAATATACTAATGCTAGACCGACCGTCCGGACTGTATGAATCTGTGTAGTTACAAGCGTCCTTGCACCCGAGTGATGTAGTAACTGGGATACACCAAACAGCTGCCACTCGAGGTAAGTCCGTTCTTACGTCGCCCATGTTAACTTATGGACTAAGGACCTCCTGCCGTTCCCACACATGAATACCCACTTCTACTTGAAGAGGCGTATCACGGAACATCAGGATGGACAGCGAGTCTTAACTTATCCACAGTCATACTTTACCAAAATCACTATTCCATATAAAAGTCAGAGTCGTTCCTCCTTGGAACGCTCGTTCAAATGTCAATATCATAACTTCATTTCTTAAATCGTTCGCACACCTTAACTCTTTCATTAATTCACATTTTCATTCTAGGTTCCACTTTCATACAAAGACGAACGTTAATTAACTGTATGGACGAACGCTATTTGAGATCAGGACGAATGCTATTTCAAATTCAGGACGAACGCTGTTTAAAATCAAATACTTATTCAGTTGTACGAGCGCTTGATAGGAGACCTTGCGCGATTTAGAACGATCGTTCGATATAAGGCCGAACGATATTAAAGACGAACGCTCGATATGAGGTCGAACGCTATCAAAGACGAACGCTCGACATGAGGTCGAACGCTCTCACAGACGAACGCTCGACATAAGGTCGTACGCTCTCAAAGACGAACGCTCTCACAGACGAACGCTCGACATGAGGTCGAACGCTCTAACGGATGAACGCTCGACATGAGGTCGAACGCTCTAACGGACGAACGCTCGACATAAGGTCGAACGCTCTCAAAGATCCAAATAGGGACGCTCGTTCACGAGCAGAATTCTTTCCAAATGAAGGAATCCATTCTAAGTTATTTTAAGAGGAAACCGAACGGTTTAAGACCGTACAGTGACGAGCGTCATTTATCAAAGACATGATTTAAGTGCAGATTTCTCAACCTTAACAATTTTCCAGATTTCAACAATTTAACTTATACTTTATACTTCAAATGAATCTCAAATCGATGAACTTTATACTTTCACTTCCAGATTAATTCATATTCAAAAATCAACATACTAACAATTCATACATTATAGTATTCTTCCATCACTCATACGTTTCAACCAGCATGCAGTTCAACAACCCAGAAATCATATCAGCAAACATCCATAACAGCACAACAGGGTTCGTTCATGCAGATCCAGAAAAACACGTATACAGAAATTTCATACAGACAACCCACATCATGCTTTCATACACTCATACACGTATAAATTTAAATATATGTAAGCTTCCCTTACCTGGATAGCAGTGTACTTCCAACAACAAGATTTTAGGGTTTCCTCTAACCACGTCTTACACCCAGGTTTCGCTCAACAGTTCCCACGTAAATCTAAGACACCAAAAATCAACATAATTCAGACCTAGAACTCATGCATGCAACCAAAACTAGGGTTCGCATGAAACCAGAGGAGACGACGCTTAGAAAGGAAAACTTACCAGTTCCGATCCAAGTTCTGTTCGGTCCAAATGAAAGATCACAGCTGGACGAACGTTCCTATGGTTCTGGAAAGTGAATCGGAGAAGAAGAAGATGAGTTACAGAAGAGAGAAGGGCAACTGGTTTTAGAGAGAGATCAGAGAAAATGGAAGGTTTGGTTCTGAGGAAGAAGACGAGTGATGCAGGTGAGCGGAAGGGTTTTTCGAAAAATCATTTTTGGTTCCTTCCAATTCCAGACGAACGAGCGTCTCACTTTCGGACACCTGCACCTCCACTCAGACTTCCAAAACTTCCATCGTGACAAATGGCGTTCATGCAGGCAGCGTTCAGCGCGCAATTAATGCCTGGGACGTGTGGCGCGGCTCATTTATGGAAGCAACTAGGTGATTCATCAGCTAAATTAATACTGATTTGACACCTAATTACGTTTCTAGTTTATCGGGATCTCACAATGAGTGTGTCACCGTAAAAACACAATGTTCACTCTCATATATTCATATCCTTCTACTTCATAAAATTATTATTTTGATTTCTTACTAATTTAAGTATAGATAATAAATAAGGTGACAAATTCGGATTAATATTAACTTTTTATTATATTATTTAAATGATATAAATATATATTATTATGTTGTAACTTAAAAAACTAATACATATAACTTAAATTTTCAACATTAATTAAATGAAATAAATTAATATGAAAACATAATAATTCTTTTAATTATTAATTAAATCATTTATATTTAATTATATATAGAGAGAAAGTGAACACGGTAATATTTTGATAATAAATAAGAAAACTTTTTATACTTATTTTAATTATAATTAATATAAAATGTTTCCAATTCATTCTTAGAAGGATTTTCCATTTGTAATGGAGAGAGACACGATTATCAATGAGACCATCTTTATGCAATACATTAATGAGTATTTATTTTTATATAGTATTTTACTTTTTCATTTTAATTTAATGTGAGAATTAGATTCACGTTTAGATTCTCAACAAATTGTTCCATTAATCTGATTGTATCTTTAATCAATATAAAAAGTGACACTTTCTATATTAGTTTATAAAAAGTCTATTTTTTATATCTACTTCTACACCAGCTCTATAACCAATACATTTTTAACATAGAAAAGTTTTTGTTTTCACTAATGATACCTCATGCATGCTCAACCAATTTAAAAAGCAACAAAAACTTGACAAAAGTTGGTAGAAGTATAACGATACAAGTCATGAATCTCTCCTCGTTAAATTTTATATATGCAACATATTTATATTGTTTCATATATGTTTGTTTTTATCTTTATTTGTCATACAAAATACTTATAAAGGATGAATAGAAAACTTATACTGATATATAGTTAACTAGCTTCATATTGACGCGGTAAAGTACAATTTGAGTTTAAAAAAACATTAAACTGATTAATTTTGTTACATTACAAAATGCATTTGTCTTAGTGTTTATATTTTCTTTCTTTAGAAATAAAATGCAAGACTAGCACACCATTTTACCAAGATCACTTTGTTTCTAACAATTTATCAACTTACATATTATTGAATATTTGACCTTTGTTTGTTGATCATTAAACATGTCTTGAACATCCCTAGTTCGACGTCATGCCTTAAGCATCACGAGCTGAATTTCAGACCTTAGGCATATCAAAATTTACATTCTATAGAAAAGAGTTTTTTTTTTTTTTTTAATCGTACACACATCAAAATTAAAGACAGTGAAGAGAAAGGGACATACATTTTCTCAATATGGCAGAAGCTGTCATTGGGTATTTTGCAATTGCAAAAAATCCCATTATCGATTGTCTTGGTCCAGTTGCATGGATCCACATTGAAGTCCCAATCCTTCTTTCCAAGTGTTTTAGCTATATTTTTCAGCACTGACACTATAACATAAACAAACATTGAATTTCTATAAGCAATGTGACCACTGAAACAACTTTTTGTTTGTAACAAGAGATACATTTACATGCATTTCCTACCTTCGTTCTCTGGCAGTGTGCCCCCAAAAGCAAGCCATAAGAAGCAAATTGGAAGGAGTAACAGGATGAGGAAGAAGTTGGTGGTGTTCATGGTGGTTGGCATTGCAATGGAAAGTGAAGAGAAGAATGGTGAGAAATCAGACATTAAAGGAGGAAGGCGTGAAGAAGGGTCCAGGGAAGACTTTAAAGTCTCTGCAACGTGTTCACCAAACACAGAATCAGTCAACCTTGCCATTGTTATTATTTTCAGCTTAGTCTTTCATTTTCTTCAAAGTTTCATCATTGTGTATTGTTTAATTCCATGATATGATTATATGTAAATGCATTTTACACACACCATTTATATTTGCTAATGTGTATAACATTGTTCTACTATATATTTGTGTGTGAATCAATTTTTGCGAGTTTAGATTTTCTTTTACTGGACTTTTTTTAGTGCTATTCTCTGTTGATCATTAAAATACACTGTTGATATTTTAATTTTTTAATATATATATATATATTTTAATTTTTTTAATATATGAAGATTTTTCTTTATTGATGTCGCCTGAAATTGTTTTTAATTAATGTTTGTTAACAATTAGTTAAACTAAATTGATAAAGATAAATTTTATGACATTGTCAATTGGATTTCTTTTTTTTAAGACTTTTTAATTTCATGTGAGTTGAAAAAGTTTTCTAATCCAAATGGGCAAAAATCATGGCGGAAAATTTTGAGTCAACACTTGGAAAAACGAATTCTATCAAACAGGAAAACAAATTATGTTAATCATCAAACAAAACAATTATTATAAACATTCACCAGTAAAAAAAAGTTTTTTTAGCGCGCTATATACACCTCCAATGTAAGACCCTTGAAAATATTTGTAATTCAGATACTAGATTAAAAAGAAATAGTAAAAAGTGAATAGTAAAAAGTGAATAGTAAAAAAAAATTAATTTGTGGAAGGGATAAGTATTCCACGTTGTCTTGAGTCATAAGAGATCAAAATTCATCAAATTGTGAATAAAAAATTATTTTTGTAATAGTAAAATGAATAGAAAAATGAATAGTAAAATTTTTTGCTATAAATAGCCAAGGGGGGAAGGCTGAAAATTTACACAAAAAACTTAGAAAATTTTTGAAAGAAGAGAGTTGGAAAAATTTCTAGTTGCAAAGGGGACATTCTGGAAGTTTTCGGGGAACGAGGAGATTAAGTCTGTAATAGAGGTAAGGGAAGCTACTCTTGAATCTTGAGTACACAATACTTTGCTTTGGTCTAATCCTAAATCTTGAATATGGAGTATTTTGTTTCTGGATGATCTTGAATTTTGAATGAGAACATGCTTTTGTGATGAGACCCAAGTTTGATGGTTGTAAAACGTGATATTGATTCTGTTATGCTAATTGTACGTTATTATTACTTAGAACATTTAGTTATTTCTTTTGCAATTTTGGAAGGATGAGAAGTTGTCTAACCGGCTCTGCCAGATTCAACTTCTTATTTCCCCAGACCTTTTATTGTTTCTTATCTCTTTATATCGTATTTTTGGAAGGACGAGAAGTTGTCTAACCGGCTCTGCCAAATTCAACTTCTTATTTCCCCAGACCTTTTATTTCTTATTTATTTATATTGTATTTTTGGAAGGATGAGAAGTTTTCTAACCGGCTCTGCCAAATTCAACTTCTTGTTTTCCTAGAAATTTTATTGTTTTATCTATTTTTTTTATTGCATCTTTCTGGAAGGATGAGAAGTTGTCTAACCGGCTCTGCCAGATTCAACTTCTTGTTTCCTATGAATTTTTATATTAAGATTATTTTGATGGTAGGGGAGCTAATCCTTTCTTACATATGATATTTATACATGTTATGATCATGAATATGAGTTATGAACATGAAAAATTTTTGGTAATGGTAGTTATCTATTCACTTGTGTAAATTTAGTTTTCTTGATTATATTTTTTCTTATTTTCGAGTTACTGTGGTAAAACATTCCTTTTAATTGTTTTTACCGTTGGATTTAGCTAAAATTTTAATCCTAAGACCTATTTCTTCACTTTGACCGTTCGGATCATTAATTAAGAGTCTGTACTTGGAGAAATAAGTTCTGCATGTTTGAGTAAATTAATTACCCTTGTTATTGTGTTACTGAGTCCTCTCGGTAAAATATAGATTCTGTTCTATTTGACCGTTAGATCAACCTGAAAATTTGATATATGATTCCTAAGATATATTACTATAATTTGACCGTTCGGATTTGTAATTAGAAGTCTATGTGTTGAGAAATAAATTTCGAAATTTTGAAAAGTATGATGAACACTATATTTTGTTCTAAAGTTATCATGGTAAAAACTTCATATATATTTCATTTACCGTTTCATTGAGCCCAAACTTTAATATGTAGTTCCTAAGATATGTTGATGTATTTTGGCCGATCTATGACCTTTGATTGGTGAAAATATGTTGAGTTATATTCGTTATGGGAAAAATGAGTTTATAATATGAAGTATGATATCTGGCAATATGTTTAATTTATTGACACCAAAACGAGTTATTGTCAATTTATGATTAAAGAATGAACATGATTGAGTTAGGTGGATAAGAGGGTATGAATTGTTGATTTTATGAAATGTTGGAGTGGATATAAGAAATCATTACTTATGAAATGATGTTTACTAATGGGAGTAGTATGTTCGGTTTATACCATGAGAGCTTGATATGAGCAAAGTAACACCCAAGGTTTATGAAAGCAGGCAGAAAGTGGTCTGACCATAAGGCTTTGACATAAACATATGATTCGTAAGTTTTATGAAAGTAGGCAGAAAGTGGTCTGACCATAAGGCTTTGACATAAACATATGATTCTTAAGTTTTATAGAAGCAGACAGAGAGAAGTCTGACCATAAGGCTTCAGAAAGTAAGACATAGTATACAGGTAAGGCTTAAGGAAGCAGGCAGAGAGCGGTCTGACCATAAGGCTTCGTGAGTAAGCATGGTATACTTGTAAGGTTTATGAAAATGAGAAAGATGGTATACTTGCAGAAATACATTATTGAAACATTTATATTATAAGTAGGTTTAATGATTGTATGATATGGTTGGCTTACCCTTATTTGTTTGTGCTATGATCATATAACTCATGTTATATGTGAGCAGATAATGTTACAGATACGGTTGAAAAAGCTTAGAGACGATGAGAGGGATGCGGGGAAAAACTTTCAGGGATTTTTGTAAAAAGAATAAATTTGCATTGAAAAAATATGTTGTGTAAGACTTATAAGTTTAATTTCGAATTTAAGTGGTGAAGACTATATTATTTAAAGTTTGTAAGTTTGGAATTGTACTTTGGAAGAATTGAAATAAAGTTTGATTGTTTATATCAGATATCAAATTAATTTAGTCTTTACTACCAGTAATACCCTTTAAATTATTTGGGGTGTTATAACCAATGCCAGATCTGTGGTCATCGTGAGCCTCCAGAATCTCCTTCACGTCTCTGTCTACGGGGAACATGCCTATTCGGCCACCATTGCGCGTTTCTCCCCCAACGGCGAGTGGGTCGCCTCCGCCGATGCCTCCGGTACCGTCAGGATGTGGGGCACATGAAACGACTTCGTTTTGAAGGAGTTCAGAGTCCTCTCCGGGCGCATCGACCACCTTCAGTGGTCCCCCGACGGCCTCCGAATCGTTGCCTATGGCGAAGGCCTACGATCTTCTCGAAGCTTCTCTGTGTGTGTGTGTGTGTGTGATATTATGTTTGACTTCGTTTATATGTGTGTTGTTGTTCTTACTGAAACATGCTTTGAGTTCTTACTATGCTATGAACCCCCAAAATGAAGCCTTGAGTTCTTACTATGCTTTGTGTGTTGTTGTTCTTACTGAAACAGGCTTATTGGTTGGCTGACAGTGAAGAGATGATGCCTAAGCCAAAGGAGGAGCAAGAAGTGAGGAAAGTGGTGATTAGGAAGGAAAGCTTTGGGGACTCTGAGCTTGAAGGTAGCAGTGGTCAACAAATAATGTCAAGGAGATGAGGATGGTTGTTTACCAGCTTTGGGAACATCAGAAGATCATTTCACAGTGAATCAGTATCTTAAAATTTGAAAAAAAAACAAGTTACCACCTCGGTTACCTAAAAACCGAGGCATAATCCATTCCTTTCAGACTCAGTTCATAACCGAGACATAAAACCTACGTCTTATTACCTCGTCTGTATATGCTTCGGTTGTAAAACCAGTGCGTATAAACAAAAGCAACCGGTGCCATTTCCTCATAATGTAGTAGTGATTGATAAAAAGCAATAAAGATATAGAAAATAACATTTTAAAAATGATGGTTGTTTGAATATAGAGAGACTTTAATATTTAAAGATTTTAATATAAACAGTTTTGTTATCAACAAGTTTTATTATTTTAAATCACATCAACTCTCTAGAAACTATATTTCTAGAGTTCTCATACTTCTTTATATTGTCTAATTGAATAACCGAGACAATATGATTGATTTTAACTGAGTTCTTCAATTTAGACTGATTAGTTTCTCCATTTGAGTAAGTTGAGTTTCAACATTTTTCCTTGATTTTTTATTATTTGTTGCATGTGACCTTGTTCTACTTACATACATATTTTGAGTCATCAATATGAGTCTCTACTGATTAGTTGTTCTAATGGTATGCCTTGATCGTGTTTGTATTGTTCCTATGTGCAAATAAGACATTTTGTGAGCTTGAAAGGGGTTTGGGTTTCTTTTAAGCAAGTTTGTCTTTCTCTGAGGTAAGGGAAGCTAATTACATTGTTTTAGAGTTGTATATGCTTTGAGAATTTCATTTTCATGTTTGGTTTGATGAGAATGGTTGAATTGTTGATTGATTTCGATGTTGCTTGTTGAATTGGTTAATTGGAATTGAATTGGAAAAGTGAGAATCTGATTAATTGAGCCAATTGGTATGTGTCTTGACATTAAAAATTGTTTGTTAACCAAGTACTAAGTAAGGAATACCAATTTGATCACTTGAATAGGTTCCATTTTCACAGATCACTAAATTTTCATCTATTGATTTATAGTATAGCGTTGAGCGATGACAAGCTAGCATTGAGCGCCACTTCCTTGTGCAGGTCTGTGAACATTTTAGCTCTAGACCATTGAACATCATTATTTGTGAATGCTTTAACACTGAGAGGTGGCAAGATATCACTAAGCGTCACTTTTTACTACAGGTTTGGAGCAATTTTGTTCTTGGACGCAAAGCGACAATAGTGTTTTGTTGAACGAGTCTTTTTATGAGGAGAATGATGTTGAACGCCAAAACTGCTGTTTAACGCCACTTTTTATGAAAGGTTTGGTGCTAAGTAGTAGGATTATGCTACCGAGTGCCACCTTCTACAAGAAGCTTGGCGTTGGGTGCCATCTCTGAGTATCAATGCCTATGTTTGTTATTTTCTTCTTCTTTAGTTGTTTGAAATAAATCTTTAATGAATCTTATGTGTGTTTATAGTATTGTGTATTGTCATTTGTGGTGATGATATGATTGTGGACATGGTGATGATGTTCAAAGAATTTCAAAGATTAATACTAACTATCTAATGCAATGTAACTTGAGATAATAAACATGCCTCGTACCTTGTTCACTCACCACTACTATGCAACTAGTTTTTTAAACAAAATTTAAAATGAGAAAGATGAAGTGCAGTTTCACCAATACCACAACTAATTTGTCAACCTAATTAATCATAATGAATTTGATTAATTATGAGATCTTTGTTAATAATCCTAATTTAACTCTAGAAATCATTTACTTTAGTTTGTCAATTTCAAATTATTGTGAAACATATTAACTTTTAGTTAACAATAACAATTAAACTAAATGACATTTCTTTGTAAAATTAGAGATTAATGTAATATTTTTAACAAATCAACAAATGAATAACTCTCATATTATTAACTCTGAAGTAAATATTCAGTCATATTTGTTCAATTATTTGAGTCTACTCATCGTGTAGCACGATAAATAATTACGCAGCCTGATTTTCAAAATGTCAAGACTAGTTATTCTTTGTGGAGCCCTTCATTAATTATTTGTTTTATCCAACAGATGTTTTTTCTTCTTTGTTTTTTGAAAAGAAGAAACTAAGGCCAATCACTTACAGAAAACATGGAAATTGGTCAACAGATTTATAATACAATTATGTTTAATATCCAGTTTTCCCCTTTGAATTCGGACAAGGAAAATTTCCAAAACAATAAACAGCATGGTTGAAAAATAAAAAAAGCAGCCTTGTATTATATGTTTTTCTTACGGTTCTCCATCTTAAAATATGAAAGTCCTAACTAAAGTACGAATTGGTAAAGGCTATTTCTGTTTCTCAAATGAAACGCTGGATTGCTAGTGAAAATTAACGAGAGTTCAGAAAAGTGTAACCAAGCAACATAATTTCTCTGTAATAATAAAAAATATTTTCATTTTATAATTCTAATTAAAATTGTTAATATTATAATTCCGAGCATCAAATTATTTTATATAGGGTCCCGGCGACTTAGTCAAGACAATAAAGAGAGGCGTATGTGAAACTTTTTAATTGTGTTAAAATATTCATTTTGTTTTTCGAAGTATAAGGGAAGGAAATAAATACAAATGAAAAACAATCGAAAAACAAAAATTAAGTTACAATCTTAAGAAGGTTATGTACAAGTAAAAGTTGAGAAACTAAATTTAATGTTAATTTTTTTATGATATATTGTTCTTTATTTTTTATTTAATACTTTCGTACTACTTAAGAGTAGAGACTAAAAATTAAATTAAACGTGTATTTTTCTTTTAACCTTTTGAGATATCTTTTAGACAAGCGTGATAGAGTTATGAATTCTAAAATAAAAATTGTATTACACATGGTCAAGTACCATTTGACCACATTAATATTGGTCTCATTTTAGGACACTATGGTCCAAAAAATAATCAAATATGTTTTATGTAAACATGTTCATTAACTACACTTAAGTAGCTTGGCTGATTACCTATCAGCCTATATTAGAGCTAACAAGGTATTGATTATTCTAAAACTTGGTAGAATATGATCAAACAACAGACTCTGATCAGGTAAATGGTCCATTAAGCCCAAGCCCAAACCCATTAGGTGTCAGCCTATATTAGAGCTAACAAGGTATTAACTATTCTAAAACTTGGTAGAATATGATCAAACAACAGACTCCGATCAGGTAAATGGTCCATTGAGCCGAAGCCCAAACCCATTAGGTAAGACCCACAAGTAATAAATTATAATATAAATAGCATAGTCATTAGGGTTCTCATTAATTACATTTAACCCTTTGTTGACATGTGAGGCTGGCTTGAACATCAAAGTTTCTTCTGTAGACATAACCTCCATTCACCTTATGGAGGGCGAGTATTGAGAAGGAGAAGGACAAGTGCTTTAGAGAGTAAAGGTTGAAGAAGTTCGTGAAGTTGACGTCTTTACAGAGTACCTCTTCATCTCTATAACAACAAAAACAAAGTTACAAAGAGAAACCCTTATTCTCTAGGAGAGTTGAAAAAGTGGTTCCAGAAATAAACCCTTGATTTCCTTAGACCTTGACTAAAGGGCTTGTTCAGGTATGCGCAACAGTCTCACATTGCTTAGGAGTTTGTGACCAAGGACAAGTTAAGTACATCTTTCTCATTTACCTTTTAAGACATCTTTAAGCACAAAATCATGATGAGACTTCAAGTTTCAAAGAAAACAATACCTCAAATGCTATAATTGATCCTAACAAATGTTGTTGTCATAAAGTACTTGAACCTGCATAAAGGGTCAATGGGAGTGGCATCACCCTTGAGGAGTGAGGTGCCACTTAGGTCATCCTAGGTAGCTCCAATTTTCATGTTACCATAGCTTTAAGAATCCATCTTTGTGTATTTGTTAAGAGCTTCTTTCAAAGTCTATATACGGAGACTACTGATCCATCACTTATAAAGGTTTGAACAATTTGGAATATTGTAGTCAATTTGATGTAATTATTGTGTAAGTGAGGAGAGTGCTCTTTGAATGTTCTTATGCTCCTTCCCCATCTTGAACCAAGATTTAAGTGGTGACAACCACCACTCATGTTGAGTTGGACCATTCCCCAAAGGGCATACCATAATCTCCTTCTTCTTCCTTTCCCTTTCTTTTCATCTTTTATTTTTTTCACTTCAAGTCTTTGTCTTATGTTTATTGCTTCTATCACCTTATATATGTTCATGTGTTCTTGTTTTGTGTTCATTTCATCCTCTTAATTGAATAATCTTCTCCTTCTCTTTATTTCTTAGAAGTGCACCTTTACATATGTGTTGGATAAACATAAATGGGTCCCACACCCTAAATTAAGGGTCAATGCTTTTCCATGTTTTGCTCCATGGTTTACTTCATGTTTTACTCCATGCTTTACTCCATGTTTTAAGCTTTGCTGTTTTGGTATTTTGTATGAAGCCCTTCTATAAAAGGGTAGAAGCAAAGAAGTGAAGACACACCAACATAGAAGCAAAAACACAAACCATCGTGAGAGAAGTGAAGCCACGATGAAGGAGAAGAAAAATAGAGAGAGTGTAAGTGTGAGAGTTTTGTATACCATCCGAGAGGGTGAGGTATTTACATAGAGATCCTCAGATTTTGTTGGATAAACATAAATGGGTCCCACACCCTAAATTAAGGGTCAATGCTTTTCCATGTTTTGCTCCATGGTTTACTTCATGTTTTACTCCATGCTTTACTCCATGTTTTAAGCTTTGTTGTTTTGATATTTTGTATGAAGCCCTTCTATAAAAGGGTAGAAGCAAAGAAGTGAAGACACACCAACATAGAAGCAAAAACACAAACCATCGTGAGAGAAGTGAAGCCACGGTGAAGGAGAAGAAAAATATCTCCACTATGAAAGTAGGATTACAGTGTTTCTCTCACTCTCTGAGGATCTCTCAATAAATATCTCACCCTCTCGGATGGTATACAAAACTCTCACACTTACACTCTCTCTATTTTTCTTCTCCTTCACCGTGGCTTCACTTCTCTCACGATGGTTTGTGTTTTTGCTTCTATGTTGATGTGTCTTCACTTCTTTGCTTCTACCCTTTTATAGAAGGGCTTCATACAAAATACCAAAACAGTAAAGCTTAAAACATGGAGTAAAGCATGGAGTAAAACATGAAGTAAACCATGGAGCAAAACATGGAAAAGCATTGACCCTTAATTTAGGGTGTGGGACCCATTTATGTTTATCCAACAAAACTCCCCCATAAACTTAAATGGATCTTCTTTCCCATCTTTGCATCTTGACTTAGTTGAAAAAAGGTACTACGACACCAGCACCTTCACAACAATCTTCAACCTTCTTGGTCTGATATGATGACTTTCTGTTGATGTGGTCTTTTCCTCCAACTTCTTTTTGGGATCTACCATATCAGGGTGTACAGTTCCATTCTTCTGATCTCTCTTCAAGAATCTACATTCTGGCTTCTTGTGACCATCTTTTCCACAATAAAAGCATGTCAGACCTTTGGAACGAGACTTGAATCTTCCTCGTGACTTTTCACGTTTTCCTTTGCTTCTGTTTCACTCCTTCCTCTATTCTCAACAACATTGGCTTCTGAGTGACTACTCGATCCCCTTTCTTTCCTTCTGGATTCTTCATTCAGTAAACTGTCTGTGATGTTATCCAGACTGAGCTTTCCATCTGGTGCTGAGTTACTGAGAGTGACCACCAACGTGTCCCAACTCTCCGGTAGAGAACTAAGGAGTAAAAGAGCTTGTAACTCGTCATCAATCTTCATATCCGCCTTCATTAGTTGGTTCACAATACCTTTGAAGGTGTTGAGATGCTCAATCATATTCTGGTCGTCAGTGTACTCCAACTTTACGAGTCGTCTGACTAGGTGAGCTTTGTTCCTAGGAGTCTTCTTTTGAATCATTGATTCAAGCTTTGTCCATAACTCATACGCATTGGTATAAGTCGATACATGCTCAAAGAGACTTCTGTCGATGTATTTCCGAATCATAGCCACTGTTTTACGATTCAGAATCTCCCAGTCTTTTTCGGCCTTCCCTTCTGGAATTTCCGGATTTGTGATCGGTTCATACAAATCCTTGCAGTATAGATGGTCTTCCATCATCGGCTTCCAGTAGGAATAATTATCTGCAGTTAGCTTGAACATGTCTCCTTCCATCTTGAGTTTTACAGGATTCTGACTTTTTCGAACTGGTAGCTCTGATACCACTGTTGGGAAACAACGGTACTTGTTCCCTCCTCTGTGAATCCCTCAATGGGCACTATGCGGAAGCGTAAAATGAAAGCGTAGAGAAAAATAACACCTGAAATTTTAACGTGGAAAATCCTCTCGGAAAAAACCACGGGACCTAGTCCAGAAAAATATCTCCACTATGAAAGTAGGATTACAGTGTTTCTCTCACTCTCTGAGGATCTCTCAATAAATATCTCACCCTCTCGGATGGTATACAAAACTCTCACACTTACACTCTCTCTATTTTTCTTCTCCTTCACCGTGGCTTCACTTCTCTCACGATGGTTTTTTCCGAGAGGATTTTCCACGTTAAAATTTCAGGTGTTATTTTTCTCTACGCTTTCATTTTACGCTTCCGCATAGTGCCCATTGAGGGATTCACAGAGGAGGGAACAAGTACCGCTGTTTCCCAACAATATGTACAACTTTATATTTATCTTAATGTCCAAAATCTTTCTTTTCACTTTCTTAAGAATGTAAGATGGACTTTTATATGTTACCAATGAGGACATAATATAATATAACTATAACTATAAAATAAATCATATATATTTAAATGATTATCCTTCATTTCTTAGCTATTTTTCTTTAATGTAAATAACTATATTGTCTGGATGAATTTCGGCTTGCATTTTATTTTACAACCTTCACTATTACAAAATGGGCTTTTGATGACGGTTAAAACGATCCTCCAACGACAATTTTTAAACTGTCGTAAATATAGTCATCGCTAAAAGTCTGGACAAAATAACAATGATTTAAATGACCATCGTTAAAAAATTGAAAACCATGACGATTTGATGTTGTCTGTCGTTAAATACAATTTTTTTAAAGTAAAAATGTCAATTCTTCAAATGCTTTAAACTATCTTTGAAGCAGGGTTGACCTTTGAAACAATATCAACAAAACAAATTAAAACCCCACTCATACTAAAAAAATAAAAATAAAATAAAAAAACTTGCCTAGGAGTGTGAACACAAGGGTAAGAATAATATGTCGCGAGACATAAGTGAACAAGTGATGACCAACAAAAACGTGCGAGATGGTAGCAAGAATGCAAACAAACATATAACAAAAATGTAGGTGAACGACGATGAGCAACATCATAAGTAGAACATGTAGTAATGGTGGCAGACGTTAACGACAAAATGAGTGACGACCAACAATAGCAACATAAGCGGCGACATTGCATTTAGTAGTGACAACAATGTAGGTATTGAGAAGGGTGGACAATGACACAAGATGCTGAGAAGAGTGACGATGAGAGAAAACTCATGTTTGTGGGAGCGGGAAGCAAAAATAGAAATATGAACAAATGTGTAGAGGTAAAAAAACAACAGCCTTCAAAAAAATTATTAAAGTAACCTATTTGTCCTTATCTTTTTCTTTCCGGTTTCTTCCTCCTCCGCAAATATATCCATATCTTCCCTTCTTCTTCCGGAAGTGCCCCTTCTTTTTCCTCTAATGACACACCCCTATTTTCCATTTATCACCTTCTTTATTCATTCACACACCTCTTTCATTCTTCAACTTCATATTTTTTTCCTAAAAATATATTATATATTATGTAATTTAGAATATATATATATATATATATATATATATATATTTATTTTGTATTTTAGATTGTATTTTTTGGAATATGCAAAATAAAAAATAATTTTAGATTACACAATTTAAAATAATTTTTTATTTCAATTCAAAATAATTTACAAATTTTATATTTTGAATTATGTATTCTAAAAGGTCGCTTGATTGTATACCATATAACTCAAAATAAAAATCCTAAACTAAAAGGTAAAATTAGAATTTTCAAATGTATACGAGTGCTTGATGAAATTGTGGAGGTCCAGTAAGGCCACGTTTTTTTCTTCCATTGGTTGTTTGTTAATATGAAAGTAACAACAACGTCTATAGAATTTAAAATACAAGAAAAATAAAATATTATTGGTAAATATAATGAGATTATTATTGTTTTGAGAAGGAAAAAACATTATTAGATAACTCTCTAAAAATGGCAGCAAACACTTCAATGCCATGAAAACACTTACAGTTACAAATCAAACATGTTACAATCAAGAGGGAAGACTTAACCCAATGGAAAACAAGAAAGAAATAAAAAGTTTATAATACAAGAAAATTATTTATACAAATGAATCCAATTTGGTTGGAATGTCTCTAACCTCTCTTTTGCAAGTAAGAAGAATCGATGTTTACAGGATAAAGATCTGCTGCAGAAGTAGATGAGGAAGTCCATTGCTCATCCTTTGAGATACTCAACTCTTGGTAGTATTGCCTCATTTTCTCCATCTTCTTCTCTTCCAAATCATTTTCCTCTGAAAACACTTCCTCAATAACAGTTCTTCCTTCCAGCATGCTTACCACTGATGACATGTTTGGCCTACGTTGTGTAGTAACATTCGTGCACAACAGAGCCACCCTTATCAAGACTAACACCTCCTCTTTGTTGAAGTCTGTGCCCAATCTTCTATCAACTAGCTCCATTAGATCACCTTTCTCTTTCAACAGATTTGCCTGCAAAATACAACATTAGTATTATCAAAGACAGTTCAAATCAACACTAGTTGAAAATGCTTACCCATTCAAGAATGGAGAACGATTGTTCTTTTGGACGGTGAATGGTATTGTTCCTTCCATTTATAATTTCCAAGACAACAACTCCAAAGCTATAGACGTCTGCTTTATCAGTCAAATAACCATGCATGGCATATTCTGGAGCCATATATCCACTATAAGATGAAAATGAAAAAGTTTATCAGTTGCATCACATAATAATCCTTTCTCTTTCTTCTAAGTCACTTATCTCAATAAGATTCCTATTATTTCTCTATGAAAGTAAGAAAGAAGGCATAGGAGCTTACTATGTTCCAGCTATTCGGGTGCTAATATGAGTATTTTCTTCCTCATCCAGTTTGGCCAAACCAAAGTCTGATATCTTTGGGTTGAGATCTTTATCAAGCAACACATTAGTGGTCTTGATGTCTCTATGAACAACCTTCAATCTTGATTCTTCATGGAGGTATGCCAAACCTCTAGCAATACCAATACATATCTTGTATCTTGTTGCCCAGTCCAATCTTATTTGGTGTTCTTCAGGTCCTTCATTGGTAAAATCATAGAAATCAGACCACACAACCATATTGTCATATTCATTACTTAATATATAAAATAAATGATAATAAGTAAAATTTGATGATATAATAAGGAGACTTACCAAATAAAGCACGAGCAAGGCTATTGTTTTCCATATATTCATATACCAATAAGAGTTGATCACCCTCCACACAGCATCCATAAAGTTTAACAAGACAAGGATGTTGCAAAGCAGAAATCATGCCTATCTCTGTTATAAACTCACGATTTCCTTGCTTTGATTTAGAAGAAAGTTGCTTCACTGCTACTAGTGTTCCATCTGATAGACATCCCTGCATTTACCATGTATACAGAGTTATTGCAATGTAAAATGTGAACTTGTATAAATGTGTGCTAATATAGACAATTTAATACATAATGCAAAATACCTTGTACACAGGACCAAATCCTCCTTCTCCAATCTTATTTGCAGCATCAAAGTTGTTTGTTGCTACTTTGATTTCTCTTAAAGAAAACAAACCGGTTCGCAGGTCTAAACTCCTTATCTCTGTTAATTGAGGTAGAAGAAATGTCAGAGACCTTTTACAATGACAATTTTTCATGTTTACGCTCTCTTGAGTGCAAGCCTGCTACTTGATACTTAGCAAGAAAGCCAGTAGTCTTAAAGGTTAAATAATAAGATAAACCAATCAAGGCACATACTCAATCTTACAGAACATGAAAAAATTTCATTTTTTTTCACATTCATAAATCTGTGTTTTAGAATAATGTTTGATTGATAATCATGACAATAATTAAAGGAATTTCTTTGCTTACCTTTTTCTAAAGAATTTTTCTTTCCTAGACATCCTTTCCACCAAAGAATACCAAGTACAATGATGATAACTATTGCTACTGCAACCACAATTCCAGCCACAGCTCCTGCAGATATGCCACTTCCATTTTCTGAGGGTGGTGTAAAGTCTGTTTGATACAAGAGACATTAGATGATAATATCTAGACCACATAGTATGATCATAATAAACTTTTATAGCAAATAACAACTCACTAGGTTCCACTTGTATAGCTGATATAAGAGGACCATATACTGATCTAAATGGGAGACTAGTTGTCCCTTTTCCAGCCCAATACAAACGTATCTCCAAAGTACTATTACTCACAACTGCAGTGAAGGGTTTTTTTATTGCTTTACCAATTCCTCCTGCTTCTTCTACAATATTGAAGTCCTTCTGCACCAGCTCTCCCTGCAACATTTAATTCAAATCTTAATGGTTCATGATGAATACAAGCCTTAAATGTTTCAATCTTCTTACTGTTTAAAATATTGTAGCAAATAGTAATTGGTTTGATTAATGAAGTTTCCATGGAGACTATAAAGTGGAAAATATACACTTATTAAGATATTTATGTAAAATATGAAAGATCTTTATGAAAAAGGTAAAAGTGTTAACCATATACATATCTATACCTGAATATAGATGTCAAATACTCGTCTTCCTAAACTGTTAAATGTTTGATCATTAATAAACATGATTTCTGCAAAATGTAGATTAACTGTGTAGTTTCCATTTCCCAAGCAAAATCCATAGTAAGTTAGAGAAGTGGGAGAAACTCGTGCATCCATGTAGAGATCAGCTTTGTCCACAGAAAGAGATGATTTATTTTGCGAGATAGAATAGTCGCCAGCATCCATAAAGTTACCAGTAGTGATAAATGCCCAATTTTTTGATCCACTTCGGTGAAATCTAGCTGGACCTCCATTATCTAAATCATCATCATATGTGCTTTTGCCTTCTGTTATCATCTTTCCACCACAATTTATATGAAGGGAGTATGAGCCTAGGACAAACATGACAAGGTCAGCAATGATGAAATTAAGAAAAGAAGATCTTCAAAATGGCACCAAACTAAACCTAAATGTATTGTTTGTATTATCATAAAATGTTAAGTGATTTCACATTACTAACTTTTAGAGTACCAAAATAATAATTTGTACACAAGCATGGTAGTTTTGGTTTCCTTTACTTCATGAAAGGATTCAAATAAATATTTATAAAAGGTTTCTTTGAAGAAACTTACTTTTCTGACAGACATTGTTTCCCAGGCAAGCAGCTGTTCCTCTGAGAAAATGATCGAAGGGGTGAAATGAATTAGCTTAATATCATCAAAGCCAATATAAGATTCCTAAGATAATAAATTGAAAAACTATATACTTGTAATAAAAATAGTAAACTTACGAGTCATTGTGCGTTTTGGAGCTAGAAAACAAGTTCCTGTGACATATAACAGAAGACTATGAGTTATACTCTTCAATTTGAAACCAAAAATGCACATAACTACAAGGATTCTTACACATTTCCATTCTGACATGTAGGACTCCCTTGGATTGTGAAGTTGTTATATGAAATATCTCTGCATACAAGTTATAAAACCATTAATCCAATAAAGAAGAGGCAGAATCAAACTACAAAGCAATAAAAGTTTCAAAAATATTTCTTTACTACGAATAGGTGAACTATTCCTGTACGTAGGATTTGAAAGAGAACTTACATATTGTCAGCTTTATATGTCCATGCAGGTACTTCTCCATTGAGAAGATTTCCAGTTAAATATCTACGTTACATTAAATATGAAGGGATTAATATACAGAACCTAATATTTATTGATGATCCAACATTAAGTAAAATAAGCTAACCATCCTTAATTACACCCATTTACCAGTGTTCTTGTTCTCTGTAAAGTATACTCTGAATTAAACGTAAAATTTACTTAAATATCATCTAATTAAATTTAAGAGATTTATTCTTTTTTTGTATTGAATAACTTAACTCAATTATGATTGGGTTGAGTTGATCACCAATGATTCAAATAAACCATCACCTCTCAATAGAAAAATCATATCTTGAAACAAACCATTTTATTATTTTTTTGGTTTTTATAAGGTAGCAATAATACTAATAATATATATATATATATATATATATATATATATATATATACTTAATAAAAAAAATTGATATGATAAAACAAAATAAAAATGAATTAAAGCTGAGGTATTACATGTAATCAACATTTCTCAGGGCTTCATAGTCATTTGGAATTGGTCCAGTCAATTTGTTAAAGCTGAGGTCTCTGAAAAGGAAACATATTTAGAATGAGTTTGAATGCAGTAGAAGAAAATGGTCAAAGCAAAGAATTTCTGCAACTTAAAGGAGTGTAATTCTGAAATAAAAAGGATATAGAAGCTGCAAAATAAACTAAACAATATCAGAGAAAATGTACAATCAAACAAAGTTGAAAAACATGTACTTACAAGTTTTTCAAGGTTGTCATTGTCCCAAGATATGTTGGTAGAGTTCCATTGATATTGCAATTCCTCAAAATCCTGGGAAAAACCAAATGGATAGGATTATGTTATTAGAGCCTCTTGCTTGACTTCTTCTAATTTTATTCCATGAAAGAGTTAAAGATTTAAACTCACAGATATTTCAACGTCATGTTATTAAGTTGTGGAAAAGTTGACTGTTCAGACCCATTCAGATCACTAATTCTCCTGCATTTCACATTGGAAAAATAGTTAAGGAAACACAGTTGAAACTATCATTGGTTTTGAAACTTTGCTTACTAAACAAATTCATACATACAAGTCAGTTAAGTTTTTCAGAAGTGAGATTCCAGAAGGAAGAGGCCCATCGAATCCACTCCCTTGAATCACTCTGTCAAACCATAGTAATCATTAATAACTTCAGAAAATAAGACAAACTGATTCAATCAATAGAAGCATAATTAAATAGAAATGAAGGGGTGTTCATACAGTTTTTGGAGACTTGTCCAACTTTGAATAAAATCAGGTATCTTCCCAGAAAACTGATTGTCCCCAAGTCGACTGCATAATTCAAGGGTTAAAATATAAGCAAGGGTTACATTAAGTTCAAAAACAATTTTTTAAACTAGTCATCATTGAATAGTATAATAAAGATTTAAGCTTACATATCCTGCAATGTAGTGAGCTTGTTCAATGATTCAGGTAACTCTCCAGTAAAATTGTTAGAGGAAAGTAGCCTGCATATAATTGATAACAGCAAACAAGAACAAATTATGAATTTAAGCCATGGAAACCAAAGTAGAAGATTCCAAAATATATGTAAATGACAGATAAATTGAAGTGCTTACAGTCTTTGAATTTGGGGTAGATTCCCAAGCTCAAGAGGAAGAGCTCCAGATAGTTGATTGGCCTCCACGACCCTGCCAATCTCAAGATAAAGCACAGTTCCATCATATGACTCTTCAAATTTCTTTCATAATAATTTCATGTGTATGAAATGGAAAATTTTTCTTTGATAATTAACAGAAACTCACAAACTTTGAAGAGTGGATATGTTTGCTATCTCTTTTGGTATTGAACCCGTTAATCGATTTCCGAGGAGGGAACTGTTATGATCAAGAAACATGTTACCATCATAGATTATCTTGTTGCAATGTATAGATAACAAATACCCAGTTTCACAAAACATGTAACCTAACATGCAACAAAACATAGGTGTAATGCTCTAAGTGCTATTGATATTTCTGTCTTGCTAAAATTTGATTTGCATCTCTCAAGAACCAAAACCACCTTAAATATCAGCATTTAAAAGTCTGTGTTAAATTTATGTTTATGTTATATACAATATATATTACCATCATGTGATGGTCAAGTATTCTATAATACATTGATGATTTTAAGTTCTAAAAAAAGACAGGAAAATCATACATGTTGACAAGTTTCGTGGTGCCCCATTCTTTGGGAATTGAGCCGTTCAGGTAATTGCGACTAACGTCACTGCAACAAAGAATGTGTTGTCATGCAAAACAATTCATAGATGTTTGCAACACTGGTAAAAATAAGCAAATTTTTCATCTGGAATTGAATTTGAGAAAAGTTAAGGATTACTTACAATTCTTGTATGAAAGGCAATCTGAACAGATCTTGAGGGAGATTGCCTGGGAGATTTTGTGCTTTCAAAATTCTACACAGTTATTTATCATCGAAATGGTTAATCTTCTAAATCGATTAAGTTATCTACATTATTCTATCTTTCTTTCATTCCATTTTTTAATTGAAATGTTTCTTTGTAACACTTCAAAATTTAATCTTGTATCACAACTAAAATTATTAAACATAAATCTAAAATACAATTTATGCATTAAAAACTATAAATTTTAATAGTACAATGCATAAACTAATATAACAGAAGTTTATCTCAAAACCCTACATTTTCAATCACAATTAGAACATATAATTTTAACATTTTTTAACTGTGTTCAGGATTAAGTGTTTCATCAAAAAATTATGTAATTGGATTAACTGAACTTAAGCTGAAACTATTCATAAAAATCAGATTTTAAATCCTGATAGAAGCTAAACATTTTAGTCAAACAGCTTCACCAAAAAGATCTTGTATGTTATGTTTGAAATACAACTATTTGCTGTGTGCACATTGAATATGATCTTTATGATAAAAAAAGGAAACTAAGAAACGTTAAGACTTAGCTTTCAGTGTTTCAAAAGCTATGGTAAAGTAGAGAAATATACAATTGATAGACACCCCCACATGTCACAGACAAGTTGAAAAAAAAAACAAACATGTTGCAGAATCATCAAGGTGGTGGGTTTAGAAAAGTCAAAGGTGAAAAATTAATGAGTCATTTACTTTTGTCATGAAGCAGTATATTATGTACTGCAGAATAATTGAGCACCTCAAAGTTGACTGAAGCCATTCATGTGGACCTTTATTTTGTTTACACTACATTTATGGCACATGGTGTTACAGTCTTCGATCTTTTGGC
The DNA here is from genome assembly GCF_016808095.1 of Vigna angularis. Taxonomy (NCBI): domain Eukaryota; kingdom Viridiplantae; phylum Streptophyta; class Magnoliopsida; order Fabales; family Fabaceae; genus Vigna; species Vigna angularis. The sequence continues at coordinate 25,524,258 of NC_068980.1, forward strand.
TAGTTTTACAGATTACTTCAAACTGCAGCATTATTTAACTCAGTTTAATTTTTATTTTCATCCTGGATTTTTCTTCTGATATAATAGGGAATCTTTATGCAGAAACCTTTTCCAAATATGTTAAAAACATGATTCACTATTTTTTTATCCACTCCCTACTCTTTTTTAATAATTTTTTATCTTTTTTTATGTGATATAATTTTTCTCTCTAATTATATATTTAATTTCATTGATATAAAAAGAGAAACAATTAATTATAGTAAGAACATTGAGAGAATGTAATTATACATAGTTAACTTATATTAGTATAATTTTAAGAGTTATCTTATTTATGTGTTTTGTAATTAATTTTTTCCCTCCACATTAATTGAATAAAATATATAATTAAAAAGGTATATTATCTTCAAATTTAAAACCTAAAGAATGAACATTATTATTTTGTCAAAATACTAAAAAGAGTGATAAGGATTTGGAAAAGGAGAGTCAGAAAAATATATTAAAATCAAAGCAACTTTATTGACTTTTCTCGAAATTATAGTGAATGACTAAGCATTGAAGGATATTTATGATGATAGGTTGAGATGAAACTATTTTTCCATTGTTTTGTTAACTTTTGTTACATAATTTAATTTATATATTAATTAAATTACTTAATGTAAAATTTTATCATCAAACAAAGTTGTAAGTGAGAAAAAAAGTAGGTGTTAAAATATCTTTTTTCTGGTTCTAAAAAGCAATGTGATGAAGAACCTATGAAGAACATTGATCACAATTACCCTATCACAGACTAAAAAACCTATGAAGAACATAGAGAATATGAGTAAGAGATTTACATGTTGGTGACATGACAAACTGTGTCATTGTTATAAGAGCAATTGCATCTTAATTCATTTTCACTCCCTTTTACTTGTACTACAGATGTCCAATTACGTTCTCCACTGCAAGGATCTACGCTGAAATCCCAGTCCTTCTTCCCAAGTGTCCTAGCTACATCTTTCAGAGCTTCCACTGTCATCACAAAATCATCAGTAACTCATCTGATACCAATTTCTTATATGAAACCATGTCCATGATTATGAACTTCACTCACACAGAGAAACAAAAAGATTCACTATGAGGAGTGGTGAAAGCTATTCACATACCTTCATCTTGTGGAAGAGTGGCTCCAGAAGCTAAGGAGGCAAAGCAAAACACAGCAAGGAGCAGAAGGAATAAGAAGAAACGAGGGTAACTCACCCTCATGGTTACTCTTTCTGATTTGATGAATGAACAGTATTATTAAACCTTGGAGTTTTTGAGAAGGGATTCAGGAACATATATCACCACCAGTGTATATAATAACGTGATAGAGAAAGATATTGAGTGATCAAACAGGAACGCAGACCAAGACTTGAACTTTTTTGGTGAGAAATTGAATCAGACAATCTCACACGTTGTTAAAAATGTAAAGGGTGTTTGCAGAAAGATGTATGTCTGTGCTGATTAAGACAAAGTCAACTTCACAAGTGGTGGTTCATTTGTATAATTTAATGAATATAATGATATAAAATAGCAATGATTTTAGTTTCCACGAGATATTATAAGAGATAAACATTACTGAAAAATATACAAGAATCGAAGCCACTGAACACTGTTCTTTTATAGATAAATCTTAGAGTGGTTGTTGACAGCATGAAACAGTTGGCTTTGTCAACTTTTTCGTACAAATTTCCATATTGTAAATGAAAAAGAGGACATGAATTTGTCAGTTTATGCAGAAAACACGGTTGTGAAATTAATGTATGCTATCACGAGCTGACACAAGTTGTTTTATCCAAAAGTTTAATATTTTTATTAGAATTTTGCTTGTGTATATATTTTTACACTGTCAATCTTCACGAATAATTCCTTCTGTAATTTTAAAATACATATTGTAAAATTTGATTAATCTGTTTCTGACAGTTTGAATGAATGTGGGATAAGTTTTTTCATTGCTAAAACAAGTATTGTTATAAAATATTTCTGGTTTAAAGAGTTGGAACAAGTTACAATGTGCGATGCATGATTGAGCTTTGGCAAGTTCACTGGTTTTGGTTTTCCCTGGTTTTGATTCTTCTTTGCCTGCTAACCTAAAAGGTGTGGGTCCCTCTTATTTTTCTTCTCTTCTTTTCTTTTTAAATTTCTTCTCTTCTTTTCTTTTTTAAATTTCTTCTCTTCTTTTCTTTTTTAAATTTCTTCTCTTCTTTTCTTTTTTAAATTTCTTCTCTTCTTTTCTTTCTTAAAGTAGTTTCATTTTCCATATTTTCTTGTCGGCTACGGCAATTGTTTCCATCAAAATTTGGAAACGGACTCAATGATTTTTTCTAAGGAAAGTTACTTAGTTAATTTTTATGTTTAAATAATTAATTTTAATTTTTGATAATAAAAAATATAAAAGTAATTAATTAAAATTGAGTAAAAATAACTAAAGTTACTTGTCTTTTCTATTAAAATTCACTACATCATTTCCTGAAACTTCTTTCCCTAGTTGTAACCAATAAATTCCTCAATCTTATCAAAAACAGAAGTTACGAGGAATAAACCTATAAGAGCGTGATTGCAGTGTTTAAATGCTGTTATTCAGTCAGACAACAATGTAGCTTTGATGAAGACTTGATCGAGTAACAAACAACTCTGTTCCATTCACTTCTTTATACCAATAAAAATAATTTATATTACAATAATCTAATTTAAATTTTATGTGTTAATGGTTGGATAAACAAGTTCATTTAAGACACTAACAATTACGAGAGTTTTATTACTTTAATTGAGCCAATCCAACTCATTTATTCGAGTATGTTATGGGAATGATTGTAGAGAATAAAATTAGTACTTAGTAATTACTTATTTCATATAAAAAAATTTGCTTTATTTACTTGGTATCCATATGTAAAATATTTGAATGTTTTTTAAACTAAGGAAATATTTTTTTTTAAATGCTAAATAAAATTATTTAGAAATTAGTCTTTAAAATATAATTAAAACTAGATAAAAGTAATAATTTTAAAATACAATTAAAATAAAATTGTAATATAAAAATATTAATACAAATAAACTTTTCCCTTCTAAAAATTAAATTTAAGTGAGTTAAACAAAAATACGAGAGTTTTAAAAAAAGTGAGTTAAACAAAAATATGAGTTTTAAAAAAACTTAATTACCTACGTATGAACAAAACAACAACAAAAATTCTTGGATAAATTACTCATAGATAACTATTACCTACAAATTTTAGAAATCTATAAGTAAATTCATACGTAATTATGTATAGGTAATTATGTATGAGCAAATATACGTAATTACATATAATTTATCTACAGATTTATTCTTACCTAACGTTTTCAGAAGCTTTAATGAAATTGGTCCTTTTTTACAATACTTATTTAGTCTTAGACATATTGGAAAAGTCCTCATATACTTGAAAATAATTATTGCAATGACGTAATATATGGAATTTATAATATAATCAAGAGTGCCATTAAATCAAAATTCAACATGTTTATATTTAAGTTCAACAATAAAAAATACAAAGCATCATACAATTCTAAGTAAGATGACAATTAATCGGATCAGATATAGATAGTATCTATCTACAACTCGATCCATAAAATAAAAACTTCATCCACAATCCACCTATTATTCGCGCAGGTATTTGATTCAAAAAAATCCGCATATATTTTAAAATTCGCGGATATCCGCAAATGTAAAAAAATGTATATTTTGTTTATTTTTAAAATAAAATTACAAAATAATATATATAATTTAATATAAATAAAATAAAATATAAACTAAATTTTAATTAAATTTCATCTAATAAAATATAAATTAATTTTATTTAAAATAAAATTAAATATAAATTAAATTATTATTTTTATTTTTTGTGGTTAACGAGTATCGTGATCGGGTAGTATAATATCTGCACCCAACCCGTTTATAAGTGGATATTAAAATTTCTACAACACGTGGATAGTAAATATTCACGGATACCAACTATTCATTGCAGATTTTATCCACAGATATTTGTGACACAAATTTTTTTGTCATTCCAAATCGCAAGTCACTCCTAGATTAGAAAAATATTCTTTCAACAACTTAATTTTGGTTAATTTATTGAGTACTTTTTATACAAGTCACTTCTAAATCAAGTATTTTTTCCCAATTCATTCATTGTTCAAACAAGTATTCTTTCAACAAACACTATAATAAAATCCTTGCAGATCCACTTACAACATGTGACATAGCTACACCTCACTGTTGTTCATTAATACGACCATGTGTTACCGTTTGCCACTAACCACCAACTCTAAGCATATTGCAAGCTTCACAACTCGCACTCGAAGAAGTAGCGCTAGTCGTATACCCAAGCATGAACTAGGCTACTCATGAGAGCACCATTGCGCGCGACCCACTCATTCTAGAAGCATCAATGAAGCAAACACGACAACAATCCAGATCTAAAACTGCCAGACCTCACCAGAAAACATAGTAGCAACCATGAATGACGACATTGAACGATGACATGGAAGATATGGTCTCCAACACTACAAGTTTGTGCCTCTATCCTACTTCGGTTCTGACATCGTACCCACTGAATTATGCATTGCGAGAGTGATAGTGGGAGCACAAATGAGAGTGACAACAATGACAGGAGCGCGAACGAAAGAGACAACAATGAGAGCTTGACCCAAAACTACGATGAGAAATCAAGTCACAACGATGATCACGAGGGCAGGGAGGAGACAATAGCCACCTAGGTTATGACACCATTTGTTACCACTTAATGTAAATATTTAATTGTTACTAATTTATAAAATCTAAGAACTAATTGAAATCATTTTAAACGAAATGATTAAATTAAGATTTCAAAACAAATACGAGGACTATCCAAAATTTAAATCTAATAAAAAAAATAAAATATTTAAAACATTAATTATTTTTATAATCTCAATAGAATAACAAAAAAAATTACTAACATGGCATATATGACATGTGTTATAATGTGAAGAGCTAGTCCATGAAACAAATTTAATGTACCTAGTAATGAGTCATTTAATCTTCAACTTTATTTTTTACAGCCAAATGCATGAATATTCAACTATCATTATTTCTTCTAACAAACTTGATGTAATTAAATAAAGTTCACTCTTTAACATGGTAAAACAAATAAATATTTAAACTTATTGAAAAAAATCATTCTTTATAAAACCATAACAAAATAACATAAAAAATAAAAAAGAAAACAAAAGTAGTACTTTCTGTATGCAACTTTCACAATTTATTAAAAGAAAATACTACTTACTTAAAATTGTTAAAAAAAATACATACAAAGAAATCATGTTTTCTATGCACAAACTTAATAAAATAATAAAAGAAAACCATTGATTTCATATGCATATCAATTACTAAATTAAAAAAAAAATCTCCATACACTGCTTCAATAAGATGATAAACTAAATTGTACAAAAAACAATGGAAAATACAACTTTTACAAAAAGAAAAAACGAAATTGTTCTACATTGATGACTTCCTTACAGTAAAATAATTAAACTCATGATTATAAAACACTTACAAATAAATTTTAAAAATTTGTCCTAAGAAGTGGAATGGCAAATTTTCCCAATAATACTTCATGCAAAATATAAATTATATGTATTTTACATTATTATTACTATTATTATTAAAAGTATTTATGTTGTAGCCACAAATTAAAATTATTTGAGTTAAAGTGAAAAGACACTGACAATAGAATCACAACTGGTTTTACAAGAAAAACCAGAACTTGGTGTACAAACTCACAACTAGAAAAGGAAATATTAAAATGTTGTGTTGGTACTGCAAATTTAAAAACTGTGATTTGACATTTTTTCTTTAGAGATAATTTCTCTTGTCCAAAAAAGATGAATCAAGATGTGTTGGATAAAGATCTGATGCAGATGTAGATGAAGCAGTCCATGTCACTTCTATACTTAGCTCACTGTAATATTTTCTCATTGCCTCCATTCTTTTCTCATCCAACACCTCACTTGCTTCTGTTACCACTTCATTAACAACACTTTTACCTTCCAATATGCTTACTACTGATGACATTGTCGGTCTAAGTGTTGTAGTCACCTGAGTGCATAAAAGAGCCACTTTTATAGCCACCAATACCTCCTCTTTCTTCCAGTCTGACCCCAATCTCCTATCCACTAGCTCCATTAGATCACCTTTTGTTTTCAACATGTGTGCCTGACAAACAAAACAGTATAGACAAAATTTTCATTCCAAATAAATCAAAGTTCAAAACAACCAACTATTCAAACATATGTTTTTTCTACCCAATCAAGAATTGAGAATGATTCTTCGTTTTGTCGATGAATGATATTGTTCCTTCCAATTATAATTTCCAACACAACAATTCCAAAGCTATAGACATCCGCTTTATCGGTCAAGTAACCATGCATGGCATATTCTGGAGCCATATATCCACTATAAGATGAAAATGAAAAAGTTTATCAGTGGCATGACATAATAATCCTTTCTCTTTCTTCTAAGTCACTTATCTCAATAAGATTCCTATTATTTCTCTATGAAAGTAAGAAAGAAGGCATAGGAGCTTACTATGTTCCAGCTATTCGGGTGCTAATATGAGTATTTTCTTCCTCATCCAGTTTGGCCAAACCAAAGTCTGATATCTTTGGGTTGAGATCTTTATCAAGCAACACATTAGTGGTCTTGATGTCTCTATGAACAACCTTCAATCTTGATTCTTCATGGAGGTATGCCAAACCTCTAGCAATACCAATACATATCTTGTATCTTGTTGCCCAATCCAATCTTATTTGGTGTTCTTCAGGTCCTTCATTGGTAAAATCATAGAAATCAGACCACACAACCTTATTGTCATATTAATTACTTAATATATAAAATGAATGATAATAAGTAAAATTTGATGATATAATAAAGAGATTTACCAAATAAAGCACGAGCAAGGCTATTGTTTTCCATATATTCATATACCAATAAGAGTTGATCACCCTCCACACAGCATCCATATAGTTTAACAAGATGAGGATGCTGCAAAGCAGAAATCATTCCTATCTCATTTAAGAACTCTCGATTCCCTTGTCTTGATTTAGAAGAGAGTAGTTTTACTGCTATCAATGTCCCATCAGATAGACATCCCTGCATTTTCAAGGATAATGTTATATGTCTTGAATGTTGTGAAATGATTCTAAGACACCAATATTCAAAATTATATACAAATTACCTTGTACACAGGACCAAATCCTCCTTCTCCAATCTTATTCTCCTCAGCGAAGTTGTTTGTTGCTACTTTTATCTGTCTTAAAGTGAATACACCTGTTCGTAGTTCCAAACCTCTTAGCTCTGTTAATTAAAGAGAAAGAAATATCAGACTCCCTTGTGCTAAAAAAATTCATGTTTACATTATATATAATCCACGTTGCAACTTTCTGATTTATGAGAATTATTTGCCTCAAATGACCAATACAAACACACTTAAGAAGAAAATATATTAACATTTTTTCAGCAAAAGAGCAGCATACTTTGAGAAACTTTTCTGTATGAGTCCACTCAAGTACGTGTAGTTAACTATATTTGTAAATATGGTTAATTTTGTTGTTTAATGAAGAAATTAAACATAAAAGAATGGTAGTTGATTATAAGTTTTGATATAATGTCATCATGATTTGTTTCTTTTATTTTTTTTTTCTTTATGTACTTTTACACATTGCTTTCATTCATGTAAAATTATCAATATATAGTTAATGATATCATAAGATTATTGAAATATATATCTTTATAGTTACCGATTTCTAAGGAACTTTTCTTCCTTAAGCAGCATTTCCACCAAAGTATACCAAACATAAGGATGATAACGACTACCACTGCAACCACAATTCCAACCACAACGCCTACTGATATGCTACTGGGCATGGGAGGTGGATTATCTGCATGATAATTATACAAGATCTTAGATGATATTAAGATGATGCAACATGGAACTTACAAAGAGTAACAACCTACCTGAGTTCACAGTTATAGCTGATATAAGAGGACCATATACTGATTTATATGGGAGTGCAGTTGTCCCTTTTCCAGCCCAATTCAGTCGTATCTTCAAGGTATTACTGCTCACAACAGCTCTAAAAGTTTTTCTGATTGCCTTACCATTACCTCCGGCTTCTTCTGCAATATTGAAGCCCTCCTTCACTAGTTCTTCCTGCAGCAAATTAATTAAAAGAAAATCTAAATTATGATGATTACAAGCCTTAAATATTCAAGTCTTGTTGAAAATATTGTAGCAAATGGCCATGTATAAATTAAGTTAAAGTAGTGACTATAATGTAAAAAAATGTATATCCTTTTGATATTATTCTTGAGTCTATCAAGAGGAGGTCCATCAGGGAGACACAATCATCAAAGAGGGATTGACATCACTCTTTACCCAAAACCTTAAGACAATGAATTAATGGGTCTTTCATCTTTATATAGAGTTCTACTTTCTTATTTTTATCCAATGTGATACTTAGACTCACTTGAATTTTCAACAATTTTGTGTTTAAAAACTATCCAACATATTCTCAATACAACCTATGATGACACTTCCGTTTTATATGTGAAAAGCCCCAATGATAAAGGTAAAAAAAGTGTTAGCCATATACCTGAATGTAGATGTCAAATACTCGTCTTCCTAAGCTGCTAAATGTTTGATCATCAGTGAACGCAATTTCAGCAAAATGCAGAAATATTGTGTAGTTTCCATTTCCCAAGCAAAATCCATAATAAGTCAATGAAATGGGAGAAGCTCGTGCAGTCATGTATAGATCAACATTCTCTATAGAAAGCACAGATTTGTTTGAGACTAAATGCTTTCCCTCTCTGTCGTCATTATTCATAAAGTTACCAGTAGTGCTAACTGCCCAATTTCTGTTTCTATTCCAAAGAAATCTAACGTCACCTCCATCAGCTACACCATCATCATCATATGTGCTTTTATTGACTAAGACCTCCTTTCCACCACAGTTTATATGAAGATTGTATGACACTATAGGACGAAAAAAAAATAGTATCAATTTATATAAAGTGTAGCAAGAAAACAACATGAGTAAAGTATATTCCTTTAAATTGTAATTTTGTAATCTATTTTCGTCCAACAATCTGTTTTCATTCTTATTGAAAATGAATATGAAAGGAAATGTTAACTCAATTATAGGTATAGCAATTTAAAGAAAAGTGATAACAAAATATATCTTTTTGAAGAATATTACAACTTTAGGTTATGAAAATAGAAACTTTGTTAACCTCTGTGGATATCTTTTATCCACCTGTGGAAGATTGGAGTGCATAATAGGAGTTATGGTGTAAAGGACGATCATCCTATCTTTATTAGAATATGAATCAAAGGAACCTCATCTTCTATCTTTTCTTGAGTCGGTGGCATTTTTGCATATTGGGAAATTTGTTTGCATGTGACTCTTTTGGGTTTAAATGAGATCTGAGTCTAATCATATAAGGGATTGACATCACTCTTTATCCGAAAACTTAAGACAATTGGTTAATAGGTCTTTCATCTTCTTTATATAATGCTCTACTTTCTTATTTCTATCAAATGTGAGATTTTGACTCACACTTGAATTCTCAACAATTTTATTTTCAACAATTTTATTTTAAAGAATGAATAGAAAAACCTAAATAAACCCAAAGCATAAAAAAAATGTAATTAAAGGATTTCTATAAATGTTTAGAGAGAGCTTCCTACAGTAAGATGAGTATGTTAGTTTGGAATTAATTGACTTAAGTTAACTATTTTTGAAATAGATTATATCCTTTGAACAATTAAGAAAATAAAAACATAAATAGAAGCCAATACAAAACTAATATGCCAATTAGTTTCTAAGTAAAGAAGATGATATTCGTCAAACAATATACTCGTTGGATGAGCCACCAAGTGAGAGTGACAATTTAAAATTTTTAGATAAAGCTTTAAACAATACAATGACGAGTCCAACTAGTTGGATGAGAATGGATGTGACTCCCAAGAATTTAGATCGTTGGACACGTAGTATTATTGTTGAGAAAATATAATTTTAAAAAATCTAGAGAGCTCATGCATGGATGGTTCATTCAATAAATGAGGTATGAATTAGTTAGATGATACACTCATAAGATAAGACGATACATTCGTTGGATGAGTGTATATGCATGTTAGGCAAGGATGAGGAAAATCTTTATAAAACATTGAAGTGAGATGAAATGATTATAAAATAATGAATGAAAAGTCTATAGGATTGTGTATAGCTATAATAACAAATTATCTTCCCATATTGACCGTTAATATAACTTTTTCTTTTTGGTAAATGATACCTTTAATTTAATGATATGTTTTTATATATTTCTCTCCTTAATACTTCTATATGGTTAATAATAATAAAAGTCTTATTCCAGTTATTTTATATCATAAAAAATAAAAGTTCTTATTATATCAACAAAACAAGATAAACGAGTACCAATATGGAAAGAGAAGAAACTAGGATAAATTTTAACCCATCCATCTCGCTATGCATTTTTATAAATACTTTCAAAAAGATACGTAAGAAAACATAACATTAAAAGGTTTAAAGGAAAGCTTAAATTAAAATGTAAAAGCATTCAGTTGAAAATTCTCCAGAAGGAAACTTACGTTGTGAACATGTATAACCTTCCAAGCAAGCATCTTCTCCTCTAAGACAATGATGAAGGGAAATAATGCCATTAACATATTAAGATCAATATAATATCACTAGCACAAGGGAAATGAAAAAATTTAATGTAGAAAAATGCTAACTTACGAGCCATTCGTGATGGAGTTAGCAAATAAGTTCCTATACATGAATAGAAGATTATGATTCAGGTCCTTATATTCAAACGTAAATGCTCACAATTATATGGATTCTTACCTATCTACTTGATTACAAGTCGCACTCTCTTGGCTTGTGATGTTTAAGTTGTTATATGAAATATCTCTGCGCAAAAGTTATGAAATTTGATTCAGACTCTAATAACCAACCACTAGAAATATGAGAAAATTACCACCAACAATCCAAGAATTAGAATGCACATTCAAACTCCGAGACAATAACATTAAAAAATGATTATCTCTATGTGAAGTTGGAAATTTATTCATTGACTAGAGTAAACTAAATTTTTAAACAAGAGCGAACTATTCCATAAACAAAACAAAGATAATTTAGGATTAGACATATGATATCAGAAGTAAACTCCACATAAAAACCAATATTTAGTTAAACAGAATATTCTCTCAAATATCCTATCATTTATGATTCTTGATTTTGACGATTCACAATATTAATTTTCTTTTATGGTGTATTACAATAATTTGAATTATTCATCAGCATCATATTTAGAAAAGTATTTGTCTATATTACAATAATTATAGGATCTTGATTATACATTACTATTTGTATTTAAACAATACATCATCAATGCAAATTATTACATTCAATACCATTTTCTATCTTGGTATTATCAAGCAAACAACTCTTTATCCATAACCACAACCATCATATCATCCGCTGCCAATCAAAAAAATGGCCTACTTTCTACAATCTTTATCAAGTTGGACAGGGACAATTATCCACTATGGAAATATCTAGTCTTACCAGTGATTAGAGGATGTAAAATTGATGGCTATATACTAGAAAAAATAAAATGTTCGGACCAATTCATTATTGCAAAGAACACGACAACAAAAGTCAATCCTAGATATGACAATTAGCAAGCTCAGGATCAAGCCATTCTAGGATGGTTGATGAATACTATGTCAATTGACATTGCAACTCAATTTCTTCATTGTGAAACATCCAAACAACTTTGGGATGAAGCTCAAAGTCTTGTTGGTGCACATACAAATCCTGAATCATCTATCTGAAATCTAAACTTCACAACACACATAAAGGAGACATGAAGATGGAGCAATATCTTGGCAAGATGAAAAATCTTGTTGACAAGTTAAAGTTGACAGGTTCACCAATCTCTAACTCTGATTTAGTGATTCAGACACCAAATGGTTTGGATTTTGATTACAATTCAATGGTTATCAAGTTGTCTAACTAGATTATCATGAGTTGGGTTGAATTTCAAACTCAATTGTTCAATAGCCTTAACCTGAATGTCTTTGCAAAATGTTGCTACCAAGACGAAGTTTAGAGGCAACAAAATTGGATCCCAAGATGATTGGAGAGACTATAATTTTAGAGACACGAGAAGTGACATAGGAAGAGGTAGGATGTCAAAACCAACATGTCATGTATGCAGAAGGATTGGCCACAATGTTATACAATGTTATTATCGATTTGATAAGTCTTATACAGGAAAAACTCAATCTGTTGAAAGTGAAAAACAAGAAACACACAGTGCATTCAGAGCATTATAAAGGTCAAAATTATGAATGGTATTTTGATAATAGAGCCAACAACTATGTGACTCACCAAAGTAACAAAATTCAAGAACTTGGTTAAAATAGTGGTATGAATTCTTTACTTGTTGGTAATGGTGAAAGACTGGAAGTAATGGCCTCAAGATCAATCAAATTGAATAATCTTCATCTGCATTATGTTCTTTATGTTCCAAAAATTACTAAACATTTGCTGAGTATTTCAAAATTGACTGCTGACAACAATATTCTTGTTGAGTTTGATGAAAATTGTTGTTTTGTGAAGGACAAACTGACAGGGAAGTCTCTTATAAAAAGAGAACTTAAAAATGGCTTGTATAAACTATGTGACAATAAATACTATTATGTCTACATGTTTTTTAAAGAAAATTGGCATAGAAAACTTGGACATCCTAATAATAAAGTTTTGGAAAATGTCTTGAAGGAATGCAATGTGAAGCTTGCCAATTTGGAGAATTGCATATGTTGTCTTTCAAAAACTCTTCCTCACATGCTAATGAAATTTTAGATTGAATTCATACGTGATCAAGTCCTACAAAATAAAGTAATTGTGGTCAATGTTCCTATTACTGATCAAATTGCAGACTGTTTAACTAAACATCTCACTCATACAAGATTCAACTTGTTAAGAGACAAACTTGGCATGACCATGTCACCACCAATTTGAGAGGGGGGGATTAAACTGAATCAAATATTTTGTCAAATATCCTATTATTTATTACTTTTGATTTTGGTGATTCAGAATATTAATTTTCTTTTGTGGTGTAATATTACACTAATTACCGTAATTATTCATCAACATCCTATTTAAGAAAGTAGTTGTCTATATTACCATAATTATAGGATTTTGATTGTATATTACTATTTGTATTTAAACAATACATGATCAACCCAAAGAACGTATGTAGTTTGTTTAAGATGAAAGTGTTAGAAGTCTCACATCAATTAAAAATAAGATCAATTTATAGTATATAAGTGTAAACCTCGTCTTATAAACTAGTTTTATGGACTTCGGTTAGACTTTCTTAATGTGGTATCATTATGTTTCTTTTAAAAAAAAAATAGAACCTGATTAATTATTTTCACATTTATAATCATCTATATGCTTTTAAAGATGAAGGATCACTCCAAGAATGAGAGTGCAACTAGTGTGTTAGGTGTTATTAGTATATTAACCAAGAAAGAAATAAACATAACAAAAGAAAAATACTAAAATGACACTAGTGTTGACAGCAATTACAAAGTCTAATACATAGTCTTATCATACATTGGAGACAAAACATTAATAAACATCTTTATTTACAGATTAAAATAGGATTTTAGTGACTTAAATTTGATTTACTTTTGTTTTTAATCTTTCAAATTAAAAAATTTGCTTGTTAAGTCCCTAAAATTTATAAAATTATTTTAATCCTTCGACAATAACATTTTTACTATTCTTGTTAACTTGACTAATGACATTCACATTAAAAATGGTACTTGTAACTAAAATAAGGACATAATGATTTATTTTTAAATTTTTTTTATTAAAATGCAATTTTATTCTCTGTCAGATTTTATTTTATTCTCTCAATTTAAACGAGATATGTATTTCTCTCAAAACTAAAATTGATTTTTTAGTTTCTCAAATTTGAAGAGAGTGAATTAACATTCTTAATTTAAGATTGAATGTAAAACTTGTTTAATTCAACACGTTATATAAAAAATATTTATAAATGACTAAAAATATCTTTTCTAGCGATTTTCTAAGATATAATGTATCAAATATATTTTTATGATAAACTTTTCATGGTTTTAAACTCTAAAATATATTATACTGTAAATATATATATATATATATATATATATATATATATATATATATATATATATATATATATATATATTAGTCACATTGGCTACAAGAAAATCATTCAATAACAACTACTTTTAGAGACAAAAATAATTAGTCATTATAGTGACTAATTTAGATATTAAGGTTTAAATTACATATATAAGGTTGGTTTAATGGGTTTAAAAGGGAGGATAGGAAAAATTATGGATTCAACTTCTCCCATTAACAAATACTAACAACTAATATTGCCGATAGAAAAAAAAATCTAAATTGGAAGTAATAATGAGGTGATTATATTATGCAATGGATGACTAGATACATCCACTCATCATGTTTGCAAGGATGGGCTAAAATCATATGTGCATGTCTATATCTTGTTATTCAATCAAGGAATCAACTAATGAAAAAATGAGTTTGCCTAATAATGGACATGTATCGGCTTTTTTTTTACTAAAGTAGTGTAATTTTTAAAAAAAATTTACCGGGTAACTTTTAAAAAAGTTGTAAATATGGATAAGTCATGCCAAAAATAGCATGATTTTATTATAAAGAAGTCATACTTGTTGGGTACAAACAAAGTCCCACATCGGATAAAATAAGAAATACACATGGGTTTATATACACATAAGATACATCCCTTAAAAAGAGACATTTTGAAGCGGTACCAAAAATAAATCCGTGAGAGCTTAGTCCAAAGCGGACAATATCTTACTAATGGGGTGACATATGGATATGCGTGTATATTAAAGTCCATGGTTCAGGTCTGGCAACTTTAAGTTCATAGTATTTTCACTTTAGTATATCTTCAACTTAAAAATGTTTTGCACTAAAGTTGTTAAAATATATTAGTTTAAGTGAGTGTAAGTGAGTTTATGTAATACATATATTATTACTATAAGATTTTGACTCAATTATGCATGTCAAATTCTTTTCTATTTTGTAAATGTATATATATACAAAATATATTAAAGTATACTGGTTGACAAAAAAAAGTATAACACTATTTAGTGACGAAAGATTAAAAATATTATTTTCTATAATTTGGAAACTAGAAATATAATTTTTAGTTTGAAGACTTAAAAGAAAAAAGTATCTGAGAGAATAAAAATATATTTAAAAAAATGAGATATTCTATCCATATTGGTGTATATATTTTATGTTTACTAGGCCAACAACATGGTCACTACTTAATATCCATGGACAAGAGCATAAACTATATAACAAAATTAAAATAAAAAATTTCATAAATAATAATGTGGAAAATGATAGAATAATCAAAAGGATAATGAAATAAGAGTATACAAAATTAATTACAGAACAAGAACAAATAATATGTTTCTATTTATTTTTACGCTTCATAAACAATGAGTATAGCTAAATTAGGAAATCTCTTTATGGAAACAGAACTCACATTGACTTGGCATGCTCTATCCATGAAGGCACGGTTCCATTTAGAAGATTTCCAGATAAGTAACTACAATAGAAGAACATTTTGAGATTAGTATATAAAAATCTTAACACTCAACACTATGAGAAATAAGTTGGTGAGTATCTCAGTTCCTTTCGATAAAAGTCAACCATTCTTTCGAAAAAAATTAATGTTACACTAAAGGGGAACATGAATAACCCAAATACGGCAAATGATATTAATATCACAAGGTTGTAGAACCAAATCTCACGTGTTATTTTTAATTAGAGCATCCAATTCATAATGCATGATACATTTCCAATTAGGATCCAATAAAGCAAGGGTGAAATTTTTACAAAAGAAGTGATATTATCTGGTGGACAATGGAAAGAGAAAGTTAAAGAGTCTTCTAGGTTTATAGACATTAGTCATGCTATGGGTGACCATGATCCTAGTAAAAGGAGCGAGTTGTGACGGAGGGCTAGGGTTCAGAGGCAGGGATAGGCTAGTATTGTAGGTTGATGTATTGGATGAAGGGAGGGTAATCTTGCAGCATATGGTTAAGCAAAGGCTTCGATCAAGATTGGGCCAGGGGTGAACAAGGGAGGGATGTATATCATCAATAAAATTGTCATAAGTAGAGATAGGGGAAGAAAACATATGGACAAAAGGAAATTGTGTTTCATAACAAAAAATGACAGGTCATAATATATTATTATCTTTTTATGGGACAAATTAAAACATTTATAACCTCTGTGATTAAGGAGATAGCCTAAGAAAACACACGAAGTCGACCATGATTGTAGTTTGTTAATGATAGGAGAAGGAAACAAATGATAACAAAGATAACTAAAGACTCGTAAATGTGTATAGGAGGGATCATGATAATACATAAGTTGAATGGGAGACTGATTAGACAAGGCTTTACAAGAAAGTATATTAAAAGATAAGTAATCATTTGAAGGGTGTGATGCCAAAACAAAGGAGGAACGAACGAATCAGTGAGGAGAGTGTGAATCATGTTGTTAATGATTCATATTTTATATTATGCTTTGTGATTTTAAGAAGAAGTATAGGACAAGAAGATCATTATCATCACAAAATTGATGAAACAACGCATTATTGTACTTACCCTCATTATCACGTTAAAAACATTTAACTTTTTGCTATGTTTGAATTTGATTAATGAGAGATGTGAATCTTTCAAAAACTTAAAATTTAGTATCTAAGGAAAATGTCCATAGGAAATCAAAGTAATCATTAAAAAATAAAGAGAACGAAGGGAGTGAGGATGAGACAGCAGGTTGGTGGAGGAAAGGCACGACAACAATTAAGGGCAGCGATAACAAAAGAGAGAGCATTGGAGCGTGAAACGGTGCAAAAAAGAGAAGAGCACAACGTCAAATGCTAAAAGGCGATGTTTGAATTAGAGAAAGACTTGTCATGCCATCTAAGAGAGAAAGATAATTTGAATATATATGTGTTTCATTATGCATTGGATATATATATAACACTATGATATAAATCAAGTTATACACAACATAATTATAGGAGATATAATAATCTAATTACATAAATTTGATTAGTTTAATTATAGAAAATTAATTGTTAATTGATTTAATTTCAAATGAATAATTCAGATTCTTCAATAAATAACTAGTATATTCTATATTTTGCATACCTATACATTAATTTCAAAATGTTTTCCAATAAAACCGCTGTTTGTGCTACTTAAGCCTTTATCTATTCGACTTTAGGATAAAAGTAGAAAATACTCAAAATCAATAGATTTGTGTTTGAAGGTTAATATATCTCAAATTAAGAATGGTCTGAAAAATTCATACACGTTTTTCGCTTTTTTTGCTATGGTCTCATAGGCATCCGGAATTGGTCCAGTCAACTTGTTAAAGCTGAGGTCTCTGAAAAAGAAAACATTTTGAACTTGAGTTAGTAGTAGTAAATTTCCTACAACCAAATAGGTTAGAGAGAAATATTAGAGTTTGAACATCAAAGCTTTAAGCATATGCAATGCAATAAAATTAAAGGTTATAAAAGAATCTAAATAATATGTAATAAAATTTTATCATTAGTTAAACAAAATGGAAAGTATGCAGTTACAAGTTGTCCTTTAAATTTGTCATTGTTCCAAGAAATTCGGGTAAATCTCCAATGATGTTACAATTTCTCAGAATCCTACATCAACATAGATAACATCCTTTTATTAGTATCTCTTGCTTGGTTTGTCCAGATATATATTAATCAAACAGAAGAGTCAAAGCAATAAACTCACAAATACTGTAAGTTCATCATTTTATCAAGAGGAGGAAAAGTTGAAGTTTCAGATCCTCTTAGATCACTAATTCTCCTGCATATATCACATTAGAGTATTGGCAAAGTCAAGACAAATTAAATGAAAGTTGAATTTTGAAACCTTGCTTACTGCATAAAAATGGCAAATTCATACATACAAGTCAGTTAAGTTTTGCAGTTGTGAAATTTCAGAAGGAATTGGCCCACTTAATCCACTCCCTTCAATCCTCCTGCCAAATTATACAAATCATTGGTGACTTCAAGAAACAAGACAAGCAAATTCAGATAATGGAAAAACAAATGAAGTAAACCAATAAAGGGAGATAAAATGTAGAGTTCATACAATATCGATATATTTTTCATATTTTGATGAATAAAGTCAGGTATCTTCCCAGAAAATTGATTGTCCCCTATTCGACTGCACAATGAGACTTTTAGTTTAAAAGCAATATTCTTTAAATTAGTCATCACTCCATAGTATAACAAAATATATAAAGCTTACAAATCTAGTAATTTAGAAAGTCTGGCCAGTGAGATTGGTAGTTCTCCAGTAAAATTATTGGAGTTAAGTAACCTGTATATAATTGATGTCAACAATAAATTAGAAAAAATAAAAATATCCAAGCCATAGAAATTATACTAGTTTCAAATAGAATTTAGTCTTGGTTCTACCGAGAAGGTGGTTAAAGAAAAATACAAATTCTGAGTTTAATCCTATAAAAGATTGACATCAATTTCTACCAAAAACTTAAAATAACAATTTAATAATTATTTTACCTTTTTATAATGTTTTACTTTTCTATTTTTATCGAACTTAAATTCACGTTTGAATTTCTAACATTTAATTTTACAAAACTTAACATATAAAACAAGGATTGTCCAAAGTCTTATAAGTACTTAATAATGCTCATTCAGCATCCTTAAACAATCTCAAAAAATGAACTTAAGGCAAAGGAGACACAATTAATAGATAAGAACTTAGATCAAGTTTCATAGAATGAAAATTCTAGGAAAGGTATTAATTAACAAAAGAGGTGTAAATGGAAAAAGAATAAAGTGCTTACAATCTTAGAATTTGGGTTAAATTACCAAGCTCAAGAGGAAGAATTCCAGAAAATTGATTGGCTTCCAAGTTCCTGCTCATTTCATGCTAAAGTTAATTAAGTTCCATTCCAGGCTCTTTAAGTTTAATACACGTTTTAAATTTTGCTTCATAATTAATGTTGTGTTTTTTTAGTCTAAATAATTGCATAATAATATATGCATCAATCACTTTTTTTTTCTGAGTTCTGGAAAGTGAAACTCACAAATCTAGAAGAGTGGATATATTTGTTATCTCGGTTGGTATTTCACCTGTCAATCGATTTGCAAGGAGGGAACTGTACCATTAAGAAAACAAAAATGTCATTAACTTATTCTTAGTAACCGACGGTGTTCTTGAAATTCAAACTATATATAGATTTCCTATTATGTGAATAAAGTGTTGTAGAAATTGATGATTTAAAACTCAAAATAAAGAATGACAGGAAAATCTTACATTTTGACAAGTTTTGTGGAACCCCATTCTTTAGGAATTGTGCCATTAAGGTAGTTGCGAGAAAGATCACTGCAACAAAGAATGTGTCTTGACAAGGGAAAAAAAGGATATATATATATAATTTGTGATTGAATGTGAGTAAGTTTAAAAATTACATACAGTTCTTGAAGGTAAGGCAACTTGAATAGATTCCGCGGGAGCGTACCCGGAAGATTTTGTTCTTTCAAAATTCTGCATGTTTTAAACCACAAAGTAATTTATATGTAATAAGTCAATTACATAAAAAATAAATATATGTTTAACTATCTAAACTCTATATTAAAGATTTTGGCTCAAAACAAATCAAATTTAAAAAGAGTAATCAATATTTTTATAGTTTATACTTAAAAGTTGCACAAATAACAATGATTTATCTTATAATTATAGTAAAACATACTGACAGTTTTTAGAGTTTAAGGAATGCCGTAGTCTTAACTTTCAACCTTGTTACTCAATTTAATGTTCACGAACTAATGTTTTTGGTAATTAAGAAAGACATAATTAAGTATTATCTATAATTTATTTTCGTATAGATTCACATTTCTGTCACTGTTTCATGTCACAAATCTGCTAAACAAATAAATTTATGCTATTCTCGCAAAATCAACATTGAACTTGGACTGGGACGATCCTATATCAATATAAATTGGTTTCGTCCTTTTTTTAATTAATTATATTTATTGTTTTTTTTTATTTACGGTTAAAATTAAAATACAAAATAATAATAAAAATGAAAAGAAAAATAATATTATAAAATATAATTTAATATATTTAAATATATTAAATTATATTAAAATATTAAATTAAATAATTATTAAATTTTAAATAAAAAAGAAAATTTTAAAAACATTTGCTCAGGTATTGAAATCCGTTAACATAGATATCCGACTAATAAATGTTTTTAATTTTTTTTTTAAATTTAATAATAATTTAATTTAATTTAAAAATCTAATATTATTTAATATATTTTTAGATTTTAATAATTATCAAAATATAATTTATATTATTATAATAGTTATATTAAAAAATTAAAATTAAAAATAATTAAAATAAAAGTAGTAATAATGAAAATGAAAAAATAAAAAGAAAATCATAATATAACTGATTTAATATATTTAAATATATTAAATTATATTAAAATGTTAAATTAAATTAAATAATTAATAAATTTTAAACAAAAAACGAAATTTTAAAAAAATTTGCTCTTGATATCAGTTTAACGGATTTCATCGACTAATGTTTTTCAAATTTAATTTTTTATTTATAATTTAATAATTATTTAATTTAATTTAAAAATCTTATATTATTTAATATATTTTCATGTTTTAATATTTATTAAAATATAATTTATGTAATTATAGTAGTTATATTAAAAAAATTAAAATAAAAATAATTAAACTAAAAGTAATAATAATTAAAATAGAAAAATAAAAATAATAAAATAAAAATAATAATATAAATTTGATTTAATATATTTAAATATATTAAATTATAATAAAATATTAAATTAGGAAGAAGTGCAGGATGATTTTAATAAGAAAGAGAAAAAATTAAAAAAATATTTATTAAGGTTAGAGAAATTTTTAAAAAGATTGAAAGTGTAGGATGAAATTTTGGAGTTTGAGGTGGAGGTTGAAACACCTCATAAAGAAGGATGGCTACCACGGAAAAATGGATTGAAAAGAAAAAGAGTATTCTTTTAGCATTTTCATCTCTTTTTCCCACGCAATTCAAAAAAATATTTTGGGTTTATAATTTAGATATTTAGAAATATATTTCAAATTACATAGTTTAGAATACATTTTCAACTTAAGAAATTTGAAAAGTTAGATAAAATGTTATCTGGAATGCATTTCTTCTAGATTACGCAATTTGGAAATTGAGAAATGTATTATAGATTACGTATTATAAAATACATTTATGTATGAATTCCATAAATATGAAAATGTATTTTAGGTTATGTCAACTAGAATACATTTCTAGATTACGTATTTTAAAAATCCAAAACTACATATTGGAATGTGTAATTCGAAATATATTTTTAAATTATGCAATTTTTAGATCCAAAAATACATTGTGTAACAGAATATTTTTCAATTGCACAATCCAATCCAAACATGGGCATTTTAGAAGTTGTAAACACCTTTGTGGTGATGCAAGAAAAAATCACCGAGTGCACAAAGTAATTGCCAGTACAAAATAGAAAACATTTGAACCGAATATATTTATGTCATGAACCATAAATAGAAAGAAACAACCTGTGTGGCCCATAAATAGTCTCAAGCAAATTTGATAGATTAACAGAGGATGATAAACAATAAAGGAAACTCAATCACAAAAACTCTCCAAAACATGGGGAGAAGATGGTCTTGATCAAGAAAACACCTTTCGACCCTCATAAATTTCTTTATCGAAGGAGGATTATATTGTGAGAAATAAGTTAAAATAAGGTGACCAGTTCATGCTACAATGTAATAGTAGTGAGTTAAAAATCTTTATCTAGTGCTTATGAAAAGATACAAAATGAGGTGATGTCAGGAATTAAAATGTAAGCCATATTACCACACTAAATAAATCTGACAAAATTGACTTATATATAAAAAAAAATATAAACTCATTATTTAAAAGTTTTGGATTGGAGATAAGACAAATTTTCTTGTATGAGTTTGTTCATGACTTATTCATACTAAAAATGTCTTCACTCAAGCTAAAGTATACCAATGTGAAAGTGACTAACACATTCTAAAGATGTTCCGGTAAAAGATAATGTTGACTTAGACTATGATAGAGGAAAAAGGAAGGAAGGAGGAGGAAAAGGAAAGGAGAATGCACAATGATGACAATGGTGGTGGCGCGACAATGACTCATCAACGGTGACTGTCGAATTTGGAGGACTAGGAGGAGGAGGAAGTGGAAGAGGAAAAAGAATACTAGGAGGAGCTAAAGGTAGTTGTGAAAGACTAGGCGGAGGCAATAGAAGAGGAGGAAAGAAGAAAAAGAAGAAGTAAAGGAAGAAATGAAAAAAGAAGAGGAAAGGAACGAGGAAGAAGATTATTGAATTGAGATGACGAATTTTATTAACAATAAAAATTCATCGGTAATGGCAAATTTGAGATCATTGATTATTACCAACAAATTTTGTGACCCATTAGTAAAACTTCTCAATGACCATTTTATTTACATATTTTTTAATATCGGTAATTTTTTAGTAAAATTAAATTTTTTATGAATTTTCACGATTATTGATAAATTCTTTCCATTAGTAATATGCGATTTTATTTTAATGACCATTAAAACAAAGTATATTGCTACGAAGGAAGGAAACCTTATGGCCAAGAGAGTTTAGGTAGAGATTTGAAGATACAATTACAATTTGGGGTTTCAAAACGGGCCAACCCGACTCATTCATGTCCAACCCGACTCACCATTAAGGAGTGAAGTCGAAGTTGGAAGAAACGTATGTGTGAAGAAGGGTTATGTTTCCTCAGCATGGTAGGCAACTCTCTCATCTCTCTATGTTGTGGTGTGGGTGGGTGAGAATGATGAAGCAAAAAAAAACAAAAAAAAATATTAAATGGACAATAGGTTGTTGGTAGGTCGACCCTTGTTTTGACCTGGTTGGCATATTAAGCTCCTCCGAGCTTACATGTTCAAATATGTGACCTGATTCATCATTTTATGTCGGGTTGTCTACCAACCCATTTTGACACCCCTAACAACAATCTATATAATAATCCAAGAATTAATCTACAATGAAAAAACTTAACATGTGGACATCAAATTATGTTTTGTAAAAAGGATATTTCTCAAGGGTATGTGAATTTGATAAAGACAAAAACATATCATAATCTCTTTGATATGCTTATGAAGGTTATATCCGGTAACAAGTTCTTTCATTTCTTGGATTTGATCCAACCGATTCAGGATCAAGCCTATAATAGGCTTAGTGGCAAGTAGTGATTCTTACCAAAAAAGATTTGTGCTAAAACAAGATGAATATTTGTAAGATTAGTTCATAAAATTTGCATCCACTTATATACTCTAAATTAACATTATATATAGTTAATGTGAGACTTTCAACACACTCCGTCTCACGAGGGATATACATCTTGCACCTAGGTCTAAATATTAACGGGTAATCTAATAATGATTTGATAGCGAATGAAAACAATAAATCCAACAAATAATAAACTTTGATAGAATACGTTCTATTCATTACTCTCATACTATGTTAATAAATAGACTTAATTATAACTCAATCTTATAAAACAAATTTTGTAAAGTAAAGTTTACTGAGTAAATTGATTTTACCTCTAATGAGAAACTTCTAACATTATTTTTCTTAAAAAAAAAATTCTTTATTTACCTTTTAATAGTTTCATTTTTCATTTGTGAATTCACTGTTGTCGTTTTGTCATTTATATGGTAAAGGCTTCTAATAGTATATTTGTTTTGAGCTATTCCTCAACCTATCCAACCCAAAAATAAATTTTGAATAACTTTTATTTTTTAAACTTGAGCTATATTCTGTAAAGAGAACCTAATTGATTTCATTTACTTATAAACTGTGATAATAAAATAGAGAAAAAGTTAACGATTTACATGCGGGTGACATGGCAGACGGTTCCGTTGGGACCGTCACAGTTGCATGTGACATTATTTTTCTCAACATTATTTTTATCCTTCGTTGACCAATTTCTTTCTCCACTGCATGGATCTACGCTGAAATCCCACTCCTTCCCAACTGTCTTACCTATATCTTCCAGAGCTTCCACTGTCATCACAAAATCATCAAACACCCATTTATATTATTTCTTATATTTTACAACTCATTAAGCGAAACAATTTAACAAATATAAAACTAATTGAGATACGAAATCATTATGTACATTTTAAAAATATAAAATTCTCAATCTTCAAATCATACTCTTTCTGCATATGTTTTTAGCTAGTTATTAAATCAGTTTTCACAATTAATAATCAGAATTTTAGCCGCTTTGAATTTAAATTATAATTTCACTTCAAGAATATATCAACGGATAGGTTTTCACTGATTTTGATATTAAAAGTAAATTTTAAATCTAAAATCAGTTTGAAAAGTAAGATTTACATTCATTCACATAATCGATATGAGATTTTCAACCGTTTTTGAATACAAGTTTCAAAAAAAAATTAATATCATATATCCAAGAGCTCAAAATAAAGAAGATAAAAACATGATATTGTTACTAATGATCATGTTGGTGCTTAACAAGACATAAACTAAGGTTTTACAGAGATAGTGATTTTAGCTAACTGGTGCAGCTATTAACGTACCTTCATCCTGAGCCAGAGTGGCTCCAGAAGCAAAGGAGGCAAAGCAAAAGGAAGAAATAAAGAAGAAGAAGAAACAGTGGTTACTCATAATTGTTCTTGCTGATAATTTCCTGAGTAAACGATTACTTAAGGCTTAGAATTTATGGTATGAGAAGAAGCAACATGGCAGAAACAGATATAAGTCACTATCTAGATATATATGAAGAGACAATGACAAGTATGAGTTGAACTGGTTTAGGAATGAAATATCAAAGAAACTAATGAGAGAAAAAAGAAAGTTGAAAAGTCACCTCCAGAATAGTTGCTATCATAATATTATGAATATTATCGAATAAAAAAATAATTAACTCTAACAATATATGTGATTTTATTTTACGACATAATATCAAGATAAACATTCATCATCATCATCTTAAAAAAAGTAATACTTCAGCACTCTTAAAATATATATATATATATATATATATATATATATATATATATATCCAATTAACAATCTCATTAATAATATAATAATATATATTAGAATTTTAAGTTAAAAATATTCATATTAATTAGTTACAATATGATTTATTGTCTTTTATTTTTAGGGATGTCAGTCAACTCCTTATTTCGGTCTGGATGAAGACTAGTATTCATCATTAATTGTTCTTCTTTGTATTCAGTCTTAAGCTCATTTGGTTGTATTTCCAAGAAACCTCTTCAAATACTAAACGTTATACAAAGTCATTTTTCCTTTTTCTCTTTTTATATTATATATTATTTTTTAAAATTATAATTTGTTTCATTTAAAAAAAATCATTAAATTACAATTAATTTTAAAATAAAAAATACTTATTTATTATATTATTATATTAACTGAGTTCAATTATATCTTATAAACTAAAATTATTAGTATCTAAAATAGTTTATATTATTACTAAAAATTTATAATTAATTTGTAAATTAAAGTTTAAATTAGTCTATAACATTCATTATCAAGAGTTTAAAGAGAAAGAAAAAAAACTTCACAAAATTTAAACTCCCTAAATACGTTCTAAAGATTAAAAATATAACCCAAAACTAATTTTAACTTTTAAAAATACAGTAAGTATATTTTATTTGGCGATTATCTCTATAAATAATGTATCTTTTATAATTGGATATGGTAACATGCATTTAATATGAATATTACAATAAATAATAAAATTAAAAAATAATTTAAGTAATAAGATATTTAATCAATTTTAAAATATAAATTTTAAACATAATTTAATCACAAAATAATCCTAGATATTTGATTATTCCCAAAATCACACTCAAAACCACCGTGCAGATAATTGATTATAATTAATGATAATCGATTATAACTAATGATAATTGATTATTGTCGAATCGAAATACATTCTTGATATAATTTAAGCATTATACATCAACCCTAGATCACATGGAAACATAATTAACACGTATACATGCATTCAAGCATTACATACTCATGTAAACATACTCAAACACATATGATACATCACTTGAATCATCCAGATTCAATCATTGACATGTTATACCTCCAATAATGGGATGCAAAAGAGTCTTCGATAAAAACACCAATAGGATTTTCAATCAGTCAAACTAACTAAACATAATGCTTACAAATGAGAACCAAGAAGAAGAAAATTCTCCAAAATAGAGCTGATGATACGAGACTGTTTTCTCCCAAACTAGACCTCCGATTGGTGATCCCAACGATCAGAATGAAGAACCATACATCTGGAACCCAGTGTCCAAAATTCAGCCCGATCCAATGGTGAATAACTTCACAACGACTAAAACACCAGTCCAGATTTTATGAAATTCTCCAAAAACAGAGTTGTTGATGCGAGACTGTTTTCTCCCAAACTAGACCTCCTATTGATGATCCGAACGGTCAAAAAAGAATAACCATATGTTTAATCCCCATTGTCCAAATATCAGCCCGATCCAACGGTGAACGACTTCACAATAACAAAAACACTAGTGCAGATTTTATGTTATGTGAGAATGACTTATTTTCTTCCTTTCTCTCTCATTTGGCTTTTCCTTCTGTTCAAACGACTCTAATGTGTCTTACTAATTTGACTCATCTCCACTAAAACAAAGTGAGACATAATGGTCCACACTATTTGGCCTATTCTCCACATAGGAAGGGAGCCCAATAACCCAACAGTTACAACATATAGTTGCATAGAAACCCCCAAGCATAATAACTTTGTTCTCCCTTAGCATCAAACCCTTTGTTGGGATAACCCAACAAAACATATATAATACATTCATAGGGAAAACTCATGATAAATATTACATAAATCTTATGTCAATTCATACGTAAACTCTTACCCAACAATAACCACAAATAATCATAATCATATACGCATGTATCAAAACAATGATTACCAATCAAGATAATCAAGAACACATAACATACAACCATAAACAAACAAAGGTAAGTTTCCCCTTACCTTGGTCAATCATAAGGATTTATCTACAACCCTAAAACACCACTAATCTTTCTTTAGACTAAGAGTTTCCTGTCTCTCTCTTTTCTTCTCCCAAAATGTCAATCTTTTCTCTTCCTCTATTTTATTTCTTTGATTTAGAGTTTTTAGGGTTTCTAAACATCAAATCACCCCTTAATTTATTTCTACACTCATTAAATAAAGGTAAAAAACCCTTTTGCCTCTATGAAAAAATATAAAAATAAAGAAATAACATAACAATTGTGTTGTAACAAAATATACACTCAAGAACATTAATTTCTAAACAAAAATCCAAAGTCTTAACAATTTTATTTTTAAAACTCTTATTTTTCCCGAATCTTATACATCCACTATGAGAACTGATAAGTTCTTTGATTTGTCAATGGTGCACACGATACTTTTGAAATCTTTTGTGAGTGATCTCAAGATTTTTCCAATAACGTGGCTAGGTGGCATTTGTTCTCCATTCTTGCCGAGTTGGTTGACCACCTTCTCCACCTGAGTTACGTACTCGATTACTTGCTCTTTGGGCCCATCTTCAACTCTTCAAACTCCTCTATAAGAGTTTGTCTTCGGACTTGTCTGACACGATTGTCACCTTTATATGCAACCTCCAATATCTCTCAGGCTTCCTTTGCTGATGTGACATTCATTATTTTTTCAAATTCTAACTCGTCTACTACATTATAGAGAAAATACAATTATGACCCATCTCTTGCATGTGTTTTCTTCAATGCGATCATATGTACCATTGTCTAATGTCTGTCCTCATTGGGTTCATTGTACCCATCTTCCAGCATATCCCAAATGTCTTGAGATCTCAGCAACGCTTTCATTTGTAGACACTAATTATTATAATTAATTTTTTTCGTCATTTGTGGCACACTCGTTCTGTTGACAACTTTTGTCATCTCTGTCACAAAACACTCAAGCATTCACTGTTTCCTGCCTCTTCTTTCTCTTTTTTTTTTCTCTCTCAATGCTCATGTCATAAAGTTCTGATACTTTATTAAAAATAATCAATAGCCTCATACAATGAATAAACTATATGAATATATATACTACGATTCATTAAAAAAGAAGACTATCAAAATAGTCATGTACAGACCCGATAATAAAAATAGAAGTAAAACAACCACTAATTAGTCGGACTGTTACACTACCTCAAAAAATAAAAACAAATCAATTGAAAAATGCCTAATTTGAATTTTATCACCACCTAACCAAAAGGAAAATGATACTTGAACAACTTCATTTGACAACATTTAGACACGGGACGTGTCTAAATGTGAGCGGTCCACGTTTTTAATGAAAAAGCTATTCAAATCTGACGTGGCAAGGGCCGGGCAGGGGTTAGAAGTTGCGTTTGAAATTTGAAATTCATTTCCAACATTGTAGAGAGAGAAGCGGCGCGAACATTCAGAGGGAGGCTGTGACCTAGAGAGAGAGCCCGAGAGAGTTGGAGAAAGGTAGTTCGAGCGAGAGAGGTCCGACGGATTGCTTGCCGGAGTGCCGCCGGACAACGTTGAAGGCCGTCGGAGGTCCTCAACCCCTCCAGCCGGTTCTGATTCACGGTCGCCGCAGCTCCGACGTTGGCGAACGAACCGAAGACGGCGTCGTCTTCCCTCCGGCCCAGCGAACTAGGTGCGCGTTTTGAGTCTCGCTTCGTCCCACCTGCTTCCCTTCCTGTGTTGGACCTTTGCATTCACCGCCGGAGTGCCGCCGGAGCATCGCCGGAGTGCCGCCGGAGTGGCGACTGTACGGTGGACGAAAAAGAGGGATTTTCCGGGTTGTTAGTCCCACCCACACATTTTTCTTCCTGTGTGTTCCAACCTGCACACGTTGTGTTCACTGAAGGTTCGTTTGTTTTATTTCAGTGGAATGAAGCTTTAATCTATGTATGATGTTGTTTGTGGATGATTTTGGTTATGTATGATATGTTGTTTGTAAGCTGTAAAAATATGACTTGTTCGATGACGGTGGAATGTTGTTTATGTATGATGGAGGTGGTTTGTTAATAGTATTTGTTAGATGAATTAAATGTGTGGTGATTGATACTATGGACATGACACATGGGTTATCACATGGAATCATTAAAAGTGTAGAACTGTAGCACACTGATTCACATTTTATTCGAATTGTTGGAGAAACAAAAGTGCATTATTACATTCAAACTGTAGCAGACTGACTGGAAAGAAACACACGCAGCTGCCACGGTTCACATTGGACAATTGAGCTTTGGCAATTTAAGGAAGCAGTTACTAATTCACTTGAGCTGGGAGGGTGCACTCGGTCCAAACAGCTGATGCTTGTCCAGCTTAGTGAAGCCACGGTCCAACACAAAATCACACATCCCGCACCAAGGCAATGAGGCCCACGAAAGAAGGGAATGTAGCACTCCAGCCGAAGAGAAAACAGAAGAAAGCAAGAAGTGGTGTACACGTGATGTAGAGCTGGACACGGTGCATTCCATTTTGGAACAAGAAGCACACTACACGTTGGAGGCAGCAGAGCATACAAGAAGCGTGGGAGATATTATTTTCTTTGGTTCAATTGGAAGACGCATGGCCTGCACACTGACGCCCCAAGAGAATAACAAACACATCCAGCATGGTCCGGAGGAAGAAAATAGAAAAGAAAGAGGCTGCACTCATTCACGCTCGGGGACTGATAACTGCCACCTCCAGAAATGCAGAAAGAATAGCTGCACGCTTGCTACCACTTTGGTTTAGGAATTCTCTGAAAAGAGGAGTGGAGAAATTATTTTTGTAAGAGAGGTGGAGAACAAGAGAAGGTGGACGGCCAGGAGCAGGGAGATTCTCCAACAACAACTCTAGGTTCTCATCTTTTTTCCAGGGGCTCTGGAAGAAAGGGGGACGACATTCAGCATGCAGATGGGGACGGGAGAACTCTCTCATATTGTTTTTGTTTCTTGGAGAATGTTGCCTTGAGAGAGGAGAACTGCACCCAGCCCACACCTCAGTACACATCCAGCTGCCATATACTTCTCAGACGGACTCTCTCACCTTTGGCTCTTGGTCTTTGGAACGTTGCTTTTGGAGATAGGAGGACTGCATCCATCTGCCAACTTGGAGGCGCACGTTCACTAGCCACCGCGTACGTACACATCCAGCTGCAAATGGTTTCGCTTGGAACGTCTTTGGAGAGCTTGGAATGAGAGGTTGAAGCAGCACTGCATCCAGCTTGGAACGTTCTCTAATATTAATTTTATATTTTCAGGTATAGAAAGTTGAAGCAGCACTGTATCAAATCCAATTTTTAAACAATTTAAGATAGGATATTTTAAATCTATTTAAACTGATAATTGTCAACACCCAATTTCGTCCGGATTGACTAATAGATTTGTTTTATTCATGAGTGTAAAATAAAAATAAAATTAAAACATAACAATAAAAAAAAAGAGCGTTCGTCCTCCACCGTTCGTCCTTTGCCTTATTCGATCGTTCGTCCATTCATTCCTTTACGACGTTCGGCAATTCTCAGCTTCAACCGTTCGGTCATAGTGTTTTAGTGAACGTTCGGTCTTCATTTGAACGTTCGGTCTTGGTGAATTCTCATTTGAACGCTCGGTCTCCATGATGTTTCTCTTCAGCGTTCGGTTTTGAGCGTTCGGCCCAGTATGGTTTGATCAGCAAACAGTGCTCAGCAAAATAGCGTTCAGTCACATTATGTGAATGCTCGTTCGGTATGCTTACTCTCAGTTGAACGTTCGATCTTGATGGGCGTACTTCCAAACAGTATATAATAGGTGTTAATCTGGTACCGTTCGGTCAGGCTTTGATTTGATACTGTTCGGTTAGGTGCTAATGTGATACCGATCGGTCATGTGTTGTGATCTTTCGGCCAGGGTGCAAAACGTTCGTCCCAGTGGTATCCGGTTTAATAATGTTTGATCATATTTGTTTTTAGGTGGCGAGCGTTCGGTTTTGGCATTTTGATATGCTAGTGATTTTAACGCTCGGTTTTGGCGTTTTGGTAACTTTTAAGCGTTCGACCTGGATCAGAGGTTTGTGTATGGTCGTTCGTCATACAGCGTTCGGTAGCAGATCCCATATTGCCCGAGCGTCCAAAAGTAGTGGTGGCTGCGTTTTTAAATTTGTTTTTAAATTTGTCTGAGCATTACAGCGAGGATTCCCACTTTCAACTGCCAAAAATGTCTGCCATTAACCGTCCTCCGAAAATGTCCACTCACAGTATGGGTTTCTACAAGAAGAGAATATTTTTTGGCTGAGTATGGGTTTCTGAAAGAGAGAATCATTTTTTTTGCTGGCACTTTCACTTTTGGGTTGTCATACACGAGTGCCCATCTTGCACCTCTGTACAGATTCCATCTGTAAAGCCTGCTACACCACTACAACACTCTCGATGCTGGGAGAAGAGGATTTTACAGAAAAGGGGAGACTCACCAAGAAAGGGGGCAGGAACGCACTTACTAAAGGTTACGAAAAAGGGAGGAGAGGATCGGTTTTTTTCCTAGGAACAAGAGAGATCAATCCAAGGAGGGAGGAGAAACAGAGACTGGTTACTGGAAAAAGAAGGTCAGCCACAAGGAGAAAGAATCCATCGATACGTGTCCTATCACTTTGGCGTAGTATAGAATTAAGGTCCACTATCGGTTTTGTGTCACTCCATGCCCGCAACCGCAACTACAATTCATTTTCAAACAATAAAACCATCATACCCTATTTTCAAAGAAAGTTATAAGTTTTGATAATATTAAATATACTTACATTGTAACCTTCTTCTTTTGTGCAATCCATGACTACCAATCCAACAAAATTACAACAACAATGTAAGATTAACCAAAGAACATGTATACAAATCAGTAACACAACAAAATCCACTTGGGAGACGTATCATACATATCCAAATCCATCCACAAACAACATCATCCATGTATTAAACATTCATTCCACTGAAAAAACAAAAAAAAAAAACCAACCTTGAGTGAAGACGACGTGTGGCGGTTGGAACAGAGACGATTGCCTAAGTTGTGGGTGGGACTGACAACCCGGAAAACCCTTCTTTTTGGTCCACTGAACAGTCCACACTCCGGCGACACTCCGACGATGCTCCGGCGGCACTCCGGTGGCACTCCGGGACAAGGCCGAAGCAGCTAGGACGAAGCGACACCTTGAACGCGCCCCTAAGTCGCTGGGCCGGAACAGACGGAACACGATGACGTGTTCGCTTCGAGCGGTCGACGTTGGAGCTGCGGCGGCCGTGAAACGGAACCGGCTGGACGGGTTGAATATCTCCGACACGGCCTTCAACGTTGTCCGCCGGCACTCCGGCAAGCACTCCGTCTCTCTCTCTTGCTCGAACCCCCTTTCTCCAACTCTCGGCCTTTCTCTCTAGGTCACAGCCTCCCTCTGAATGTTCGCGCCGCTTCTCTCTCTACAATGTTGGAAATGAATTTCAAATTTCAAACGCAACTTCTAACCCCTGCCCGGCCCTTGCCACGTCAGATTTGAACAGCTTTTTCATTAAAAACGTGGACCGCTCACATTTAGACACGTGTCCCGTGTCTAAATGTTGTCAAATGAAGTTGTTCAAGTATCATTTTCCTAACCAAAATATCCCAATTTACCTAGCCAAAACTAACACTTAAACAAAATGACATAGCAACAATAAATCAAAACAAAATTACACTTTTAACCTTTTTTTTAATTTTAAATTTATTTAACAAATATTTGAGGAACTTAACTTCAAAATAAACAAACAATACAGCTTTTGACAGAACCCAAACAAACCCCTAAACCTTAAACTGTTACCTCTTGTTTCCATTTGCTTCAGTATTAAATAAAGAAAGAAACCTTATCCTTCTCACCTCTTTTATCCATTTCTTAAATCAAAACGTAAACACTCTTTCTGAAAAACAAAAATAGAACAACATACCCATCGTTCAAATTTGAAATTCTTTAATCGTTGAGCCCAACATCGTCTTCGCTCTCATCTTCGTCCACCGTGCAATGAGATTTTCAATTTCAAAAAACTTTCAAAAGCAGAGACGCACGTGAAATAAAAGAAATGGAAAAAGAAAAAAAATAGAAAATGACAAAGAAAATTGACTTTTTTACGGCTGTTAGTATAATAGATAGGGGTGATATAGTAAATGACAGAATCGAAATGACTAAAAAACCAAATATTTGCAAGCGTGACATTAATAAAGGTATGGACAATGATGTAATTTTCCTATTATGTTATTTTCTTATAAGGATTAGCGTTTTAGTTATAGTAGATTAGCGTTCATAATAATAATTTATGCTGGACTTGGTGCAAAAGTCTTCCTTCTATCTAGTTTCGAAAGAAAAGCATAATTATAAGACGACAATAGATATAAAGAGAAACGTGTAATATTAAAGGACACAGCATTAGAGTGAGACAATTTCACGTGTAAATGTGGAACCACGTGTTCACCTTGAATTCACGATGCCATCCATTAATTATATATAAGCTTGCGTTTATTGTTTTTAAAGCAATGGGATCTCTCTCTGGACTTTGTTTTTCTTTACTGATAAAAAAACGAATAGAATATAGCAGCATGAGTAACTCATTTTATGGAGATTATCTTTTTATTAAACTCATGTTATTATGAAAATGTGAACACCATGGCCCCTTAGATCTTAGTCAAACCCATAATCATCAGAATCTATTAGTGTCCTCTTTCTATATATCTTCAATAACCACCACATGCATCTTGATCTTGTCTCATCAACTTATAAACATTTTGTTACTATTTACTTCTATTATAATTCTTTTTTTATTTAAATATATTTTAGTTTAGATCAAATTAGCGAGTTTCAATTTGCATTTTATAAAAGAATATTTATTTTTTATCTTTATAAATTTTAAATTATTATTTTAGTCTTTTATATATATATATATATATATATATATATATATATTAATTCCTTTGAATTTTTTTTATCTTCTCCAAAAGATTTTAGTCATTAGCACTCATTTTAATTTAAGATTGATTAATAACATTTATTTTGTGTCATTGATGATAGAGGACTATTAATTGATTTTATAGAAGAAGAATTTTTTCTATGACAATTTAAAAGATCTATGACAAAGTTAAGGAGCAAACAATTGGAAGAATAAATCTAGACTAATGATGTTCAATGAAGATTAAAATTTAAAAGACATGAAAATCATGGCTTGAAACATAATTCTACAATAGTTTAGACAATAAAAAAATATTTATAATTTTCTTTTAATTATAAACAATTTGTTTGTTTTTTTTATTTATATTTGAACATAGAGAGTGTGTTAAATGCACTTCATACTTGTATTTAATATCCTTCTCTTGAAGTGATATCCCGAGAGCTAGTAGATTTATCAAACCTTGGTAAAAGAGTCTTAATTCAAAATTGTGTAAAACATTGAAGCATACAAGACAAATAGTATTTTCCAAAGTTAACAAAAGTGTCAGAGGGTTGTTGAAGTACAACATCTTTAGCTCATTTTCCAAGAGATTGTTTATGTGACATATGTTTTATACATCTTCTTGGAAAATGAAGGAGACATACATTTTTGTAGGATAATGTATGCATAGAGTTATATTTTTGTGAAGTACAACATAGCTAAAGACAATGGGTGTATCATCTGAGGACAACATTGCTTATTAGACGTAAAAAGAGACTGCATAATGTTATATCATTTAACAAGCGAAACACATTCATCTTACATGTTTTATACTTTGTTATTTGATAATACTTAATTAAAATGAGTTGTTGGATATTTTTTCTCTAACAAACATTAAGTTTTTAATTCCAAAACCCTTTTAATGAAATTTTTAGATCGAAATTGGATATTAATTAGTCTTTTAAGTTTAGTTTGATTTTTTTTAAAACAAATAAAAGATTCCATCTACTTTATATATATATATATATATATATATATATATATATATATATATATATATATATATATATATATTATTAGTATTATTGTTACCTTATAAAAACCATTAATTTGGAGAAATGACACTTAAATATATATGATCAAAAGCATGAAGAAGGAATAAAAAAAGAATAAAAAGAAAAATATATTTAAATAAAAAAGAATAAGCTATGATTCATTATATTGGACCTCAAATAATGGAAATAGACTACTCTAAAGGCATTCAGATTACGAAATAAGCAAACAAAAAAAAGTTATAGAACCTGAAGTAGAAGTCTTTTAGATGCACCTCACTTTCCTAACATCATGTACCAATACACTAGCAAAAAGTTGTGAACCCATTCAACAAGATTCCTTGGTATGAAAATGATAGGTCAAATTTGAAGATTTCAAAATATAGAGAAAGAGTAAGTTGTTGTTGTATAAGCTGACAATAAAGAACAAAGATCATGAACAAATGATTTCTTGAGGCGTGTAGATCACTATCCTTAAAGACTTATCTGCGGTGTATTGGGTAAGTCTCCCAGGATATAACAAAAACTTCTCAAAATTGCTGAGGATCTTAGAACTAGCAAGGATCTCTATTAAGAGAATAAAATAAACCCAGAATATTTTTAGGGAAAGAAGAAAAAAGAAAGAATGAAACTAAGAGAAGAGAGAATAATGATTTCTGATTATATGTTTTGGACTGAAAGAAGTGCTCTATTTATAGAGTTGGGGAACCAAGCCCATGATCCACGTAGAAAATTAATTCTTAATAAACTAGTAACGTTGAAATGAAATAAGAACGTTGGGAGCGATATTTTAGATTGAAGCATAAGATTAGGAGTTGTAGCGTTTCTTGTGGAACGTGCACAACCAAACCAATACTGATATTTTGCAATATAAGTATATAACGTCACTATTTTTATAACAATCCCCCACATATTGCAAAATATTATATATATATATATATATATATATATATATATATATATATATAAACAAAAGAGAAAAGAAATTATTCTAGGTTTCACAAGATGTAATGCATCAGAACTAGTATAGCAAGCTATATGAACCAGTCTTAGATCAAGAAACTTAACACACAATATAGTTGGTATAACAAGCTATATGAACCAAAGACACTTAAGTGTGTTAGAGGTTTATCAATCATAGTACACCCTCACAATCCTTGCTATTATTGCTATTATGCGCTTACTAGGCCATGCGCGTGCTCGATATTCATGAGTGCTCTAGAGATCATGCCAAGATCTCGTGCAAGTGGCTCCACTTGACACTCATATAGGTGATTTCATCAAGTGTATGCTGCAAATCATACACCACCCATAAGGGATATGAAGTTCATTAAAAACTTTGTTTAATTACAAAGTTTAACCTCTCAATAATGCAGTCTCTAGCACTTTCACACACATTATAGGAATGGACATGTTTGATTTAAAATCAAATTAGTGCTATCAGAACTAACAAGTGACTTGTTTTTACCCATATAAACCTTATTCATGGGATCTCCAATCACAAAGGTTGGGTTACCATCACTTGTTTGTTTGCAAGTGACTTAAGTCTCATTCCCCTCGATGTTTCTAATATCATTTGTCTTCTCAGGGGTTTTGTCAGAGGATCGGCTAGATTCCGTTCTGACTTCACATAGTCAATGGAAATAGTTCCACTCTTTAACAGCTGCTTCACCAAATTGTGTCTTAATTGTATATGTCTATTCTTTCCATTGTAATTTTTTTTTAGCTATAACTATTGTCGATTGGCAATCACAGTGTATTGATACCGATGGGGTTGGTTTCATTCCTAATGGAATGCTCGCTAAGAAGGTTTTCAACCACTCAGCCTCATTACCAACCATCTCAAGAGCAACAAACTCAAATGTCATTGTTGATCTTGCAATAATTGTTTGCCTGGTTGATCTCCATGTAATCGCACCACCCCCAAGTGTGAATACATAACCACTAGTGGATTTTGTCTCATCTAAATCAGAGATCCAATTAGCATCATTGTATCCTTCTAGTATAGCGGGAAATCCACTATATTCAATGGCATAATCCATTGAACCTCTTAAGTATCTCATAAGTCTAGCAAGTGCATCCCAATGTTCTTGATTTGGACATTAAGTGTACCTACTCAGTCTACTTACTACATAAGCAATATCAGGTCTACAAAAACTCATCAAGTGCAGTAAACTCCCAATTATTTGAGCATATTGAGGCTGAGATAATGATTAACATCATAAGGGGTACTCACTAGTTTAAAGTCATAATACCCAAACTTCTGAAGGTTTCTCAATGTATTATTTTTTGGGATAGTAATATATTATCTCCCTTCCTTATGATTGTAATACCTAAAGTCACATTGGTTTCACCCATGTCTTTTATTTCAAATTTTGATCCTAGAAACAATTTAGTTCTAGTGACAATCTCATTGCATGTATCAGAAATTAATACACATACAAAATGACATATTCTCTACTTTCAAATTTAGAATATTATCAAGAATATTATCAATATAATTAGGTGAAAAGATAAATTTATTTCTTCAAAAATATTTAAGATTGGTAAATGAGAAAATACCTGGTTGTGCTTTTCTCTTTGTAGGTAGTATATGAAAATTTACTCAAGTACCTCATCTTCTTCGTCCTCATCTGCGGTCCTTACAAATGCGATCAGAAGCCATTGTTGCTGCAAACACCTTGGCAGCCTCCGGGAGTTATGGGTTTCGCAAACATTGTCTGAGTTTTGAAAACAAAGTTTTGATCATCTAGGATTGAGTTGTTGATGTCAGTCATAAGTCCTTAAGATTGTTGTATAAGCTAACAATAAAGAACAAAGATCACGAACAAAGGATTTCCTTAGGCGTGTAGATCATTGTCCTTAAGAACTCATCCGCGGTGTATTGCGCAAGCCCCTAGGATACAACAGGAACTTCTCAGAATTTCTGAAGATCTCAGAACTAGCAAGGATCTCTATAAAGAGAATAAAATAAACCCAGAATATTTTTGAGAGAAAGAAGAAAAAAAAAAGAATGAAACTAAGATAAGAGAGAAGAATGATTTCTGATGATATATTTTGGAGTGAAAGAAGTGTTTTATTTATAGAGTTGGGAAACCAGACCCATGATCCAAAATATCTCCTAAAATATTTCTTAGAAAGTTAATTTTTAATAAAGTAGTAATGTTGAAATAAAATAAGAACGTTGGGAGCGATATTTTAGCTTGAAGCAAAGACTAGGAGTTGCAGCGTTTATTGTGGAAGTGCACAACCAAACCAATACTAATATTTTGCAATATCAGTATATAACGTCACTATTTTTATAACAGTTATACACTATAAAAAATAGGGTTAATTGATATTTGAATCTTTTAAGAGATTAATAGACTTTTGTTATATTTAATTTTATTTATCTTATATTTAAACAATAACTTTAATTTTATATGAGTTTGAACCAATTCTAAGAAATCATTGGATTCAAAACTTGAAAGTCAGAACTTAATGGTCGAAAGCCTCAAAGTCTAAATTGTTGAACTCTAAGTTAATTCTAAGTGCTATTGGAGAAGCCCACTTTGTTAGAAAATAAGCATGATTAATACCGTATTCATCATGAATAAAGAAAATATCGATTAAATATGGTGGTTTTAAAAACAAAATCTATTTTTTTTGGTCCAATTTTAAATTCTTCTTTCCTCTCTGACTTTGGTTTTCTTTCAATAACCATGGTAATAATGTTTGAAACATTTGATTATAGCCAATTTTAATGTATATAACTTTTTTTATTAAATTGTGAAAATGTTGACTTAGGGTTTTTAATTATTTTCGAAATTGCAGGCTACCAAATAATAATGGCAATGAGATGCTTTTAAGAAGGAAAATATAATGAATATGTTATTTATTAATAACTATCAAAAAGCTTATTTGAAAGTGATGAGCACAGCATGGCTAGTGAAAGATGAAGAAATGGTGGCAGTTGCTGACTCTCATGCCGAAGAATGCTGACTCTCATTGGCCGAAGAATGCTGACTCATCCATACACTTTCATTAATTAGAAAAACCTAATTATTATTATTATGACTACTAAAAATTAAACCATTATTAAATACTACTATTAAATTGGTTAAAATAGTTTTAAAAATATATTTTTAATTTATTTTTATAATATTTCCACATTAGATATAGTAATATTATTAATTTTTTTAAATACTTGTTGTAACCGAGTTTGAACTAGTTAATAGAATAAACAGTCTTTGTTAACTATAACTTTTGTGTATTTATTACAAAATTAAGTTTTTTCTACTATTCTCATTAATTTCGCTTGTAACTATTTAAAGGAATCATAAATGAAAACTAGAAATATTTAAGTTCCGATTAATTTTTGTGTAGTGCATAATTAAATATAAGTAGTCATGTTAACATAAATTTTAAAATTTAAATACGTGTCATTCTTATAATAGTTTGGTCCTAAAACAGACAAAGTCCAAGACACTTTGATAAATCCCGGAGTAGACAGACACCCACTTAATTAATCATATTTCATAAATAATAATTAATTGTTGTATTTATTTTTTTTTTTCACTTTTCTATACCTATATATACATATTTTTTTAATTGTTTCCAAATTTGTTTTCTAATTTTATTTTTTAAATAAATCATTTTAAAATAAAATAATCATTTTATTAATTGTATTTTTAAGTAATTATTTTTTAAATTTAATGATTTTTGGGTTTAATTATTTTATTAAATTTAATTATATTTTAAATTATAAAACTATTTACAAAATAAATACAGTTATAAAATTATTTTAATTTTATAATTATAATTTTTTATTATCATAAAAAAAATAACACACATGCATGCACATATTTTCCCTACTAATTGATAAATAAGTTAAAAGTAATTATCTCAATTTAATTTTACAATGGCAGAGTAAATAGAGTTTGTTTATTATACAATCATAATGTAAAAAAATTACGTCCAAAAAATTAAAATTAATTCTTAAAATGATTTCAAAATAGTTGTAATTAAAAGTCAAATTTATTATGCACAACTGTCTATATAAAGAATTCAAATAAATTATTGGAAAATAAATTGAAAAAAAAATGTCAAAACTGTAAGGCAAAAATCCATTTGTTTAGAAAAAAAAAAGTATTTTCTTTCTTTGTTTTTCGATGTGATACTTTTTTTATTTTGATTCACGTAGCTTTCTGACTGTATTATGAATGTTGAAGGAAAAAATATCCCTTCAAAAGTTTGTCATAGGTCAGATACCCTTTCCCTCCAACAAATACTTCTTCTTTCTCTTTTCTTCTTCTCGTCGTTTTTCCTTTATTTTCTGCAACTCTGTTTCAAAACAGAAACAACAGATTAAGGTAGTGGTCCTGATCCTGATACAAGACATGACCAAGATGCGGTTTGTGATGTCTTCAAGCTCCAAGCATGTCTCCATCTTCTTCACTTTTTGCTTTCTGGCTTTGGATCACTTTCAACACTTTGGATCTAATGCTCAACTCATACCAAAAGATGAAGGTGCTTACTTAATTTCCATTTTGCTATGTTTTTTTATGTGTTGGGAATTGTAACTTCCAAAACTAAAGATAAACTGTCTTTTACTTCAACACCATCCTAGCAAAGTTGGGATCTTTCTCACATGTAGTGCAAACCCAACATTCAAAATTTAGTTCATCAACTTGCATTGCTTTTTCTCTCATCAGATCCATAGGGGTATCACCTTTTTATTTTCTTTTCTCTTTCTATTTCTCTTTCATTAACATTTAAGTAGTTTTTGTAAGGAAGTTCAGCATCTAACTTGCTCAAAATAAATTAAAATATATGTTTGGTTTCTGTAATCCCTGTAGTCATTGAATAATCACTGCCTTGGCCTTTTAATTTTCTGGGATTGTTTGGTTCTGATTGATTGGAAGGAAAGAAAATGGGAAGAGGTAGAAATTTTAGAAATTTAAATTGAAATTGAAATTGAAATTTAAAGAGAAAACAAAAGGAAAGAATATTTTGTTTTTCTTTTGTCCTTCATAAATTTCCATTTATTTGTTCAATTAAATGAAAGAAATATATCCCCACTCAGATTTCTTTTCTGTTTATGTTACTTCCATCATTGAAAGCAAAGAGCTTGTATCCTCTATCATCATTGAAACAAGGGATTTGTATGATTTATTTTATTTGTATGATTTATTTTATTTCTTGTTTATGACATTATAACATTTTGGAGTGTTTTGAAGATCCAATGAAATCACAACAATTGTTCTTCACTGTTCCATGTGAAATCCTCTCTAAACGACAATGGAGCCATATTTTTTGTTATATTATTGGGGACCCACTTTTTGAAATTACATTTTTGTTTGACTGGTCTCATAATAAGAATTCTGAATGAATATTTTCTGCCACTTATATTTTAGTTTTATTCTTTAATCACTCTCACAACATTGATTAGCATTATAATATCCGTGATTGTAGCTATCTCAAGCCATGAATCATGAAGTTGAGATAGCTATGGAATAAGCTAAAAAGGTTG
Source organism: Vigna angularis (assembly GCF_016808095.1). NCBI lineage: Eukaryota > Viridiplantae > Streptophyta > Magnoliopsida > Fabales > Fabaceae > Vigna > Vigna angularis. The sequence goes on from NC_068980.1 coordinate 25,566,118, forward strand.
AAAATTGTTAAATAAATGAGGGTAGGTTGGTAATAAAAGAAGCATGTGATTATGTCTAAACAGTGGAAGTGGCAGACTGTGTGTCAGATTATGTTCATCCTTTTTTAGATGTTTGCCCTTTTGGTGTAAGCACTAAATAGTTTTGAAATTTATTTTTAGCACCTTTTTCAGCAGTGAGAGAGGTTGCACGGGTGAATCTGTGTAAATGCATCACCAATAGAGAAAAATCACTAAAATATGAAGAAAGTTATATTTTCATACTGTAAATATAATCCAATCATAAACTACAATGTGATGAAAAGGTCACATCAGTTACCCTTTAAAGCATTTCACACTGTGATGAGGATTATTCTCATGAATTTTTTTTTTCTTTCTTCTGTCACCAGCTGCATTAGTAGCCACCTTTTTTTCGCAATTCTGTTCATTTTTCACTTGCAGAAAGAGAAAAAAAGCACTACTATTTTGGTTTTAAAAGTCAAGGGACAAAAAGGAAAGTTCAAATTAATTGTGATGAAAGAATTTTGATAGATGAGTCAAATTACGTGTCAACATGCTCTAATAGTACTTTATTCCTTATGATAAACACGACATGAATGTATAAAATAATGTCATGTTTTGTGCTCCTTAAACCATACAATTTCATCAACTTAAGGTTTGGTTATCATTATTCAATAATCATTATTTTTCTCGTTTATTGACTATTGCTAGTATAATAATAATAATAATATTATTATTATTATTATTATGAGAAGGGTTGACCATATGAAATTTGGAAACTTATTATCTTTGCATGCATGCAAAGTTCAACTTCTTATATTTATAGGCCACCTCATTTGACTCAGTCAAATTCTGCACGAAAAGACAGCATCGTGCTCAAATTGTTGAGGCCATTGACTATGAGAGTTGAAAGTGAGTGTTGCTAAATCTTTCTGACAAATGTGAAGCACTTTCACATTAAGAGATTGATTAAATTAATTAGTAGCACAACATGTTTTTGCATGTGATGTGAAGGGTTTTTCAGACTTTATTTCAGAATTTTACCAACCTAAAATGAGTTTTTTTTTTGCTTTGTATACTTGCAGTTAAAATACTACAAACAATATCAGACAAGGTAGAGAACTTGAATTGGAGAGTTACACAAGGTTCCTGCCAAGGGGGTAGAGGGTTTGATAACAGGAAGATTTCAAGGGATGAGGATCAAATCATAAGGAATGTAACATGCAATTGTTCTTTCAATAATGGCACTGTTTGCCATGTGACATCCGTGTATGGCTTTTTTTCTCAGATCTTTTCCTATTACTATTTTATAATACAGTTTAACTTTGTGCAATTTATGAAAGTTATTTACACCAGTAGACAGCAGTGTGAGTTTGAGAAAACTAAATAAAAATAATTGTGCTGTATTTTAAAAAGCAATGCACTAAATTAGTCCTTGGAATTACAGATATTGATCATTTGAAATGGTATCATTTTAGTCCTCCCATTAGGATTTGATATTTTGATCAACGATCTATTAATTTAATTTTGAAGTGTATTAGTCAACATGGTTCCTGATATTAGTACCAAATTGATTGATACTGAAATGTTAAAAACTAGCTTGACTAGTAATGCAATTTGAAGGACCAAATCAATTATAATTATTAATTTCAAGAAATATAATTTCTCAAATACTTTGTTTCTAGTTTTAAGTTCAAACCTCACTGCCTATTGTACATGTTTTTTACTCTAATTTCAAGAACTAATTTGGTAAGTAAACAGAAGTTTAGAGACTAATTTAGTGCTAATAGAGACCTAGATCACCTTTGGTTACTTTACATTCATTCTTGTTTATTAAAGTAAAAAGAAAATTCATTTGAGAATTCTATTTGGACACATTGGTTATGACAGTGCACTCAAGGGTATCAATTTATCTGGACTTTTACCGGATGAATTTGGAAATCTAACTCGACTGAAAACACTGTAAGTGGTTATAAATTCTTCATCCCTCTTACTTTTCTAGTTGTATGTTCACAAAATTTGTCTGTGTTAGAAGAACATATTGAATATGAATGAATCAAGTACATAATTATTGCATCACGAGTGTTATTTATTTAAACATTAGAAGTATTCATTCCAGTTCCTTCATTTGAAAATGAAGCATTATTAATTTCATCAAATGCAAAGAAATCTACTTAGAAAAAACTAACTGAAACTCTTACAGTGATCTCACTCGGAATTATTTCAATGGCTCAATTCCAAAAAGCCTTGGACGCCTCTCATCAGTTGAAATTCTGTAAGTCATCATTACCTCTGTATCTGTGTTCTTTTGTCTTGCATGTGGATAAACAGTGCACAAAACTTTTACATATATTCTAATTAAACTATTTTCTTTTTTTATTCAAAACTGGTTTGTATGATTTGCCATGTTCACATAAATTCAATTACTCAATGTACAATTGTTACCATGATTCAGGTCACTTCTGGGAAATCGCTTTACTGGTTCAATTCCTTCAGAAATTAGTGATATGACTAGTCTGCAAGAACTGTAAGCGTTTGAGAAAAACATGATGTCATAGTGATTAACATTGGAAGTGGAATAAATAAATTTGTAATACATATATACAGGAACTTGGAAGATAATCAACTTGAAGGACATCTTCCCCCGAGCCTTGGAAAAATGAGCAACTTACAGAAATTGTGAGATTGTTTGTTTTATTTCAGTAATTTTCATTTGATGTACATAATCAAATTCAATCATTAGTTTGTCTTCATTGATGCATAAATATCTACAATTTCTACTGTTTTTCCCCACAGCCTAACTCCTTTTTCTATTTTTGATTTCCTATATATGAACATGCAGACTTCTCTCTGCAAATAATTTCACAGGGACAATACCAGAAGCATATGGAAAACTCAAGAATCTCACTCAGTTGTGAGTGATACGATATGATGTCATAAAATTTGTCCCTATATTTTTATTTTGTCTTTGTTAAATTATGAAACCACCCCATATTTTCTGCAGTAGGATAGATGGGAGCACTTTGTCCGGGAAGATACCCAGTTTTATAGGGAACTGGACCAAACTTGATAGATTGTGAGTCTAAATTTTAGCTTATTCTGACCTTTTCTCTCTTGAAGAACCAAATAATCCTATATTTGAATTGTATTACTGAGAAAACATTGTTTTAAAGGGATTTGCAGGGCACATCCTTGGAAGGTCCAATTCCTTCTGTCATATCTGAATTGATCTATTTGACAGAATTGTTAGTACTTTCTTTCCCCTTTTTAGAATATCCAAATTTTTACATTTTGTCTGCATTTTAAATGGCTATGGAAGGCAATCTCCAATAGAGAAACATTTTCTTTTCATTGATGAAACATTTATATATCAGGAGAATATCTGATTTGAAGGGACCAACAATGACATTTCCTAATCTGACGAATTTGAATCTCTTGCAAAGACTGTGAGTTGAAAACATCATTGCTCTTACGTGAAGAGCTATATAATTCATTTAGACTTTTAATGTTTGGTTTTTTCTATTACTCAGAGAATTGAGGAATTGCTTAATCACTGGTCAAATTCCTAGTTACATTGGAGAAAAGCAAAGTTTAAAAACTCTGTAAGTTGCATCTAGAGTATGTTACTGGCTATAGTTGTACCTATCACTATATATGCTTTAAGCCTCTTTGTATAGACCTGTTTACCACTATTGGACCATCCATTAATGTCTAGTCTCACACTCGAGATGTATATACCTCAGCATGAAGGAGTGTGTTGGAAATTCCACATTGACATATAAGTAGGAGCAAACTGCATTTACAAGCCGGTTTAGTGGGAGTTGAGTTAAACTTAAAGTTCACTCCTTAACAATCTTCAATTCTATTGTCTTTTCGAAGACTTACTTTTAGACACTCTTTAGCTGTTTGTGTAGTCGTTTGAAAAGCTATTTTTTCAAATTATTGAACCAATTGATCTGTAATATTGTGTTCCAATTTCAAAAGGCCTGAAAAATGAGAAAAATTAAAAATTATTGGAATCTTGAAATTTCCTCTCATATTCTGCTGCTACAGTTTGGCTGTGGCATGTGCCATTACTTCATTTTAGTAATTTTATCTTTTTTCTTTTGTTCAGAGATCTGAGCTCCAACATGCTGACTGGTCCAATTCCAGATTCATTTCAGGACCTGGAAAAAATAAATTACTTGTAAGACCATATTTTCCTCTTCCGACAAGAAGATTAACTGAAAGGATGGATGTGTGGATGTTCCTACAAATAATTTGGTCTCAAGAATGTTTTTTGCTTTTTCTCGATTGAATTTTCTCTGATATAATGAAGCATGTGTTCATGATGGGTGCAGGTTCCTGACTAACAATTCTCTAAGTGGACGAATTCCTGATTGGATACAAACCTTAAAACAGAAGATGTAAGCATGTTTTCTTGAATTTTTACCAGCCTCTTAGTTTCATACTTTAGAATTAGAATTCTCTGAATTGTGAAATTTAATCTCGCTTTATGTTCTCTTGCAGTGATTTATCATTGAACAATTTTAGTGAGAGTTTTTCACATTTTTGCCAGGTCTTGGATGTGTAAGCTTCTTTTTGTCTAAAAATTATTTAAAGCATTTCTTCACTTATGTCAATTCTAAGCATGGTATTGTTATTATTACTGAGCAGGAACTTAGCTTCCAGCCTCTCTCCCTCAGCAAACACTTCGTATGTTCTTTCTTATGATCTAGTTTTAATTCAATATCCGCTTTGAATCATCTGTTGAATTAACTATTCATCTTGCAGATCGTCTTGTTTAAAGAAAGGCCAACCTTGTTCTGGGAAACCCCGGTGTAAGTGTCTAGACTTGGAAAGTAATCATGATTTTATAAACTACAATTGTTTTGTTTTGTCGATGAAATTATGATAGTTCCATTTTGAAATCCGAACTAAAATGCATTAGAGATCAAGTTTTGTTTTGTTTGTTTTCTGTCCCTGCTTTTTCATTAAGCTTAGTCATTTTTCTTAATGAACTATTCACTTTCACTGTGTTTCTGCAGTTCATTCACTGTTCATAAACTGTGGAGGACCTGAAATAGAATTTGAGGGCAATGAATATGAAGCCGACCTCAATCTACGAGGTATATCAAACTATGTTGTTAGTGACGATGGCAAATGGGCATATAGCAGCACTGGAGTATATCTAGGAAGGGATAAGGCTGATTATGTTGCAAACAATCAGTTTAATCTGAAAATTAATGGCTCTGAATACTACCATACAGCCCGCATGGCCCCACTATATCTTCATTATTATGGTCTTTGTATGCTGAATGGAAATTATAAAGTGAAACTTCATTTTGCTGAGATAACATTCTCTGATGACAATTCATTTACCAGCCTTGGAAAGCGTGTGTTTGATGTTTCAATCCAAGTGAGTAATGAAGCAAACAATTGGTTTCATATATTATGTTAGGACTTAAATGAGTCTCAAGACACATCAAGTGGCTCATCCTAGTGACTCTTTACATGTTAGACTCGTTTTCTATCTGGTTTTCCAATTAAGCAAGAGTTCTGAAGGTAGATATTTTCATCACTGTACATTGACAGGGTTTTAAATATTTGAAAGATTTTAACATTGTGGAAGAAGCTGGTGGAGTTGGTAAGGGAATCACTAAGGAGTTTAATGTGAATGTTACCCACAACACCTTGGAAATCCACTTATCCTGGGCAGGGAAAGGAACTAATGCTATTCCTGAAAGAGGTATATATGGACCTCTTATATCTGCTATCACTGTGACCCCAAGTAAGTAGCTTTGATAACAATGGTTTGATCTCTATGAAATCAAGAAATACCTTGTCTTTTCATGTCAAGTAAACATTTCCACTTTGATGTAGACTTTAAAGTTCCTTCACATGGACTGTCTACTGGAGCAATTGCTGGAATTGTGGTTGGGATATGTGTGTTCATCATATTGATACTCTTTGCACTTTGGAAGATGGGTTTTCTATGCGGGAAAGATGAAACAGACCAAGGTAAGATTATATTCCAAAGGAAGTTGGTGCCCTTATGACTTGATTTTTGGTCATACTAGGTTCAGATTGGTTTGAAGTCAATCATGACGAATATGCATTTGTTATAGTCTTATAATATTGTAATAGACATACTTCTGTAGATATTAATATCAGATTATATTACAACAAAAAGTTTTACTGCAAAGATCTGAATTATGGTGATTTTAAGTTCAGAAAAAATGCACACTTGGGTTCTCATGAAAACAGTTCTGTAATTTCTCTCTTTTTACTTGATACTTTTCATTGAGTAGCTACATCTACCTTGTTGCAGAACTTCTAGGTTTGAAGACAGGCTATTTCAGTTTAAGACAGATTAAAGCTGCTACTGATAACTTCGATCCTGCAAATAAGATAGGTGAAGGAGGCTTTGGACCAGTATACAAGGTAACTTTGGATAGATTACAATCATCTCAAGCTGTATGAAGTTTTGAAAACATTGGGGTTGACTCTTTTATCCCCAATATTTTACAAATAAAAACATGTACTGATGACATTGTTTATTCACAGGGTGTGCTGTCAGACGGTGCTGTGATTGCTGTTAAGCAGCTTTCCTCTAAATCAAAGCAGGGGAATCGCGAATTCATCAATGAAATAGGCATGATATCTGCTTTGCAGCATCCAAATCTTGTGAAACTTTATGGCTGTTGCATTGAAGGAAACCAGTTGCTTCTAGTATATGAATACATGGAGAACAATAGTCTTGCTCGTGCACTGTTTGGTAAATGCTTCATGAACATCTTTGGTTGTGTATGCCGCTACCAAGTTAAATCCAACTGAAAAAGCTTTTCTCTTTTAGGTAAAGAGCATGAGAGGATGCAATTGGACTGGCCCAGAAGAATGAAGATTTGTGTGGGGATTGCAAAGGGATTAGCTTATCTCCATGAGGAGTCAAGGTTGAAAATAGTACACAGGGATATTAAAGCAACCAATGTCTTACTTGATAAGCATCTGAATGCCAAGATCTCTGACTTTGGTTTAGCCAAACTTGACGAAGAAGAGAATACCCATATCAGTACAAGAATAGCTGGGACAATGTTAGTACTATGCCAAACCATTGTAGACTTTGTTCCTTATGTCATTGTTTTTTGAAATAACTGACACAGGGGTACTAAATGTTTCTTACCAGTGGTTACATGGCTCCAGAGTATGCTATGCGGGGTTACTTGACTGATAAAGCAGATGTCTATAGCTTTGGTATTGTAGCTTTAGAGATTGTTAGTGGAAAGAGCAACACAAATTACAGGCCAAAGGAGGAGTTTGTGTATCTTTTGGATTGGGTAAGTTACACTTTAAATGTAGACATTATTAATGTTTCTCTTTTCTGATATTGTGGTTTACTTTCTTGATTCATAGTTTATGATTTGGTTGAAGTGTTGTAATACTATTTGTTGCATTTCATTCAAGGCCTATGTTCTCCAAGAGCAAGGAAACCTTCTGGATTTGGTGGATCCAAGTCTTGGTTCAAAGTACTCCTCAGAAGAGGCCATGAGAATGCTACAGTTAGCACTCCTTTGTACCAATCCTTCTCCCACTCTTAGACCACCTATGTCATCGGTAGTGAGCATGCTTGAGGGAAAAACTCCAATTCAAGCACCACCAATAATCAAAGGTAGTGACAATGCACAAGATGCAAGGTTTAAAGCCCTTGAGTTCTTATCACAAGACAGCCAAACTCATGTCTCTTCTGCTTTCTCACAAGATAGTATAGAGCAAAGAAGCAAGTCAATGGGGGGACCATGGGTTGATTCCACCATATCTGTAGCAAGTAGAACCGATCATTGTTCTGATAAACTTATTACAACTCCAAATGACGAGTGCTTCGAAGTTGGGGCAGTCAAATCACCAAATTCAAATTCTTTTGTAAAGGATATGAACAAAAACTAGTTACGCTGATAACATACATACAAAACTATGAAGTCAAACATCCGGTTTCAAAGTGTACAGAAAATTTTTCTTTGTTGCTTACTAAAGGTTTTCCCTACCTTTGTCTAATCGATATGGCATTCAATTTCAATTAAAATTTCAAAGCTCTTACTGAGTGATTTCTTGGGCTTGAAATGCCTCTATTTGATAGCAAGAAAGGTTGAATATCGTATAAAACAATCAAATGTAGTTTTAGGTAGATATTATTGTTGAGTAGACATCGATGATCCTGAAGGCTTATATATATGATCACAGACTTAAAGTGTGACACATTTGCATCAAGATTATTAGGCTTGGACATGTCATAATTAAGCATTACTGTACGGTATAACATCCTTCAGACGTTTGGTTAAGGAAATGTTTAAATAAACCTTTCCTTAATTGTAAGAATAAAAAAGTAACTACTTTATTTAATAAAGTAAAATTAACTTTGACAAAAATTCATGAAAAACTCCAACAAAAGTTAAATGTAGGGGCTGATTTTAACTTAGTAGGAAATTTTAACATATTTTAACTTTTGTTATTCTGCAAGTATTTAAAAAGATTTTTTTCTAAATGATCGAATCCAATCAAACTTAAATACAAAAATAAATTATATTTTGACTTTGAAACCAATTGTAATAATATTCGCTGCAATTCATTCAAAATGAAAACCCAAATTCTAAAAAACCACGTAATAATTGGTGTATTTAAAGTTAATAATCTTTAGCTGAATGGAAGGAACCCAGCTTGTCAGAACTCTAAACACCAAATTGACAATTGAAACAGCCTACTTAAGTATGAATAATAATCTTCATCATGAAGAAATCAAAGTGTTATTAATTATTTTTCCTGTTCATATTACAGATGGTGCCTTCCTGTTTCCTAGGACTAGAGCTCTTCTGGTTTTTTACATGCTCCACTTCCAATGAAAGATCAATTAAGAACAATTTTGTCGGCGACCTGATTGAACCAAAACATGTTTGTTCTAGATCGAGATTATTTAATTCAGCTTGAGTCCAATTTTGAACAAATATGAATCAAACCAAAAAAAGAAAAAAAAGAAGATCGATTTGGATTCTAATTTTAACTTGGAAAAAATCTAATCGACCTATGAATACCCTTAAGGAGAAGATTAAGTTCTTTTACAAAGGGAAAATCCTTCCCTAGTAAATAATATTAACAACCATTAGTATGTGAATATTAATACTAATCTAAGAAAAAAATAACAATGAGAAGTCCTACAATATTTGAATCGAACTTCTAGAAGTTAAAGCCTGCAAAATAGTTAGAAATTCAATAGTAAGTACAAAGCTCCAAAATGACAAACTAATACACTACCAACCAAGGCAGAACTTTCTATTCACATAAGACTGTAAGCTTTGTTGTTAGGATTTTTTTCTTCTTCTGGATTTCCTGCAATTACTGTTCCAGGAATCAAACCTATGTACACTTCATGCAAAATATAAACAGATCGTACCAAACACTAGAACGCTATCAAAACTCAATGCCACTATTTATTTGAATGGAGAAGGAAGGGCGCCCAACGGTGGAGAGAGGTACATCAACTCTTAGAACAAGACCTGAGTTCCCCACATTTCCATTCCACTTTGATCTGCCAATCTGTACAACACATTATAAAAGAGAGGCGAACCATTTAGATTATGAAACAAAACAAAATCCTTTCACAGTAAACTTTGGAAATAATAGTCAACAATTAGTGCCAATAAAAATCTATAATTGTAATAAAGCATCAAATAATGAATAACAATGATAGATATTCGTGAACTGGTGTAGTAATTTTCAAGCCATTAGTATGTTAAACACTAAAAAAATTGCTTCCTATTTGCTTACTCACGCACATATAGCAACGAGCAAGTACCTTTGATGCTCAGATACAAGTTACTCAAATTTAAGATACCTTAAAAATTCATAAATTATTTAATTCAGATATAAAATATTGGTAAATAGTCATTGATCCTTTCTTATGATGATCACAATTTACATAAAAGACATTTGTGAATATAACAAAAGAATTTAGTTTTTATCAATATCATAGTCAATCTTGACTAACTATATCAATATTGACTCTACACATTTAGTAGCTTACAATTCAGAAACAGCAGAAGCTCCTTATTCTATCATAAAAATGTTTTCACAACATTAGGAAACATCTAAAATGAGTCCTGCATAATTCAGGAAGTGATGCTCATTCAGAAACAACTTACAGATACTGAAGCAAATGCAGAAGGATAGGTCATGAAAGCACATCCACAAATTAGATTAAGTTTCTCTTTAACTGAATGAATGAGCTCTGCCCGCAACCCTGGATTGCTTCCCCCAAGAGTAGGACACAAACTGACCAAATAGCAATTATAAAAAAAATATCAGGGTGCATCAAAGAAATTGCAAATATAAGTTTCGGAGACAATAATGAAAAGCACCAAAAGATTATATGCTTTGGAAACATTTACACAATTAATGCATGCTTTAATTTGCAGAATTTGTATTTGCCAACAGCTTTTTCTTAAAAGCTTAAGCTCTTCCAGTAAGATTTTGATTAAAAATAATTTTGAAAAAAAAACAAACTAATCCAAAACACACTTACTGATTATTAAAGAATACAAATATAACAAAGTGGGCTAAGGCCCACCAAGTATTGCATGACCCCATTGCACTAGATTAAAAACCAGTTTTTCAAAGGAATAAGGATATTATTCACCATAAGATCCTTTTTTTTAAGAAAAAAATGTGTTCCTCAAAATATTTTGAACTAAATGGTTTTGAATACAGAGGCAAAGTGGATACAAAAAAAAAAAGACAAAAAAAAAACACATTGGTAATCGGGAGACTAGAAGTTATATATTACATATCCAAATTTCTCAATTCTAAAGTAAATCTTACTATGGAATCGAGCATGGCAGCTTACAGAGTCCATTGCTTCGTGAAACAGGCTTAAAACAAAGAAAGACAACTTCGAAAGCCTTATTTTCCTCACATGAATGCAACCATCAAACTACACTACATTTTATTTATTTAGATAATGAACTATACTTTCAAAACTGTGGCATACTACATGAATACAACTTTTGAATTTCGTAGCGAAGAAACTTCATCCACAGTTGGAGGAGGATTTCTCATCTAAATTGGAGAAATTAATTCTAAAATGTCAAAGGAAGTAGACAAGCAAGCAATCATCACATCCACAGATAACTTCAACTACGTAAAGCAGCACAATAATTTTCTACAATAGGTAACGTTAAGAAAGTGCCTTAACACCTATGATAACCAGAGTGTACCATCGTCCCTTTCCCCCAGCCCCAAATGTGACATCTTACCTGAATTGAACGGATGGTCTCACCATGAGACCAGATCGCTTCCAGGCCAAGGCTTGAGCAAGACCCAAAGAAAATGATTTGTCAGGCCATTGTACCATTGGTGTTATTCTTGTTCCCCACTTGTTCTAAAACAATTGGAGAGTAGCCAATATTAAATCCATGCAAAAGAAAAATAGTTCAGGCTAACATATTGTGAACTTCAAACATCATTTACTCAGAGTCTTCAATAACTTGAATTCTAACCTTGCATGAAAAGCTGAATCTCATTTCCCCAGGATATTGACCCTGAGCTTGAAGAAGACCTCCGCAAACAGGAAGGAAAGCACTGGTACTTAGACCCTCACCAGATACGTAGGTTAGTTGCCCATTAGGAAATTGAAGATCCACAAATGACTGGGTGCAGAAAGAGGGAGAAAAATAATTAAGACAGGAAAGTTATTTCAGGGGGATAAAACAGTAGACAAACATTAATCTTAGTTTTTAACTGATTTATGCCAAGAGATTCGCTCGTGTAAGAGTAAGTTATATTTTACCTAAATGTCAAATTCAGTATTTCATCATAATAATCAATAATTTCAGTGGCACTATAGCCGAAAGATTTTAAAAATAGTGGACATAATAGATGTGCTTTTTCCTTGGTATAGTGGAATTACCATGAAATAAGCTTTAAAGACCAACTTTTGCCCCCTAAAAATTAGTTGAGTTACTTTGGGTAAAATTGTGATTTATCTCCCCATTTTCTAAAGTCTTCTTTTGCATCATGATAGAATTCAAAACCCTTCTTCCTTGACCGTTCCCGAAAAAGATACCTTCTTTTTGAGTCTTTTTGACCATTCTTCCTACACATTTCACAACATTACTCTTTTACTTGTGCTCTGATCTCTCTTCTTCCGTTAGACTTTCTAGTTCATATTACCCAAAGTTATATGTTCTTTACCAACTAATTTCACCATCTTTCATTTCTTTACCTCATTAGTGTGTACAATAATACAACTTATTTTGTATTATAATATTTAAAATAGCAGTCATCCCACTTTCTTATAAGGAGTTTTCAAAGTTGGTCACTACCGCTACTTATAACTAAGGTTTTAAATCCAATCCGAATTAATTAGTTTGTAACCACCTTTGAATAGTACATCCATTGAACTAGTTTTGATATTTGAAAAATACCCAGCATAAACAGTTTTAAACCCTAACACCATATTTTAAAAACATTAAAGTGCCTAGTAATCTGCCTTTTGATGTTTGGCATAATTGGTGGTTCACTAATATTATAAATTTCATCATGGCACTGAATAAGTAAATAAAAAATAGAACATACACTTTTAAAAGGCATCACACAGCATATTCTAACAACTTACACAAGCTACGGGATTCAGACAAAGCATCGACATTAATAACCACCTTCTGTGCTTTGACCACACTGCAGGACAAAGGGAATGCATTCCATTCTGACAACAAAAATAATGACCACGTAAGCTAACAAAAAGCTATATTTGGGTGAGGAGCACTACATGGAGCATCCACAAGCAGTATAACAGAGATGATGGAAACCAAATAAGCAGCTCTAAAAAATAACTAAATAATTATACCGAGTCCGAGTAATTTCAAGAAGAAAAACGAGGCATACAAACTATATTATAAATTGCTACTGTCATAAAAGAGGACATAAATTATCATAATGTTCAAGATGAATAGCCATAGTAACATGGGGACATCATTTGAGCATACTTTACAATAGCTGGCTTGGATAGGAAATCCAACTCAATGAGCAAATAGTGCTCAATGATTAAATGCATATGGTATAATGAAGGCCACATGCTAAGAAAAGGTTAGAAGTATCACTGTCCAACACATATCTGATACCAATAACACATTCAATCCATCCCAATATGCATCCAAAAAATATTGATTATGTTTATAGAAAATTACATGATATGGCCGTGCAATTCAGAGTACAACATACTGAATAGACACTTACCACGATTTTTGTTTTTAAACTGTTAATTTTTTTCTGCCTTAACCTTTCACTCTTCTACCTTGTAAATTGAACCAAATCATGCAATTAAACAGGCTCCCCAACTCAACCACGACTAGTAGAGTTTGAAAACAACACACCCATACCAAATGCATCTAAGGTAGTGAATAGTAGGCAATTATACAGGGCCAAAACTTCTTTTTTGATGAGGCTATTGATGTTTTTGTCATATTCTGATGATTCTAACTGGGACAGGAAAATAGTATACTTTTATGATATGCTTATCTTGGAAAAATATATATGATAATATGGGTAGAGGAAACATATGTAACTGTGCTTACTTGTTATGGTCGTATATGTTTATTATAAATGTGATTGTAGCAAAGTCTAATCAGCCAAAAGAATGTTATCTTTACCTTTCTATCATAGCCATACCACAACAAGTGCTGCTTTGACAAATGAACAGGCAAGAGGAGTGTTGAATCACGGATAAAGAGAAGAGGTCCAAGCTGAACTAAGAAAAGAGATGAATTTTCATTTCCAGTAGTAGAACCACCATGTGATGCTTCTAGTCTCCACAAATCTCCCCTTGCAACTAAAGAACCTTCCACTTCTTGAGTTCTGCTATCATAAGTTGACGTAAAATTTATTATCCCCTGTACAAGACAAAATATAACACGTCAATGAAATAAATAGAGTAAAACTTCAACAACGAAAACAGAGAATTTAGTCATACAAAGCACAGATTCCAGAGCTTGCACATTTTTCACAAACATTTCAAAATAAATGTTGAAAATAAGAAATATTTCTGAACAATCAATCAAAATTTGAAAACTAGTAGGCAATATATTAAATTGTACCATGGAGGAATCGATATAAGTTTCTGCCCCAGAAATTATAACTTAAATAATACAGTTGCTACGCTCAATTGCTATTGCTGTCTATGTCATAAACAAATAATTTACTCTGACCTAGTTAGTGCAAGTAGTCATTATTAAAATTCCAAGATTTATGCAGCACATATCACAGGACAAATTGAGGGCATTGACGAGAAACAAAAGTCCATGTACAGATTTTACAAATGATATAGAAACCATTTGCTCAACTGTTGCATTTCCGTTATCTAACATATGACTTGTGCAACTATACTAAGACCCAAGATGCCACTGCACATCTCGATCATAAATCCCAAAAAGAAGCAGAAGCAATGAACAGAAAATAACTCCAATGCAAATTCAAGCACGTTAACAATTCTCTACACCTCTGATAGGGGCTCAAGAGTTCCCCACGAGTTTGGATTCTCAAACAAAAACATAACAAAATGACCAAGGACAGAACCTCCTCAAAATGACATTTAACACCAAAATCTCACCATCAAAGACACAACCTAATCAGAATAACCACTAGATCTGAAACAGAACAAAATTTTAGAAATATAAACTGTTTCTTCTGCGCATGAACACCAGAATTGCACAGTAAACCATAGCTAGTAACTACTTCAATAGCTCCTCTACAATCACAGATGCTCCCCTTCCATTACAAAAACAACTGTTTTATCACACCATCAATAAACAAGAAATTAAACAGCAATGGTTGATCACTTCCACATCCAAAAAAACAAACATATAGTCCACATCCCAAAATAGTATATGCAAATGAACAAAAAAACCAAACATATAGTCCAAAACCAAGGGTTTTTACCTGACGCCTGCCCAGAAGACCAATAGAGCCAATGTTAAACCCACCACCACCCTCTTCCTCAGCACTTCCACCGCTACCGCCACTAACACTCTCAGCAAACCCATGATTTTTCAACCTCTCGCTAAGCGACCCCAACCCCAAATCCTCCGGTACAGCAATCCCGACTCCTCCTCTCTGCCACCCCTTATCCCCACCCTCCACCCTCACTGAACTCTCCTCATGCTTGAACGGCACTGGCACCGGCAACGACCGGAAAAACTGCTGAACCAGACCATTCAAGCTGGCCCCAAAGTCCGCCCCAGCCTGCCCGATCCTGTTCCCGATGTCAAAAATCGCCGACACGCCATTGATCCCGTACTCCTGAGTCGCCAAAGCGAAGTCCCTCTTCCCGAATCTCTGCGATGAAAACTCCAGATCAAAGAGCTTCGATTGCGGAGGGTTCGGCCACACGAATTGCGTAGGATTTATATGCGTATGAATTAATCCGCTGAAACCCTGGGCAAGCCGGTCAGCCAGGTCCTGCCCGTGACGCTGCACCTCTTCCCATGCCTCAAACGACCTTTCCACAGACATCTTCTTCCTCAATAAAACTCACTAACTTTCCATGATCTTTAGGGTTTCACTTACAATCACAAATCTAATTTAAACAACAAGGACTCAATCGAATCAAAGCATCGATGAAGGAATCTGAATCTACCTCTACTATATTTCAAAACAAAAGCAATAGAAGACAAAGAACAGATTCTTCTACAACAAAAACTAACAAACTTTTACAACTGGCGTAGGGTTTCCGTTTGGGTTTCACTTAAACTCGCAAATCTAATGGAGAGAAAACGAATCGAGGAGCGAAAAGACTAACCTAAAAGAAAATAACAGGAATCAAATACACAAGGAGAAGAGAATGTTGGTAAAAGTTGAAAAACCAACGAATCAAAGCGATAAACAATGAATTTGGATGTGCGAAGGTTGTGGTGGCGGTTGCGAAGTGAAGTAGTTGAAGGAAACGGTGAGAATGATAAATGGAAATGGAAAGGGGTGCGTGATACGCACTGGGTTTGGTTTACCGACACGTTGCTTACGATTAGCGTAGTGTAGTGGATGAGGAGGACCAAGATTTTTTTTTTCTTTTTTTGAGCTGAATGAAGCGCTACTGATAAAAATGATAATAATGGAGAATGGAACCGGTCTCCAGAAAAAATGAACCCAAATGCTCAACCAATAAGAACGCGTGAATACTCGACACATTACGTGTGCCCACACCACAAAAGCAAATTTAATCTCCCATTTTTTTAGATTTTTTTATTAGCATGGAAATGTCAATTCACTTTAAAATATAATTCTATTTTTTTGTCTTTATATTTAATAATCAAATAAGACATTCATAACTTAATGGAGATTTTTAAGGTTTTTGTAATTTTCAGTTTTGTTTCCAGAATTTTAAAACAAAAGATGTTGAGTTACAATAGAGTTGAATTAGGTTTTACTTTTTTGTCTTTATATTTAATAATCAAATAAGACATTCATAACTTAATGGAGATTTTTAAGGTTTTTGTAATTTTCAGTTTTGTTTCCAGAATTTTAAAACAAAAGATGTTGAGTTACAATAGAGTTGAATTAGGTTTTACTTTTTTGTCTTTATATTTAATAATCAAATAAGACATTCATAACTTAATGGAGATTTTTAAGGTTTTTGTAATTTTCAGTTTTGTTTTCAGAATTTTAAAACAAAAGATGTTGAGTTACAATAGAGTTGAATTAGGTTTTACTTTTGTTTAAAATAAAAGGCTTTAAAAGAACACAAATTTGGTTTTTTGACTACATTTTTTATGTTGCCAATCTGATGTACTTTTTCAAATATAACTAATTTTATGTTTTAACGTAGTCTTTAATATTAAAATGACAAGCTGAGTTTAGATTTTATGCTTTTATTTTTGCATGAACATCTGTTAAACCATTCTTATTATTATCTCTTACACCACCATAGAAAGTACAAGTAAAAGCTAATTTTAAATTTTTAAATTTTATGTTATATATATAAATTTTTGTAATGATGAATCTTACTATTCACAATACAAAATAACTCATCATTCAAGCCCAATATTTAATATGTATATGGATTCAAGATTATATCATTCTGCTATTTCCTTTTTCCCTATTTCCCTCCCCCAAACTCCCTCTAAGAAAATGAAATAGAACCGAGAAGAACCTAGAAACAATAAATAACCCCAAACATAAGATAAAGATTAAAAAAAAAAGACTACTGGAATCTTCAAAAAGAATCATGATATATTTTTCTGTATAAGGTTAAAAAAATAGTCAAATACAAACAATAGAGACAATCCTCCATTGCACTTGACTATATCCTAAAAAGGCCGTTGAAATCCTCCTAAACTGAATAAAGAATGAAGGAATGCTGATTCACTAAGTACAGGGAAACTCACAAATGTACCCAGAAGCGCGCACCTTATGCACCTTATCATTACAAAAATATATGCCAGCGCCACGCCAGCCCAGTAATACGTTCCCAATGTTCCCTTGAAGTGTATAAGTGGCATGAAATTGCTTGAAATCCACACTATCTGCAGAGCAAGTTCCAGCAACATTCCCATCATTACATGGAATCTGAAGATAAGGGGCAAATCCTTGTTTTTCACCACCCATACAATAGCCACATAGCAATATAACATAGGGAACCAGTTTGGTAATCGGTTGACAGCTCCTGGGATATAAAAAATCAAACTGTGAAACAATGGAAATTTTTCAAGGATGGGTTCTAGATAAATCCCAGCTGCAGATATCTGCAATGCTATCAGATAGGGAACACAGGATAAAGCCCTCCACCACCATTCTGGCTTCTCAGCATTTGATGGGATTCGGAAACCAGAAGAATGATATATAAATGCTTGTCCACGGACAGTAGAATTGCGTCTTTGAGACCTAGGAAATCTGAGTGAGAGGCGAGCTTCTCTAGCGGTAAATAGTGGTGACGAAACTGCAGTGAGTTGGATAGTTGATTTTCCTGATATGAAGAATTTGGGGATTAAACAAATAGAAACAATTTTTAAGCACTCGAACTAAACAATATATGCAATTTCAAAAAGGGATAGCATCTAGATGCCATGGTGAATAAATGTCTCAACGTTGAAATGAACCAAATGTAACGAGGAGTTTAATTAAATCAACATACAAGTTTCAAATATCTTCTCATTTCATTATTCCGATAGAAAATATTTTTGTTAGAGATCTTCTTTTATTAAAATCAATTTAATGGAGAAATTTAAATATTAAAATCAGATAGAAAATCCTTAAAAGATGCTGGAGAGCATGATGCTAACTTACCAAGTGCATTGCCTGCAAAAGCTGTGATGGCATAATTCTTTTTCCTGTTGATTATAGAGCATCTTTTTGGAATCAAATCTTTATTCCTAGTTTAAAGCCAATTTAAAGAAAATGAGTACCAAATGCAAATAGAGACAATGATTTAAAAACACCAACTTATAAGTTTTATAGCCCACATATACAAGTATTACATTGACAAAAAGCATCTCTGACATGGCACAATTACGACAGAAATGCTTAAAAATGTGTCCTAATTCTCAAAAGTCTAATTGTAACAAGGTCTTTTTGTGTATAAGCTAACTGGGATTTAACCTAACGCACTTCGCAGTTCAAGATTTACTGCAAATTAGCACACCTACCAAATCAAATGCCTTTCCATTTAAGTCCCAAGAGGCAGATACTTGAACCATCATTTACTTATTTAAATTAAAAACTACAAACAATGACCCTACTACATGTGTCAAGGCCTATGCTCTGCCCATATGGTTAAGGGGACCTCAAAAATCACGGACAGTGAAAAACCACCACCATAATTCAATAACTAATAACCACGATCTCAAAATTTAATGCTAGAAATCACAACCCTCAGTATTTATGACAACAAGATTCAACATCATAAAAAACAAGAGGATTGATCAATCGCCAAATTCAATTGTTTGTCTAGGTGAAAAACTCCAGTGGCACATTGCTTACTTAAGAAAGATAATACATAATTGCTCATACTATTCCGTTTAGGTCGTCTTAAATTACAAACTTGGGTTTCCCACAAAAGAAGTTATACAAGATAATGAAAACAAGACAAGAAAAGGCTCCTCTTCTTGAACTCATTGTGGATGTAAATTCATATAAATCAAAGGCTTACCATATGAGATAGTAAACATTCAACAACAACAGCAAATTATAAGATTAGAGGAAAATGAAAATTAGAAAATTTTAAGCTGTGAGAAACGTAAATACCTTGCTAAACAGAGAGAAGCAGAAGAGGGAGGAACGAGGAGAACAGAAGGGTGGGCTGTTGCCAATTGGGTTGTCATCTTCTCTCTTCTTTGACACTATCACACGAAAGAGAACAACATTATAAACACAAATTGATGTAAGTTTGCATATGATAAAAAAAATAAAAATCAATAGTTTATCACCTAAATTTCATTCAATCCCCTTCTCAAGCATTCCATCGAACTCCTTGCATGCATTAGAAATTCAAGATAATAGATAAACTAAACTAATTCATTTCAATTGGAAACTAGAAGGTTTTTTGTTGTTCAAATAAGATGGCAGAGTCACACAACGCCGTGACTCTTGAGAAAGAATAACAGAAAATGGAGACCGATGAATTGGAAAGGAACACTATCTTTAGAACATAGCTTTTTAATTATAGGTAATTAACATTATTGCAAGAGGCAAAAAAAAAAGAAACAAAACTTACAACAGAGGAGAGAGAAAGCGCAACACATATACACAGAGGTGGTAATGGAAGATGGAAATGAAAGTAAAGAATGTGTTTTCATTGAAATTGATTAGAGGAGGCGCATTTATATATATAGTAGTTCTTTACACCGCCTTACTGTGTAACAGCCCCCATTCATTCCGATTACGTTAGGTTTTATCCATATGTTTATACTAATTAATTTTAATTTAATGACATTTTTCAAAGATTTCTACCCTCTACATGCAAAATGAAAATATGATGAAAGGTTAAAAATGCATGAGAAACATTGCCCAAAAATCCATTGAGTGTATATCAAAATCTAGAGTAACATGGGGTTATAGGACGAAATTTCCATTCGTTGACTGGATTTATGAAGAATTTGTCATCTTTGCAAAATTTTTAAAAATAAACTCACTCTTTTAATCAAACTAATTTTCAAAAAGTTTCAAATGTTTAACTTGCATTGTTTCCACGTTACACCATTCCAACCAATTTTAACCACTTAACATCCCAAAATATAATATTAAAATATACAAGAGTCATTACATATTTAATAAAATAGAACAATATACAAGACAAAAAGTATAAAGTTATTACAATCATCTAAATAATTATAAAAAAAACTTTATATACAAAACCACTAATCAAAACTATATACATCCATAAAGTCTAAAAGACTATAAATTTACGGGTCCTCTCTCCAAATCCTGCTCCATGAACACTTCATCAACCTCTGTTCATACCCACCAGATGATCATAGTCAAAGTAAGAACAAGAAAACATAACAACAAACACAAACAAAAGGGTAAGTTAGATACAAAACAATTTATATTATACTTAAAACATTGCATACATAAATCATATAGAACATGAATCAAACCAAACATTTTAACATGCAAGGACCTGGATAGGACTATCCGGATTTAGTATGAATGTCGAGCTATGGCGGGTTGTTCACTTGTGGTGGCCTTTACTGCTTTGCAAAGTTATTGTCAATGGGTTTCACCCTACCACGTGGTTAGTTTGTACCGTGTCTTAGGTCATACTGGAAGCACCTAGACTAAGATATCTTGTTACTCTCACCACATGTGTCAATCATCTCTACTTGATAATGAATGACTATCAGAGTGTCAGGATAATCCCCAAGATTGAGCTACCTATATTAATACTAACAATACTTGAAACATCCAACAAAAGTTTCTCATTGGAACTCTTTTGCATGACCTTTCCAATCAATAAACAAGTAAACATATCACTTCATATATCACTGTATAACTCATAATAAACTATCACACATGCATCAAAGAAGTCAAATCATTTCATCACAAAACACATAACAACCCAAAAATTGAAAACTCAAAAACTATCTAAGGGGCACTAGCCAGTCTTGCATTATATTAGACTTGCACTCTAGAATTAGTCAATCATGCATTAGTTTTAATTGCTATTATTCACAGTTCAACCAATGCATTTGATAGTCTATCCAAGGTTCAACTCATGCATTGCATTTCGAATTTCAGTTTAGCATTGTTAAATTGTGTGCATCATTTCATTAGCATTCTAAATTTATTCACAATTTTATTCTGCATTTGACTAAAACACTACTACATAAGTGATTATGCATAAGGGTATATCCGTCGATAATTATCCGTCGATAATTATCGAAGGATTTGTTCGTTGGTAATGGTTACCGAAAGTCAAATTATCGACAAATTTGTGACCATCAGTAAGCCATCAGAAAATGTCAATTACCAACGAAAATTGGTTGTTTTCGACAGATTATGTTCATTAGTAATTTCAATTTTTTTGTAGTGTTTGCCCGACCTTGAGAACTAGATCGTCTTTGTTTCTGTGTTACAATTTATAAATAAATGGACTAAACCTTTTGATATCTTTATTTCAGTTCTTTAGTCGTGAAAAATAAGTCTTACGACAACTTCTATATAAAGCTTCTTGGCCATATTAATCAGGTTGAACAAAAAATCAATAAAGATAACATGAGATTTTAGAGTATTTATGAGTTTCATTCTCTCTTAAAATCCTAAATACTCTTAAAAAAATTTAGGTGATTCTTTTAATATCCATAAAATATTAAATATGTCTTTTCATACCTTTTTATTTTTGTTTTTTAGAAAATTTCTTTAAATCTTTTGGATATAACGAAAATCTATGATATATTTTTAATAAATTTATTTAAGAAATAACCCTTATATATAACTTTATTATATTATAATAACTATTTTATATAAAAAAAGACAATAAAACAAATTGAATATATATTTCCTAATTATTATGATTTTGAGGGTCATACATTTTCCCTAACAAAAAAATCAATTTCATCCTCAAAAACAAAATTTCTTATTTATTATTCTATAACCTCATTAAGTTCCAAAAAGAAAACTTCCCAAAATAAAATTTAACTACTATACATAAAACTTTACCCCTTTCAAGCATCCAACTCTAACACCAAGAGAAATACTAAAAATCTGTAATGAAACAAACACAACAATATATTCATTTTATAAGAGATTATGCACAGTAGACATAGCTTACTCCCCCCACAAGTCACCTAAGACCTAAGTGTTATGATACCAAATGCAACATCCAAATTTTTGGCTTTCTAAAATATATAATTAACACAAATTACATGATTTAAAATAAAACTATATTACTATTTTATTTTATATCTTAATAAAAAAAATTATTGTTTTACAAACACAAACTTTATTGAAAAAGGAAAAACCTAAACTAAAAGATTGTTCCAAACATTTCTTGATATTGATCATTATTTCTATGTTGTGCATATTTCTCAACACCTATATTATCATCTGCTCTCACATAAAAACGACCGTCACAGGTGAAAAATATAATCACCAAAATAGAAGGATGAGCTAACATACAAACATCAACATATCATAACAAGAATAAACATATAGCAACTCACTCAAACCTTACATAACCACGTGTCTCACAATGTCGTACAATTATATCGATTGTTTCACACAACCACACAAAATGTATTAACAATCCAAATAATACACATTATTGAACTCAACGTCAAGATTTGATTTGTAACTCTCCACACAACTTACCAATATAGTTGTCACCTCCCATTACTCTCTTTAGAATCCTAGATGAAATATACATATGTCATTTCGCACTACTCTTCTTGAGAGCCCTAATGAAGTATACATTTGTCACTTTCAATTACTATCCTTGAAAATTTTGGCAAAGTACACCTTTGATACAACTACCTGGAGTTACCCTTCACCACTTTCTGTCGAGTCATCACACAAGCATACATTTATGTTTTCAAACAAACACATATTAACATGTCATCATAAAAATATTAAATAACATTTACTCTATAATTTAAAGTCATAAGATAGTACACCACATACAAGCAAGAAGGTAAGAAAGAAAACAAGAAAACAATGTAAATTGCCCATACCTCTTACTCTTTACCTCTTCTTCAAATCTACTTAGCTGCATTTTTTTCTCACCCTTACGTAACATCTGCTCACTCATTTATTATATATATTCATAAATTTCATTCTCTCTTAAAACCCAATATTCTAAAAAATATTTAGGTGAAGTGATTGAGCATGTCTATCCTTGAATATTGTAGTTAGATTTAACTATATCAGACCAGTCTCTTTTTTAGGTTAGATTAAAAGTGTTTAGGAAAACATTTTAGATTAGAAAATTTATATTTTGTATTACAAAAGTTTTATTTTAAAATATATATTTTGTCTTGGAATTTTTCATATTTTTAGGTTTTTGTTAATTGTCAATGTTTATAATGTTTTAAAAAAAATCTCAAATATTTACTTTTGTTAATTTTGTAACAAACATAAATTTATATGAATTAATATATTAACATACTTAAATTTACATATATTATAAAACTCATAAACGTAAATATTTTTTTTTCTTTTTTAAATTGATATACAAAATTTATGTTCCAATTGAAAAAAAAATGTAAATTTACGTTTATTACAAAATTAACACAGGTAAACTCATGTCTGTTTTTAGTTTTAATGTCCATTATAAGTATAACATTGGACATTTTATGGTTGTGAAAAATACTTTCTCCATTAGTATTAAAAAAATTGATTAACTTTGTAAATATTATATATATATATATATATATATATATATATAATATTATCTTTTAATTAGATTAATACTCAAAAAGTTCTAATTTTGATATTTTAAAATCTTGATCAAATCCAATCTAACTTGTTCAAAAATAGGTTAAGTTAGATTAAGTTAGATTGAATTTAACATAAACAAGATAAATAGAAACAAACAAGCTCTGTATTCTTTAAGTAAATTAAATAATAAAAAATTATACCCATTTCAACCCGTACACATTGCCAATTAATACTATATGTATATGTATCCTTGAAATTTTGATATATAAACTCTTATAACTTCGAATGTATGAATAGTTGAATCCAACAATAAATAATTCAAATTAATGAAAAATTAAGATTTATCAAAAAAAAAAATCATAATGATTGAAAAAACATGGATGGTAAAGAAAAAGGCATATCAGCAATCAACACGACATGGAAAGATAACCTAATATTCACGTGCTAACCATGAGATTGAATATTTCAACCATCATAGTCTCCAATGTTTCTTTAGCTTTTTTTGCTCCTTTGATTTTTATATATTTTAGTATAAATTTATATATTATTGTAATTGATTATAAATTATTATAAAAACCAATCATAGTCAGAATTCGTAAATCTATAATTGATTTAAATAAATAGCTAGAGCGGGTTCAGACTTAAAAAGATTAATTTGACCTTCTAAAGTTGGAAAATATTATGCACGTGTTTTTGTTTTTAAAATTATTATGTTAAGCTAATGAAAATATTATGCACGTGTTTTTATTTTTTAAAATTATTATAATTTTAATTATAAAATTAAATATAATAATTTTTATAATTTTATTGTATATAATTTTTATTTATTTTGTAAGTAATTTTTTTAGTATATAGTTATTTTAGTTTAAAAATTATTAAATATAAAAAAAATAGTTAAATCAGATAAAAATAATTAAATTTCAAAAAAATATCAAAAAGTAAAATTGGTAAAGTAATTATTTTAATTTAAAATAATCATTATTAAAAGGAAATTAAAGCCTTACGCATAAAATATATAACGAATGCTTTTTAGCTTACAATCCCCTTTTTAAGATTAAATTACAAGTAAACTCATCTTATGAGAAATATAGTTTTATGTTTTCTATCCACTAAAGATAGAACTTGAAAAACTATAATAGAAAGGATAATATTAATTTTACAATATGGTATTTCTACTGAGTTGAATTAAACTCAAACCTCCATTTTAAGACAATTTATTAACTAAATAATTATACTTTTTTTGACATGATATATTTATGTTAATATTAGTTATCTCAAATATATATTTAAAATGTTCTTTAGTTGTGTTTCATATTATTTATTTCTAAACTTTAATTTTATGAAGCAAATAAATCGATTTGATCTAGTTATATATCAAATTAATTGGATCTTAAAAGAATTAATTTAAAGTTTTTTTTATGGATAAAGAATTAATTATAAGTTACTTAACTTTTGAAGAAAAGAAATTCTTATCGTTAGTTGTTGGCATGTTTTAATGTATTTTAACCCATTTAAGAAAGAATTTGACTGTAATAGATGGTGTAAGAGAGATTAATGATGATCTCTTGAATGTGACAAATAGATTATAGTAGGTTCTTGATATATAATAAATAAGAGTCTTTTTGATCATTCTTTATTCATTAAAAATATTTAATGGTGGTTGATTTAGTCAAGGGTTTATTTCCAAATGACAACTTGACCCACTTTAGGGTTAGTAGAAGCTGGAGATTTTGGAAAGAGAGAAAGAAATGGGGTATTATACTCAAGCAAAAAAGTAAAGGTGGTAGGTGGGATTTTATTTACAAAAGACAAATATACAAGTGTAACACCAATACATAAGTTTCTATGAACTTATTTAAGAATAAAAATGTTTTTTTTATAGAATAATTACTTGTTTGTAATAATTTTGAAAATAATTATTTAAATAATTAGAAGTAAAAAAAACAATTATTTAGTTTTTTTACACGTAACTTAGAGTTATTAAGAGAAATATGAATTCTCTCTTAGAGGGTAGGAAAAAGAGAGGAGTGTAAAATTGCTATATAGGACCAACTTTATCTCTTTAAGCTTCATTCTTTACTATAGTCAAGTCCCATGCTTTAAACAAAAAATTAGGAATGAAATATCATTATTAATAATATTATTTTTGTTACATTATTATTGAACCTTGTATCATTATAATAAAGTTTGGTTGGGAATCATATATTAAGAAAATATTATCTTCAAGTGGAAGTCCACCCATAAATAAGAACAAAAATATAAAACACAAAAAATTTAACATAGGTTCAACACCTCAAGGCCTATATATATGCAAAACTTAACAAAAGTATTATTACATAACGTCTAATTTTTCTAACAAAAACTATAAACCTTCAATAA
Source organism: Vigna angularis (assembly GCF_016808095.1). Classification (NCBI taxonomy): domain Eukaryota; kingdom Viridiplantae; phylum Streptophyta; class Magnoliopsida; order Fabales; family Fabaceae; genus Vigna; species Vigna angularis. The sequence goes on from NC_068980.1 coordinate 25,592,377, forward strand.
CACAAAACTACTCAAACCCCCTCTACACCTAAGAGGCTACTAAGTTATGTGGTAACTCTCAAATCAACTCATCACTTTTATAATAGTTTTCTACTTTTTCTTTCTTCACTTTAGTTAATTTGGAACTTTGGTGAATACCCACCTCAAAACATCATATTTCCCTTCATCAAAAGTCTAACATATTAAAAGATCATCTTCATGATTGACTACATTTTCAAAATGAACACTCTTAGATTTTCTTATCATTCCCTTCATGTGTTGCAAGTCCTTTTCAAATTCTTGACATTTAACATGCATGTGACCAAACTCTCCACAACAATGGCACTGAACATTAGTAATATCTTTCGATTGAAATTTACCTTATTGGTAACCATATTTCTTTCTTAGCTCACCTTTAGTTACTAATATTTGACTGTCTTCTGAGCTTTGATCATCACCTACCATTTGTTGACTCTCCTTCAATGATCTCACCACATCATCTAGTCCTAGTGTACTCTTCCCAACTAGAACTGCATAAGTGGTTTATAAGACGTGGGCAATGATGCAAACAAAAGTAATGACTGTTCCTCATCTTTAATATTCTCATCACTTGCATTCATAAGTCTGGATACTAATTCATTGAACTTATTAATATAATTAACACATTACCTCCATCTTCCATCTTCAATGAGTACAAGTCTATCTTCATCATCAATCAATTGGTGAGAGTTGTTTATGCAAACTTATTTTCCAACAAATTCCACAAGTTCCTTGGAGAGGTCTCCCTCAACGCAATCACTTTAATTTTAGGAGCTAATGTCAATCTAATTGTGTTCATTGCTTTGTTCTAAATTGTATTTCACTCTGAATATTTCATCTCACTATGTTTTTCATTTTCTAAAGCACAATCTAGACCTTGTTGTACCCAATAGTGATATGATCTTTCTTGTCTAAAAAAGATTGTGATCTTTTTAAATCTGGATTCCTTCTATAAAATAAACAAGAAAATACCAAAAGATATATAAGAAGAACGCATAATAAGACAAAGATAAATGAGGTCATAATCTAGCACATTGATAAGTCAAAGAAGATTCGTCATAATTTAGCACATTGGTAAATCTAACATATAAATTTGTGTACTAGAAGAAAGTGAGTTAATTGATTTTTCAAAATTTAAGGCTCTATCATTTGTTTTGCATTAAGAATAATGGTGAACAAAATAATCACCAAAAATAATTCATAACATGGATGAATCTAGCTCAGAAGTATTTTTGTGTGCTATGTGTAGGGTTGATGAATCAATATATCATCTTTTTCTTAAGTTACAAGGTTAAATTTTTGTCACATGCAATAAATGAGTAAGGTTACTAGTGTTTTGTATAATATAATCAAGCAGCACTTACAACAATTTATTTTACCTAGCCTATATTGCAAAGGAAAAAAGACAGAGAAGTATGTGAATGACAATTATATGGAGAATATGAAAATAGTGTTATATTTAGGATTGAAAGGTCAGACAAAAATATTCAAGTTAGCCGAAATGAAAATGTTAATTTTAGCATTGTTAAAATCATATACCATTGTTATATTTTTTTTCCTATAAGGGATTTCAAAAAATTGAAAAGAAAAAAAGATGTATTTAGATTATCTTTACATTGTGTTTGGACAGAGATTTCAACAATTATAAGAAATTGAAATAAATAGTATTTGAATTACTTGCAATTTAATTCTCTTCATTTTTTGAATTGTTTGTTAGGATGGAATAATTAAATTGTCTTATATTTTAATATTTTTGTTTGGATAAAGAAATTTAATTTGTATTTTAAGATAAACTCAACTCTATCCTTAAATTTGGATTGAGTTAGCTCGACCTTTAATCTGAGACAACTCGTCTCGATTTTCAATCCGGATCGACTCCCAAACATTCAACCAGACTTTTAACCAAGATTAATTTATCTTGACCTTCAACTAGAATCGGTTGATTTCAACCTTTAGTGTAGTCCGATTCAATTCAACCTTCAACACAAACTCATTCGACTTAAACCTTGATACAAGCTAACTCAACTCAATTTTTGACACGGACCGACTTGTTTCGTCCATAGCCCGAGTCGACTCAGTCAGACAATCAGCTTGAATCTATTCGGCAAACAATAAACCCAAATCAATTCGACCGGACGATCATCTACTTTTTTTTCTCCTTAAGGCTTTGTTCTTTTGGGGGTATTTGGGGGAGATGATTTAAATGAATTTGAGTGGATTTGAGGGTAATTTTGTAGTTGTTTTTTTGAGTGGATTTGTGAGTAATTGAGAGTGGATTTGGAAGTAAAGTTTGTGAGAATTAGTGTAGGATTTGATTGATGTGACAGATAAAAAAAAATTGTTTAATGGATAGAAGTTGAAGATTACCAAAATGCCCTTAGTTATTAATGTAATATAAAATGATAATTGTTAATGTTATATTTAATTGTAAAAAAGTTTATAAAGAGTAAAAAATTAATATTAATTATTAAAATTAATTTTAATATTGTAAAAAAAAGAAAAAGAAAAAATAATTTTTTAGATGAAAATAAATTGTATTATTATTATTTTTTTTTTATTATTATTATTATTATTTTATTATTATTATTATTATTATTATTATTATTATTATTATTATAATTTAAAAAAGTTAGTAAATTACATTAGATAAATAAAAGTGTTAGCCTTTTATTTTGATACACAATATATGTGAACATTCACAATTACTATAAATAATTATTACAAAAGTTAAGGTAAAGGTGGGTTGTTAAGAATGGATTATTTACAAGTTGCTTGAACTAAGATTATGATAAATATTTAATCGTTTTTGTTATTTATACGAATTAAACACGTACAAGGGAGTATACAACTCATCCCTACCGAAAGACTCCTTTGAGAGCTTATGAAAATGATAGGTCTATTGATTAAATGGCCTTAATTAGTTAGTTAGGGGTCAATCAGTGAGTTACTCAAATAAGAGAACTTTTACAATCCAGCTTAAGTATAAACTAAGTTGATCTCATAAAAGAAGCTTAGCTCCTTTTCTTAAAAGTAACCAAAACGCAACACACACCTTGTGCAAGCTCTCCGGCCACGACATCGGCCCCCAGTAACCGTTCGGTAGCGGAATCAAGTAGAGTGGCCACTCTTCTAGCCTGGGACAACCTCTCCCTGTAGTAGTTCATCTCCCTGCTCAGCTGGTTGTTCAGCCTCGGATCCTCGCACGACATGTAATCAATAGTATCGGCGGGCCACGTCTCCACGCCCCGCCCAACTGTCTCGACCGCCTCCACTAGCTGGTGGCGGTGACAGGAGTTAACACTGGAGAGGAGCAGCGTCCGGCAGCCAGAGCCGGCGAGCGAATCGCCCAACGGGTTAGCCTGCTGCTATTAAAACGAAATCGTTCAACTCCCTCTGTCTTGTATGGGGCTGCTGTTGCATGTGCACGTTCATGGACATGATCTCCTGCACAGCGACGCCAACAACCTTCCAAACGCATCAGTCATAACGAATGCAACTATGGGAATTGAATATCGCACCTAGGAACCGAATACAACTTGTGTAGCATTCTTCAAATCCCATAAGAGATGGAACCGAATACAGCACGCTATGGAACCGAATACGCATTGTGTGAAATTTCTTGAGAGCAGTGGAACCAGATATGCTTAAGATGGAATCGAATACAAAGATGTGGATTTTCTTCTCACCACTGGAACCCAATCCCCATTTGTGGAATCGAATACACGGCCCTGAAGAACATCAAACTCTTCTTCAACTGCTGCTTGAAGCTTTCTTCATCTTCATCCATCAACCTCCTCAACATGAAGCTTCTTCTTCATCATCAATCAACCTCGTTCTTCGTCCTCATCTCGAGAACATCCCTCCAACTTGCAACAACCACATTCAAATCACAAAAATAGATTACCTTCATGAACTCCCTTGCTGCTCTCACTCTCAACCAAGCGTTGCAAAAGCAACAAATGCATGGCCAGTGAACCTGCAAAGTTAAAGTTACTCCTCACATGGCCACAGTGTAGCTTTGTTTAGTTGTGACAGCACAGTGTGTGGTATTTTACAAATATTAGAGGACACATATGTCATTTGAACGTAAATCAGCGCAAATCTCTTCAAGATGGCGGGATGGTTAAAGCACTCTTATCTCGCAAATCAGCGGATTTTTTTCTTCACAAATCAGCGTAACCGAACAACAACTATCTCATAAATCAGCGCTCACTTTTACTCGTAAACAGTAATTTCTCTTGAAGCGAACACAGTGTAAAGGAGAAGTATTTGAAATTCTTCTATTTTATTCATTTAAAATATTTTCTAAAAATTTCTTAAATTATTTTTTTTTCAATTACTTTATTCAAAGAAGCCATTTTAATATAAAGAATTTTAAATTATCCAAACACAACTTCAACATGATGACCTAAACAAAGCTCACTCGATCTATACCATCATTCTGAAATCTTACTTTTACAATGACTGCTATGATTTTCAATTCACTCTTTCTATATTCACCATCTCCACCAGCAATAAGAAGAAAATATAGGCTGTTTCCATAGGAAAGTTTTGTTAAAAGCCATAAACAATGAGTGTCTAGGATCTGTAAGGCACAAATTTTTGACAGAATCTGATTTGTATATTGGCTGGAGTGGTGTGCAAGAGCTTTTGTTAGTACATCCTTGGACAAAGTTGAATACATAATAAAGAAGGCTTCATAGTGGTGGAATAAAGGGAGAGCACATGTGAATTAGAATTTAGACAGGGTCAGAAATTATGCAGGGATACACCAGAATGCAAAGAAGATAGAAGAAGCTATTTGCAGAAAAAAGAGGCAGAGCAGGAGCATGGATATATTATTTCTTTTCAGAATCCTATCATGGCAACTTTTTCATTAAGTTCATTTTAGCAAAACAAAGAGGGTGAAACTTTTGCAGATTTTTTCTAGTCCCACATTGTGCTCTTGTTTTGTCTTTCTATCTAGGTTTAATCCTTTTTACCGTCCCTATTTGTGTAGGAATGTCTCAATTGGGTCCTCGTTTTCTAAAGTGTATCAAAATGGTCCTTAATTTTGAAAATTTATATCAATTGAGTCCTTTCCGTTAAGTTGGCTGGACGGCGTTAAAAAAATTGATGAGTGAGATGCTGAGATGACGAACGAACGCTCGTCCTCCAGCGAACGAACACTCGTCCACCAGAGAACGAACGCTCGTCGACCTCTTACTGCTGGACGACCGTTCGTTCCACACTGGACGACCGTTCGTTCGGTGGTCGACAAGCGTTCGTTCGCTGATGGACGAGCGTTCGTTCGCTGGTGGACGAGCGTTCGTTCGTCATCTCAGCATCCCACTCATCAATTTTTTTAACGTCGTCCAGCCAACTTAACGGAAAGGACTCAATTGATATCAATTTTCAAAATTAAGGACCATTTTGATACACTTTAAAAAACGAGGACCCAATTGAGACATTCGTACATAAATAGGGACGTAAAAAAGGATTAAACCTTCTATCTAAACAAAATATAAAGCACTTTTAACTTTTGAGGGCATACATGGTTATTAAGTATTTATATTTCTATATAAAAGTAATAAAAGTACATATTATATTTATATATATTTGTTTTGGTTTTTATTGAGTTTAAAAAACTTTAAATATATTATTCACATACATAATTTTTTATTATGAAAATCATTAAATAGACTTTTTCACTAATATTTAAAAGAACAAAATAAGCTCTTTTTTATAAAACACAATTAATTTATGCAATAATTAGAAAATAAAGTTTGAATAAAAATAATACTAAATGATTTTTTATTAGCTAATTTTAACACACGAAAAGTTTTATTCATTGATTTTTTTTAATTATTTATTGTTTATTTAGTTATATAATAAACATAGTATCAAAAACTCGATGAACAAAATACATTAAATCAAGGTTTGTTTAATTAATACTGGGCTGTTTCTGAAACCTGCTGTTCCCTCCACATGATTAATTCTGTTTCCATGATTTTATTTTTCATGTAAAAGTAAAATACAATTATCATATTCCACTACCCAAAAAACATTGGTGATTTGATGTGTCTGATTTCTTCTAGTTTGGTGGTTAGATCTTCACTCCTGTCCCTCTCTTGACAGTTCTTAAACATTTTAAAAAAGATGTTTTTTTACAGGTAATAAAATACAATTATTTGTTTGAATATTAGAAAGAAAGAAAAGAAATTCAGTTATTAGGGAGAAAGATGATGAATTAATTATTTTGGATTTTCAAGAAAACTTCATCTTTTCTCAAAGAGATAAAAGGAATTCAAACCTATAACTTATATCTTAAATTTTGTTTTATTTTACTCTTATTCTTTTATTTGTTCAAGACTTTCTACTATAGCCTATTTAAGTGAATTTTGAAGACAATATAAGAAATTAGCCATTTTTTTATCATTAATTGTGTGTGAATTTCTACTTGTAAATAAATAATAAGTTTTTCATGAATTTTTATATACGAATGTTAATGTGTACATTATTTTACATTATGTATTGATTTATTTATACATAAACATAAAATGGATTTTTCTTTCATGTCTATGAAAATAATCAAATTTTTAAATTTTGGCATCTTGACAAAAATAATTTTGAAAGAAATAATTTGAAAGATAGGTAATAATGAAATGAAAATTTACATATGGGTATTATTAATGAAGTTTATAAAGTTATAAGATTGATATAGTAAAAGTTGTGAGAGGTTGTATATTTCATTATCCGTTAACATTTGATAGATATAAAGTTAGTTTAAAAGTGAAAGAGGTGATAGATTTAACGGTCTTATTAACAAAAATTAACTAATGTACGAAGTTTATATTAATTTATTTTAAAAATTAAAATACAAAGTAATTGTGAAGATTATCAATTAAGATGACCATATCATTAATAGATATCATTAATAGATATTGGTGTGGGGGAAGAGAATGAGTATGTAAATATCTCCATTGTTCTATACTCATACTCATTTTCATTTTATATTACTAAAATGTACTTAGTTTATTAGGTAGTCTAACAAATTATTTTTACCATGTTTTTTAATCCTTGGTTTCATGTCATTTGAAAAACTTTGTTTCTATTTTTTTTTTCTCTCTCTCAATTGTTTTACCCTTTCAATATTATTAATTTTATTCAAATAATCAATATATTTTTTTTTCTTTCATCACAAGCTCAATTAAACATTTGTTTTCTCTATACATATTCATTCAAACTGTGTATTATATTTTAGGAAACACAAACCTCAATTTTATCGAATTAAATCATTTATTGAGTAAACATTTGATCACTTATTCTTTTATTTAAAATTTATATTTATTGTTTATATTTTTTGTCACATAAAAATGTTAGAGTTGAAGCCACGCAAATATTTTCTATAAAAACAAAGCATTACTTCAGAATTTTCAAACAATTTTACAAGCTATGGATTAATTTTTATTTTCACATGATTTTATTTAATTTTTATTTTCACATGATTTTATTTATTTCATGGTAATGCAATGAAGTTTTAAATTTGTTATTATTCCATAATAGTATTAAAAGTTGTTTTTTTAATTAATTAATTACACATCACATTCTAAAAACTATTCCAATAACAAATAAATTATCTTATTTAAGTCCTAGTAAAACTAATTCAATGTTTCATCATTCCATGTTGGAATAGCTTGTTTGGTTTTTTCTAAACCTATATTTAATATTTCATTACCTAGATTAACTGTTAACCTTCCATAAGTTGAACCCTCACTCTTCTGTGTTTCCTTATTAATAATGTTTTGTTGCTAGCAGCAAATAAAGAATAAATACTTTTTTTAATTTAAACTTATGATTCATTTTATTATAAAAATTCTTCAAATTACTAACAGCAGCAATATATTCGTTAGTAAATTTATATTATAGATGGATTTTATCGATGGATTTGAAAATTTTATTTATCGATGAAATTTTACCGATGATAATATATCTATCGATAAATTTATATTATCGATGAATTTGAAAATTTTACTAATCGATAAATTTTACCAACAAAAATATTATCGACGGACAAAATCTTTCGGTAAATCCATCGATAATGTATATGTCTTTTACCGACGTAAAAAAATATTTAGTAAATTCGTCAGTAATGTACACGTCTTTTACCAACAAAGAAATTTGTCGGTAAAAAGAGTGAGAACTTTCCCGCCTTTATTTTAGTTATCGACGGAAAAGGCCGTCAGTAAATCTGTTGATAAAAATAGTGGCAAAATATTCTTCCAAATTCCGCCTCCACTATCAATATATGTGGCAAACATCACGCTCATTTCAACTTCTCATTTTTCCTTATCATCTTAGTGTCATACTTCTTTCCATTAGCAGTGTCACCCTCCAATGTTGGGTCACTGGAACTTCTTGCCACCACTACTCATTTCTCCTTTTCATTTTTTTTTATCGTCTCGTAGTTTCATCACCGCTGCTCTCCACCACTGTGGGATCGCCACTGTTGCAACCCACCACTGTCCACTTTTCAACCTTTCCGACGAGCTCAACTTTTTTGGCATGCACAACTTTTTCGACGAGCCATTGCTGAGTTGATCTGTGCGATTAGGAACATCACCGGTCTTGATAACATCATTTTTCCATCTTATTTCTCTTACATATCTGATAATCGTAGATAAACTCTTCATTTTCAAGAACAAAACCTTACCTTTGTGGAAAAATGTCATTTTTCTTCCTCCTTTGATGGTTCTATGATTTTAACTTTTGGAAATAAATGGGTTGTTTGATTGTTTGGAAATGAGTTGGTTATTTGTGTGATGCTTTTTTGGTGGCGGAGTTCGTTAAAACGAAAAAAAAATGAAATAGAGAGAGGAAGGAAGAGGAAGAAGATGAACCAGATCGCGGTATTTACTGATGAATTTACCGACGAATTTACTGACAGACATTTCTATTGGTAATTATCGAAGAATTTATCGACGAAAAAATTCTTCGTTAATTACCGACGGATCAAAAAATTCGTTGTTAAAATATACTGACAACCTTTTTATTGATGAAATTTTGACTGTTGGTAAGTTGTCGATAAATTACAATTGTCGACGGATGTTATACATTATCGACAGAATTTGGTCGTCGGTAATATCAATTTTTCATGTAATTTAACTCCTGTTTATTTTCATTTTTTATAATTTTTAAATTATTGAACAAAATCAAATATTTATTTAAATTATTTTTATCATAATTATTAAATTAAATCATATTACATAATATATAAAATTAATCTTACTTATAACTTACAAGATATTTTTCACTTCATTATTTATTTTTGATGAAGATTAAATATTCCTATGTTTATTATGTGGTTACAAAAAATATATTTATCATATTTATTCCTAAAAGAAATAACTAATTCATATTTTAAATTATTTATTATTTTGACAAAATTTTGACTATATTTTACTGGAAACAAAAAGTATGAAGAACTCTCTTAATTAAAAGAAAATAAGACTTAGATTAAAATAGTTCTGTCCTTTGATTATGAGATTTAGCATTTTACTTATAGGTAAAATAGTTACAAATTGTTTTTATTCTCCAAAAAGAAGTTAGTAATTAAAATATTACAAAAGATGATAACTTTTTAAAATAAAAATTATAAAGATAATAACGACCTATAAAATTGTCTATACATTGGTATTTATCAATAAAATTTAAACTAAACACAGAATAAATTTAGGCCTAAATTTTGAATCCATAATTTTAGGTAAACTTTTAGGACGTTTAATATTCATCTTTAAGTATAAAGTGAGATTCCAAATGATTGAGCCAATACATTTATATTTCTACCAAAAGAGATAAGTATATGATACTTCTACAAGAATGTCTACAATATCTATCTATTTCCATTTTTTTTTCTAATTTTAAAATTAAAGGAATTTTATTTTTTAAATAATTAAATATCACCCAAACATATTTATAGGTCCCTAAACATTGGTATTAAGAATGGGACCATGGCTCGACAAGTGAAGGTGAAATGAACCTAAAAGTGGTTCTTGCATTGGATTGGGACCCTCCATTCTCCATTATCCCTACACCAACATATCAATGTATAATAATCATCACCATCATTCCACCTTCGCCCTTCATTGCTTTGCACCCCACAACGGTCCCTTTTCATTGGCACGTGCACCGAACTTTACACGTGCGTCCTTCATACTCCATTAGGTCTCCTTACATGTTTCAAGGAATCAATTTAAACATGTGGGTGTGTTATCCTTTAGGTATGAATCAAAAATTATAACAATTTATAATTCGGTCTTCGTATTTGTTTTTTTAAAGTTTCAATCAGGTTATCATATTAATTTTAATTGAATTTTTATTTTTAAAAGTATTATGCAATTTGTTCTTTTTACGAACAACATTAATTCATGGGTCACGTTTGTGATTTTTTTAATTTTTATTTTTAAGTTTTATTTTTTAATCATTTATTTATTTTTAAGAAAAAAATTATCATATGTCAAACAAGGATCTTGTCATATATCAGTTGTAACGTGTTACTAATAATGTCACGTATAGCTGTTAGGATAAATGTATGTCAAAAATCTCATTTTTAGTCTTTTTATTTCTTATTTTATCTCAACGCATAATTAATTTATTTTTAAAATAAAACAATTTTATCTCTATTGAGACTAAATTTATTTTATAAATAAATTTTATAATGATATTTTTATTAAATATTTTTAATAAGATTAAGTTTATTTAAATTTATATTTTATATTAAATTTTATTTAAACTATGTTTCAAATATTTATATACCAATAATTTTTATGTAAATGTTAGAGTTGATTTAAAAATAACAATTTTATAAATTCAAATGTAAAATTTTAAAATAATTTTATAACAATTTAAAATAAATATATTTAAAATTTTAAAACAAAACTTAAATAAAATTTAATGTAGAATATAAATTGAAATTAACTTAACATTGTTAAAAATATTTAATAAAATATCAATTTTAATAAAAATATCATTATAACATTTATATATAAAAGTTAAATAGGGTTGAGTGAGATACACGTGAGAGAAGGAGTATGAAATTATTATACATAAACATTTGAAACGAAATTTAAATAATTTTAAATAAAATATAAATTTAAATAAACTTAATATTGTTAAAAATATTAATAAAAATATCAATTTTAATAAAAATATCATTTATAACATTTTTATAAAAGTTAAAATTAGTTTTAATTTAAAAAATGATAAAATTGTTTCAACTTAAAACAAGAATTAGAATTGAATTGAGACAAAATAACAAATTTAATAATTAAATTGAGATTTTTTTATATGACACATGTCGTAAGAATTACACGTGACACTGTCATTATCGTATTACACTAACCCTCACAAATTATTTTACAAAAAAGTTAATAAAAAAATAAAATTAAAAATTAAAAAATATACATATAAAAAATCAAAAACTAATGTGACACGTGACTTAACATGATTAATATATTACTAATAGAGCTTACGAATTTGCATCACATTTTTTAAAATAAAAAACCAATTAAAACAACTAAAATCTAAAATTTTAATTGAAATTTTTGAACTAGGAAGACCAAATCAAGGTATAAACCTTCCAATTTCTTTTATCTAAACATATTCTTAGTGTTTTTGTGGTCTTTAATGCTTTTTTGTGTTATCAATACAGTAATTGGCCATGTGACATAACGCAATTGCTTTGTATTTTGATGTGAAAACGATTGAAAACCCACGTTGACTTGTTTTGGTGTGTTTGTAGTTATTCATAGCCATTGAAGTTTCCTTCAATTTCATAAATCCAAAAAAAAATATATCATAATTTATAGCCAATAAAACTAAATTCTATGGCAATGGCAACTTGTTAGATGATGTATAGCATTTTTATTTCGATTTGATGAGTATTCTAAGACTGAAATCCAATCTTTAAAGGAAGCTACTAGAAAATCAAAGTCAAAACCTACATGTATTTGTCAACGAATTCTCTTTCACCTTAACTAAAAAAATAAGGGATATTTTTCTCTATTGTAATTCTCTAGTCTAAAAATAATTATTAAATTTTTCATAGCCCTAGACATTTCTCAACTTAATATTTATTTATCTGAAATTTCACCTAAAAGGAACTAAGGTGGTTTGAATTAGGGTAAATATTTAATTGCCTAAAAATTGTTTTAAATGAATTAAACAATCTGATAGACAAAATAAAATCAAATTAAACTAAAAATGGAATTCTAGGTATAATAGAATTAACCGTAACCTCAATATTTTCCTGTTTAGTTCCTCTTGTGTGATTCTCTGAAAAGAAAGATTCAAAAATTGTTTCTTCTTGTACTTTTCAATTTTAATTAATTTTTTCTTAAATCAAATTCAATCCAAATATTTATTTTTTATTTATAATAAAATTATTTGAAAAATTCAAATTAGCTAGCATCTATGAAAATGATACTCATTTTCACTTGTTAAAACTTATTTTTAAAAATTAATTTTCAGTAAATGTAATGAAAAACATTGTCTTACCAACTTATGGAAACATTTTCTTAAATGTAATGAAAAACATCATTATAACGAATTATCATACTAGACAAATGCTAAAAAGTACTTTTCATTAAAATGCATAAAGTATTCTTCCCTCTAATTCTTTAATACTTGCTCTATATGGTCTTGAATTAAAAAGTTATTTTAATATTTATTTATGAGCAAGAGTTATTTAAATTTCTTGAGGAGCGTTTCTAGGAAACATTTTGACTTCACACTAATCATAGTAAGAAATCTGAAACCCATCAACCTAAATGTGTATGCTTATAGATTCATTCAACACAAACTAATGCCATAAGGAAGAAAAACATTTTCCTTCTTAAGTCAAATCCTCATTAACATTGGTGTTTTTTTCTTGATTGTGTTGGTTTATATCTAAACCAAACACACCCATATAGTGATCATTATAACCTATCTTTTCATTGGTGTGACATTGAATCTATCCTTAACCAAAGCTCTATCCTTAGCCCCATCTTTTCAGTATCATAATTGACTTCTACATTTCAAAACAAACATGAAAAAAAGTTATTTTAGCTGCAAAAAATTGCCTATTATTTTCTTTTGAATATTTTCTTCAGATATTTGTTTCTTTTTTTTAGTGGAAATTGGGTCTTATTTGTGGTAGTATATGCCATGAGTGTTGTTCTCCAAACACTAATTAAAGGCAGCATGGTTGGTGGGAAAGAAGACATGTAAAAGGAACTTGGTCCATGTCCTTAAAAGATTCATTTTTTGGCAGCACCGAATTACCCCTTTTTCCATCCAAATTTGACAATTGAAAGATAAAGTTCATGTAACTCTTTCATCTCTTCAACTTTCTATTTTCTTATAGTAAAACTTTATCCATCAAGTATTAAATAATCCCTTTCTTTTCTTCCTTTATATACGTATAATTGGAAGTTTTACGTTAACCAGAGACAAGATCATTTATAATATATAAACAAATATAAATTTTATATTATAAATTAGTTTTGTAAAATTAAATTAAATTTAAATTTTATTTTTTAATCTGATATCATACTCAAATAAGAGTTAATTCACTTTTTAACACGTTATATTTAAGATATAAATTTTATTTGTTAATTGAATTACATATTTAAAGTTATCATAAAATTAAGAAGAAGATGGCAGAAATGGAAATGAATTTTACAGTTGATGATAGAAGCAGTGAACAATGTAGGGAAAAAGGTTGCATTAATTGAAGGCAATTTCTGAACTTTCATTAATAAAACCCACATGGCTATGGCAAAAAAGGTAGGTTAAAATCATGCTCCACACTTGTATGTTTTTTGGAGTTAACTTTTGAAGGCACCAAACAAAAATAAAAGTTAGCACTGCTTTCACTATTACTAACTCACTTTTATCAAACCCCATATCATGCCGTTTGAGAAACAATTTCATTTTCATGCATCACTCCTTTTACTTTATCATCTTTTTTTCTATTTCACATTTTCTTATTTAATAAATTCAAATATAGATAAATATACTCAACGCATCATTAACTATTTTCAAATTGGAGATTAAACTCTCTATATACTTAGTGTTATATTCTTATTTTCTCATTTTTACTAGACAAATGTAACTAAAATGGAACGTTGGAACATAATATTTAATTTTTTTATATAAAAAAAATTACAACTAGTTAATAAGAATAATGACCCTAACTTCCTGTTAGAAAATAACCAAAATGTTTATTATAATATATATTTCTTTTGTTTTTCTGTAAGTACTATAGTATTGTGTCGCCAAAATTATATTGATTTGATGCATATGAGGAGGGTTGAATATGTCAAGTTAAGTTTTGGGTTTGAATATTGTAATTTATAAATATGATTAGAATATTTTTGTATTAATTTTGTATTAAAAAAAAACAGAGAGAAAAGGAAAATTAACAAATCCAATGACATTCAACTGAAAGTAACCAACTTAGCTAAATTCAGAAAAGAATAGAGAGAGAGAGAGAAAAAAAAGAGAAAAAGGAAAACCAAATCAAAGTCATCATAGAGTCTCTCTACCCAAAACAAAATCCATTGCAGTGTGAAGTTCTTCTCAGAAGTTCACAAAGAAAGAAAGGGAGAGAAAGTGAGGGAAAAAGGTTAGGCCAGTGGTGGATCTAAAATCTCCAACACAACTTTCTCTCTCTATTTTCTCTGTTTCTCTCTCTATACAAAAAATCCAAACACCATGATCATCAATTTGATCCGCAAATTTGGCTAATCAAGTGCCCCTCTTCACTCTTTTCTTTTTCATCTTCTTCTTCTCCTTTTTTCATATGCAAACTTAAACACAAACACTCTCATTTTTTCCGACCACTTTCTAAGTCAGATCTCCTCCGATCTCCGATCACTCTCCGGCCACAAACCCACATCCTAAATCCACCAAATGTGCTACCCTTGCCACTTCCACCACACCCTTGTCCCTGCTTGGTTCGATTTCCAGTGACAGACCCAGAAGGGGTTTTAACGTTGTTGGGTCGAATCTGGTCCAAAGTTGTGTTCTTTGAGAGGTTTGAAGAGGACCCTTTTGAGTTGGGAGATGACGTCGGGGACGAGACTACCCACGTGGAAGGAGAGAGAGAACAACAAGAGAAGAGAGAGAAGAAGAAGAGCCATAGCAGCGAAGATCTTCGCAGGTCTGCGGATGTATGGAAACTTCAAACTCCCCAAACACTGCGACAACAACGAAGTCCTCAAAGCCCTTTGCAACGAAGCAGGTTGGACCGTTGAACCAGATGGAACCACTTACCGCAAGGTACCAAATTTCCTGCATTCAATTTTTCTCTTTCTATTTTCTATACCAATTATCTATTTCTTTTCTTATCACCATTTTAGCTACTTTTGATTTTAGTATTTCTGTGTCAAAAACATTTTTTTGTTTATTTTTTACCCTGGCTTAAGCCTTTTCCCAGAAATGGGAAACTGTTTATCTTGTTCTTCTCCTTTTCATGGTGTGAAATAAATGTATAGTTTGAGGTAGATTAACGCGTTCTCTTGAATCTCTCTCTTGAGAGTTTGACAATTATTTAAAGGACATTTATTTATAAATATAAAGTTTAGTATGACTTGTTTGACAAAATTAAATATTACTTGGGACTTTTTTTCTTTAATTTTTTTCTTTTATTTTCATTATCTGATAAACATTAATTTGTTTAATAATTTTTTTTATATATGTAATGGCAATTAATTATTTTAACAATTGGGTTACACTTGTTTGGAAGAAGATGAGATCTTAGACATGATGGATCATCAATAGCAAGTTTGACTTCCTTTGGAGTCTGAAAACTTTATCTATTTTAGGCTGTAAAATTTTTTCTTAATTTTTATATAAGAAAATTTCAACCATTGTTGTCACTGTTCATACACCCACCGTAAGCATTATATTCATTTTTTTTTCCACCACATTTTTTCTAATTACATAACTTTTAATACACAAAAATCTCTCTCTCTTTTTTTTTTCTATCTACACACTCCATCTTGCATTTTCAAACAAGGTGTACATCGACTTGTTATATTTGAAGTTAGACACTTATTCTTCATTTAACCCCTCATAGACTAATACTTTTCATGTCTTCTTTTGTTACATTCTTTATTTTTTCTCTTCTTTTGTTTTTCCTAGTTATAAATTTCCAAATGTTGTTATAGTATATAAACATCATTTGTGGAGAAACCTTAACTATAAGATGAAATTGAAAAGGTTCATGATGTAATTATAAAAGCATGTGACATGTGAGATGTCTAAATAACTGATATAATTTAAATTGTGTGGCATAAGATTTATTTCTCCAAAAAAGTTTATATATTAAAATTCCTTGGCTGTGTACGGTGGATCCGGTGAGCAGTGGTCCTGGCATTGTTAATGGGAAAGCATCAAAGATTCGCTCTCTTTCTTGACTGATGGTCACCTGAGAAACCAGGACAATTTTTTGTTTTTTAGTCATTTACATCTTTACGGGACCAAAATGCCCTCACTGGTAGATGCTTCAATAATTGTATGAAGTGAACCTGTTAAAGGGGTATTTTGGTAAACTCAAAAAGGCAATTTTGCCAGCTTTGGTGTTCCGTGGTTGGTGTGTTTGTCTGATATTTTGCTTTGTGTAATGTCCGTGTTGCTGTGTGGCATCGTAGCATTAGCTTTTTGACTTTTTCAGACAGCGTGGCCACGTAGGATTCCATTTGGGACTGTCTTTCGCCTCATCATTCACCCTTCTTTTGTGTCAATGTCACTGTTCTTTCTTTTTCTTTCCCCTCTTTCAGACAAACATGTTCAGATCTATGCATGCTTATAATCAGTCTAATATATTATATGTATTAGATCATCACTGATAATAACTATATTTGCTATATTTCACTTTTTAGAGTGAGTTCTTTTTCTGTCATAAAATTTGAAAACATTCACTGATTAGTTTAGCACACTGTCTAATATTTGTGTGCATGCAATATAATCACCTATAATAATACAAAATTTCTTCATCTCATAAATCACATTTGGTGCTGGTGACTTTCACCTTTTCTTTACTTGCATAAGCTTGGAATAGGTTGATACTGACATCATATTTTCTTCTGCACATTCAATTCTTTGACCAATTATGTCATTGATTAGACTGGATAATAATGCAGAGTTGAATAACTGATATATAGTTTTACATCTTTACATATATGTAATATCCCTTCCATCAAACAGTTTTTTTATTGATTGAATTTCACGGGAGTTCCAACAATTTAGAAGTAAATTCCATCTTATGAAAAATGAAACCAGCATGAATTCAGAGTATATGTGCATAAACCTATTCATGAGTACTTGGAGGAAAGAAAAATAACAAAGGAAATTAAACTAACTTCTCCTTAAAGTATAACTAGCTTATGAATGAGTTAATTGATAAACGTTATGTTGTATCAGCTTCTCAGAAATCTGGTTTTTCTTGAAAACGTTTATGGAATAGTTTTCTCAAAATAAATTCGTAGTCAACACCAGTGTCATGAGCTTTTATCATGTAGTTGTTGCCTCTGATTAAGTGTTGAATTGGTGTAGTTTGAAGTTTTCTGGTCATGCAAATCCTACCTATGTACATATACAGTACAGGTAGGTTCTGAAATTGTACACATTATGATGAGTTAATGGAAACAATTTTGTTGAATCAGGGATGCAAGCCTTTAGAGCGCATGGACATAGTTGGTGGATCATCAGCAGCAAGTCCTTGCTCATCCTACCATCCAAGTCCATGTGCTTCCTACAATCCAAGCCCAGGCTCATCTTCCTTCCCAAGTCCATCTTCATCTCCATACACCAACATTCCTAATGCTGATGGCAATTCTCTCATTCCATGGCTCAAAAACCTCTCAACTGCTTCATCTTCTGCATCGTCTCCAAAACTTCCCCATCTCTACCTCCACAGTGGCTCCATCAGTGCTCCTGTCACACCTCCTCTGAGCTCTCCAACAGCCAGAACACCACGAATCAACGCCGAGTGGGAGGATCAGTCTGTGCGGCCGGGGTGGACCAGACAGCAGCACTACTCATTCCTGCCATCTTCTAGTCCTCCGAGTCCCGGGCGCCAAGTTGTTGACCCCGAATGGTTTGCTGGGATCAAACTTCCTCATGTTAATCCAACCTCACCAACGTTTAGCTTGATCTCCTCAAACCCTTTTGCCTTCAAGGAAGATGGTTTGGCCGGCAGTGGTTCAAGAATGTGGACTCCTGCTCACAGTGGAACATGCTCTCCTGCTGTTGCACCAGGAACTGATAACAATGCTGACATTCCAATGTCTGAAGCTGTTTCAGATGAATTTGCATTTGGAAGCAACATGCTGGGGCTTGTGAAGCCATGGGAAGGAGAAAGGATTCATGAGGAATTTGGATCAGATGATCTTGAACTCACACTTGGTAACTCAAAGACCAGGTTTGTACCTTCTTCACCATATAAATTGCTGTTCAACTCACTCTTTTAACTATTCATCAGGAATTCTGCATAATTATCTTAAAAGTTGACACTTAACAGTGTAAAAATCTTAAAAATGATGTTTACTTTTTGGCAGATGAAATTGCAAATAGGAGGAATGTGAGGAATTGAATGTGATTATGGGAAGATTGACTTGTGTTGGTTTTGTTGAGTAGAGATGATATGATGATAGAGAAGGTAAGTGAGGTGAGTGGAAGGAGTTGGTTTCTTTTATTTATTTATTTTGATGACTTTCTCTTTTGAATTTATAGTTGTTGAGTAATATACATGTTTAGTTAGGTGTGGGGTGGATTTGCAACCCATACATCATTGTACTTGTTGTTAAACCTTATTATTGGAAACATCAGTATACATTGTATGGATTGGCTTGGTTTGCCACTCAAAAAACTCCACAGATTGCAACCTAACATTGTGTGCAAATTCCTTTTTTATTGCCTCTCTATCTAACTCTATTTTCCTTCAATTGGAAAATTTCAGAATTCATGGGAGGTATATCTCTATTAAAAGCTAAGTGAAGAGGCAGAATTCATACCTTATATTTACTCTGTTTACATGGGAATGAAAGATTGTTTTCATAAGAAAACAATGAACAAATCTATTTTTCACTAATATTTTATTAATTTATTTATATTTTTCTGTGTTTTTTCCATGCCACGTTGTGAAACCAGAAAAAGTTATTCAAACAAAAATATTAAAAAAATGCTAAACGCTATTCTCCTTTTCTTTACACTTACAGATAAAAATTGACGTTATTATTTTATAAATTTTCTACTATTCAATTTTATTTAATTATTCTCATGCTGTGAGTCTATGTTTGTTTCTTCTCGTGTCATGTTTGTTAGCCTCTTAACAATCTTTTCTTGAAATTTCTACGAAAAAAAGTATGGTGTGATTATTGATGGAAATAGCCTAGGTATTTTAAAAGAAATTAACTTAATAGTAAATTTTAAAAAATGATTTTTTAAAGTAATTTAAATTATTATTTTATCTTATTTTGTAAAAGTCAAATTATGAATTCTTTATTTTGAAGTTTAACAGAAACAATGTCTATAAAAATATTGTTTAGGATAATGAACTAAACTATATATATATATACTAACAAATCTTAAACGATATATGTTACTTTAAATATATATATATATATATATATATATATATATATATATATATATATATATATATATATATTAACAAATCTTAAACGATATATGTTACTCTAAATATATTTTGCATAAATGTTAGTGCACGTACCATGCCAAACACAACACTGATGAACATCTAACGTTCTAAGTGGAATATAGGAATAATATTTCTTTGTTTGTTGTGTTATTTTTCTTTATTTGTGCAAATTATAAAAGACAATTTTATTCTAAAGTTCTGCGTTGATTTAGAATAACATTAAAAGATAAGAAGACATTATGATAATGTTTCCTCAATGTTTTTTTGTTTGCTCAATTTGTATAAGTAGCATAGTTGTTTCTTCAAAAGTAACATAGCATTTGATTTCTTATAAAAGGGCTATACACCTACATCAAAGTCAATGCTTCTAAGTATAAATCTTTTTCGAAATTGTCTATATAAAGAAGACTGCATGAAGAGAAGAAAACAAGAATTATAAAATTAATTTTATGGCATATATTCTTTCGATGTCAAAACTCTCTTTCATCTGTATTATCTAAGCTCTTTGAAAAAGGAAAAATTTTGTAACAAGTTTTTCAGATAAATTTTGTATTGCTCAAATATCTTCTCTAAGGGAACTCTTATTTGTACTTGTTTTCAAAAAAACACTTTGTTGTTTTCATGAAATCATGAGTGATTTAGAATACTTATTTGTTTAACTCAGGAGAGTTAAACGTTATAGTTAGTTGAACTATTTAATACCAGAAGTGGTTATATTCATTGTAAACTAGGAGTGATTAAATTCAAAAATTAGGAGAACCCTTTTAAGAGTCCTTAAAGGAGAACTCAGCGTAACTTAGTTGAAGTGAACCCGTATAAAAATAAGTTTTCTTCCTTGTTATTTGTTTATTAAATTTTTAAAAATGGTTTATAAAAATCCGTGAGTATTCAACATTATGTGCAGATCGTCTAACTCTGCAAACAACGTCTAACACTTTATTGTTAAATGTTTTAAACTCTATTCAAATCCTTCCATTTTAGAGTTTACATGTGATTTAAAAAAAATACTTTAAAATAATAACAATCTAAATAAATAATTTTAGTTTAAGTCACTTAATCTAAAACCTATAATAAATCATTTCATTTTTCTCTAAATAATAATGTATTTTAATACTAAATCAATTTGTGGTATGATTGAATATTTGGGTTAAAAGTATATTGAACACAAGTAAGGGAACTTTTCCTTTACACTTTCAAGCTTTCTCCCTACACTTCTAAGTTAAAACTTTTGCCCTTCAATAAATAAATATATATATAATTAGGTAAGTAGTAAATATTGCTTACTAAATCACATTTATACTATCATGCATCTCTAACGTTGTGTTCATTTGCGATGCTTGCACTGTTTAATGTCATTAGCGCAGACGGATTATGATAAACTTTCACGTTCGCTTGCATCGATTTAAGAGGAAGGAAAACGATGAAATGCAAGATGGATGTTTTTTTGAGTCATCACTAAAATGGTATGATTTGCAAGGATTTGAGATAAATTATCGTATTTATCACAGACCCCACTTCATATTTACCAAAAAGTTTGACTGTAATAAACATGTTGTAATCGATTCCGGAAAAGGTTTATCCGATTCCAAGTCCAAGTCTAGTGTTTGTCAAATGCATTCCATGTGAAAGTTGTACATATATAATGATATTACGCGTAAAAGTTATACATATATAATAATATTAAAGTTGGTGCAAGGTTGGGAAGAGTGTTTGTTGATAATGAGTGTTCATCTATTGAAGGACAAGGAAACTTCTTCCAAGCTCTTTTCAGGTGAGTGTGTGATCCAATTTGGTATATTTTTGTGGTGTTATGTAGCTTGCAGGCAAGAGCTTAAAGAACATGCAACCAAGTATCTTATTCCAACAAGAAGTTATCTGGTTCCACGTGAAGCATATCCGAATCCATAGGAAGTTGTATCCAGTTACACGTGAAGGCGTATCCAGTTCCAATGACAACAACGGTTCCACGCAACTACGTATTCGGATCTAGTGCCAACGTATTCGGTTCCACCTTCAAGCGTAGCGATCTATCATCCCGTGGTATGAAGAGTTCCATCCCCGACAATAGTACAAGGAAATAACAAAGGCCATGGTTACGTAACCACATAACAAAGCCATTCATATCACACAACAATAGGCAATAATAACTAACCAAAAACATAAGTTAAATAACAATAAAAATCATCATAGATCCATGCAAACATTTATCACAACTCACTCATAAGAAGACAAACATGCTTACTCCCCCTTACAAACATATACTTGTTCCCATCATTCACAGAATCACAACCAACCAAAACAAGCAAGTCAGCTCCCCTTACCTCTAATTCAACAAAGAATTCTAAATCTTATAAACCCTCCTAACATCTTGGCTCCTAGGCTTCTCCCTTGGCAGAAAATAATGTTTTCTTCTCAAGACTATCATAAAATTTTCTCTCTTTTTCTTGATGATTAGGGGTTTTATTCTAAGATAATATAAATAGGAGGCATACCTATCTCTATTCGAATTATTTTCTGAATCTTTATAAAAATTCATTATTTTCATAATATACTCAAATAAAATTATCTTTGTTCTAATTGATTTTGTTAAGTCTATGAATAGTATATTTTTCCTATTATCTTTATTCTAATTAATTTTGATAAGTTTATCAATAATATATTACTATTATTATTATTATTATTATCTAACAATAATATCTAATTACATCTAATAATATCTTTTAATTTGTAACCATATCTCAAAATATCTTTTAATTTGTAAATATATCTAATATATAACAATATCTAAGAATGTCTTTTGAATATCTAACAATATCTAATAATATCATTTTCTAATTAAATTATCCAAAATCTTCTAATTAAATTATCATCCCATACATACTAACTTTTATAACAATTATAGTAATTATGCATGTCATCTTTAGTTTTAAATAACAAAATTCCTTATTTTATTTTATTTTCTCATACACTTTTACATCCCTTATCTATTAAAGTTTTAAGGTCTACGTTTGTTCATAATTTTAGTCCCGGTCTTGATAAATTATCTCTTAGATCAGAAAAATGTATTTTTTTTAGGATTTATTCGATCACAAAACGGATATAAGTGTTTCTCTCTTTCTCTTAATCATTATTTTATTTCCACGTGTCATATTCAATGAGTTTTTATTTATTTATTTTAAGGGTCTTTCTTTTTCTGATGTGTCTCCACCTATTATAGTTAATATTTCTGTTGTTTGTAGTCCTTCTCAGTTGTGCCTAGTCCATCCTCAAATTCTCCTCTTCCACCTCCACTTCAAGTTTATAGTCGAAGACATCATTCCTAACAACCACCAAATGACTCACTTCAAGTGTTAACTATTTTGTCTTCTTCAACTCTGACAATTAAGTCTAACCTTCGAATTACCTTTTGTAAAAATATACGTTCTACTCGTAATTTTTCTCCACATTATATTGCTTTAGGTTACCATAGATTGTCTTTGCTATTTTTATACATGTCTTTTGTCCTTTTTTGTATGTGTCCATTCCTAAATCTTTTAGGGACGCCTTAGTCCATCCTGGTTAGCGTCAAGCCATGATAGATGAACTATGTTCTCATTAGAATAGTGGAACTTGGGAGCTCGTCCTATTATCGTATGAGAAATCTGTTGTTGGATGCAAGTGAATTTTTGTTATCAAAATTGGTCCTGAAGGTACTATTGATCGCCTCAAAGTTCAACTTGTAGCCAAAGGCTACACATAAAATTTTGGATTAAATTATAAAGATACTTTTTCTCCAGTAGTAAAGATGGTTTATGTTCGTTTATTTTTAGCTATTGCTACAATTCAAAAATGATCTCTTTATCAACTCGATGTTAAAAAATGGAGATTTACAAAAAGAAATTTATATGGAGCAACCTCCCAGATTTGTTGCTCAAGGTCTTATGGATTTATATGTCATTTTCGAAATTTTTATATGGCCTAAAATAGTTTCTTAAGGCCTGGTTTAGCAAATTTAGTAGTGTGGTTTAATAATTTGGTATGACTCGAAGTGAATCAAATCATTTTGTCTTTTATCGTTACTCAAGTGTTGGATATGTATGTTTAATAATATATGTTGATGACAATGTTCTTACAAGTAGTGACCACCATGACATCTCTTAAATGAAACAACATCTTTGCCACCATTTTCAAACTAAATTTTGGCAAACTTAAGTACCTCTTAGGTATTAAGGCAGCACAATCAAAAGATGGTATTGTTATATGTGAAAAAAAGTATACACTTAATATTTTGGAAGGAATTGAGATAAATTCAAAACATATCGCAAAACCCACGGATAATAATATCAAATTCTTAACAAATCAGGAGAGTCTATTTTAGATCTGAACAATATAGAAGATTGATTGGGAAATTAAATTACCTTATTGTTACTCATCCTAACATTTCCTTTGTAGTCAATATGTTTCCCATGTAAATATTATTGGAATGCAATTATTTGTATATCAAAGGATAACCTGAAAAAAAGTTTATTATATGGTTCCAATAACCATACAAAAATTGTTTGTTATTCAAATGTTGATTGGGTAGGATATTCTTTTGATAGAAGATCTATCTCATATCTTGATTTCTTGGAAAAGGAAAAAAAAATGTTATAACAAGATCTAGTGCAGAAACATAATATAGAGACACAACACATAAATGACAATCAGACAACTCTTCACATCAATTTTAATCCTTACTTCCATAAAAAGACACAACACATTGAGATTGATTGCATTTCAATTGAAAAAAAATATTATATCTAACGATATTAAAACTAAATTCGTTAACTCAAATAATTAATTAACAAATATTTTCACTAAATCTTTAAAAATATCAAGAATTAACTATATTTATAACAAATTTCATATATACAATTTAAGACTTTTAATATTGTTTGATATTTATAAAAATTGTTGATATTATTTTTAGCAATATCTTCTATTTATCATATTTATTTTTAATTGTCATATATATTTGTATAATTCTTCATTATAAATATATTACCTATGTATGTGTGTTTTAGACAAAACACACATAAGGAAATTAAACACATACATAATTTCTCCCTATATTTAACATAACCAAAATACTATGGTGATGCAAATGACAAGAAGACCAAGAATATCAAGCCATATTTTACATACAACAGCAATCGCAGTTCAAAGTACAATGAGACAAGAGTAAGCAGACCCTCAAGCCAAAACTATTTGAATATGGTCATAACAAGCCAAAACTATTTGAATATGGTCAAGCCAAAACTATTTGAATATGGTCATAACAAGCCAAAACTATTTGAAGATGGTCATAATAGAAAATATACAAAATGGCATATGATCATGAATACCAAGTATTAACAAGAGTACTAGCATACCATATCTTGGAGTTTCCTCCTAAATGATTTTCAAGAACAAATGATAGGGCACCATACAGCCAAAGGAACCTCATTAACTTGTTATAGAGTGGCTTGATAATGAACTATGTAATTCTAGTAGTACTCATCACTGTATTCTTCTTCATCTTCATCTTCATCTTCATCATCTATGTTAGAATGCATCATCATGGATAACAAGGCAGCCTCCATAGGATTGAACTCTTCATCATCAAAATCTTCAAGACCAAAATCATCCACACCAGAAACCAGTGCTTCTGACAATGCAGCCATCTGAAAAAAATCTACCCCTTCTTCATCAGAATCAAAAGGGCCCAAACAAAGACCTGATTCACCAGCAAGCCTATCAGATATATCTATCATCCCAAATGGATCCATATCGTCGAAAAGATCCGAGTCCCTCATGATAGAAAGATATTCAGCACTAGTTAAATCAACATCGCTGAGCATGTCCAACATCTCATTAAGATTGTTTTGTCTCCGCTGTGGTGGTGGTGGTGGCCTGTGATGTATCCATGTGTATGAGCCAGGCTTCACAGTGTGCTGAAAGTAACAGATATCAGAATTATTAGAGATAAAAAATGTACAAATATAAGCTACGTAAAGAACTAAAGATCAAACCCTTTGATGCACTAATAAGTTCCTTGTATAGGATACAACACACGTCTGATACGACAATAAGCTTATTTTCAAAATAAGCACATACAACACATTATATGCACGCATAATGTTAAATGCATAAAAATTCTTAAAAACATAATAAATATATAATTGTTATTTTGTGAATCTAAATTAAAATCAAATGTATTAAAGGTTGCCAAAATAAAAAAATTATAAATTATTGTTATCAGAAAAGTATTACTCTTTTATAGATTATATATTTCATTGATTAAGTATCAATAAAGTATAAAATATATACATATTAGACATAAATAACAAATTGAAGTATTAGTGCCTCATTGATCAGAGCCAAAGCGGCAGAGACCGAGTTTGTTTCCAATTTCAATTTCGTGTTTTTTTAAGTAAAACCAATTTGAAAACTACTTACAACTCTTCCTTCATTTAATCATGTAGTACTAGCCTATCCTTAAGTTTGAAACAAGACAGCTTAATTTTAGAAACATGGGACTGAAACAAAACACAACTCCAGATCTAGCATGGATCCAAATCACAGCTCATGGTCTTTTCCATTACAACGAATACTCTTTCATTATTAATTATAAATTGTAAATATAATAAAAGATAATACATAACGAAAAATGTAGTACATAAACTACGTAGTTCGTATGGTAGTAGCTAATATTGTTGCAGAAGTCATTCATATTAGTAAAAATAAAATAAAAAAGTGTTGTGACACAAACATCACTAGTTTGCATAATGGCACAAACTTTTTAACATTTTATTATAAACACCGGAATTGTCAAAGCAAATCTCCAGTTCTTTCAACTTTAATTATCATAACCAGGTTTGGCAAAATCAAGACCCTACCTAAGTTTAATGGGGAGAAAAGTGTAGATTGTGGAATCGTAAAATGTAAAGAGTATAACACGAAAATAGGATAACAATGCAACCAATACGTGAAATAAATCCACCAAAATTCAATAATCTACATATTCATTATGTAGTTATTTAATTATTAATATCTTAATTTCTATTTTATTACATAATTGTTATCAAAGGGTGGGTGTGAAGAAAAGATAACAAGAGAAACCAAAAGTTAGAGCCTAAGAGGACTATTTCAAAGGCAAAGAACAAGCCCAACTTATCAACTTCAGAAGCCAATCCAAATAGAAAGGTAAGATGAGCCATACAAACTAAGGAGACCTCAGAGAGAGACATGAGAAGTAAAAAGAAAAAGGGGTATTAAAAACAAAAACAGAATGCAGGTAAAGAACAGAGAAACGTGGTGTGCGGTTAGGAAGAGGAAAGCTACTGCATATCTGTCAGCTGAAAGGAAGAGAGATGTCTCTCAAAGGTAAGAGCTATTTAGGGCAAAAAGACCAACAAAATAGGGTTTTATCTGCACTGCATCAAGCACACGGCTCACAAATTTGTGAGCCTTCAACACAGAAAAATAGCAATCTCTCCATGCAAGCCAGATAGCTCTTCAACCCTCTAGTATGATACCATTCTTGAAAATCCTACACTGAATCAAGCATGGAAGACAACCAAAACTCAAGGGTTGTACAAAAGTAAAATCACTAATTTGGCAACGCTGAAGTAACAGTCCATACTATATTTGTATGAAAGGAAGTACTTAAACTAACCAAGTACAATAGTAGTAATGTACAACTGCAAATGGTCAAGCTAGTAACTAAAAATAATAGTACCATTGTGCAACACAGAAATGCCATTATCATTATTGCATTCCCCAAAAGATTTAAAAAAATTTAATCATAATAATAAATATGCAGGCATATGGCTTACTTCAGTTCAGATTTCTGAACTCCCCAAAATGCAAACTGATTCGTATAATATTTTGGTAAATCAGACTTGGACCAAACGAGATAGTTTGTGGGAATTTTAGTTGCTTGATAATCAAGATCTTGAATTGTTATATCCCTAAGAAACTATGGTCTTGAAGCAATTGAAATGTTGAATTGTAAACCAATAATAATCACATGTATCCAAAGTTTTAAGCTTCCTCCAGGTCAAGTTGAATTAGTTTGCAACCCAAGTAGATATCAGAGATTGGTAAGAAAGCTGAACTATTCAGTAGTAGCCAGACTAGCCATCACTTTTGTTATAAGCGTGGTGAGTCAATTCCTTAATTATCCTCATGTTGATCATGGGAATGCAATTGTCAAATCTTTATACTTCTTTAAGGATCACTAGTAGAAGGATGATTAGTGCACGAGAACAAAGGACATGAAAAGATCATTTGCCTACGCTTATGCTGACCAGGCTGGTTCTCCTACTAAACCTATTGTGTCCTATTTGGAGAGAATCCCATTACATGGAAAAGCATGAAACAAATTGAAGTTGCAAGGTCTGAAGCTGAATCCAAATATCAAGCTATGACTCTCACTACTCGTAAACTAATTCATCTAAAACAAACAACTCATTAGATTTTATAATAAAATAATTCATCTAAAACAAATAATAAAATAATATTGGTGGCAGATAAGACCAAGAACCGATGTAGATTTTATAACCAAATGGATAGTCAGCCCAAATATGATTATTTATACCACTAAAATCAAATTTGACATCTAATATCTAATAGCAATATAATAAATACTAATTAAGTGAAAGGACAAATATGGTAGAATGCTATTCACTGTTCAAAAAGTGATGTTACTAATTAATTAAGAATGGTAATCAAATTTGCCCAAGGAATTTATTAAAGCAAGCAAATGACAAAAGAGATAGTAATTTGGGTACCTTGTAGAAGCAACAAGCCCCAAATGGACAATTCCCGTTTCCGAGGTTAAAATGCTTGCAATCAATTTGTCTGAAAAAAAAAATCAAACATCAAACCATTCAATCCCTTAATAAAAATACTGTCTTCGATATCTTTAGTAATCAGATTTTCACCTAAATAGATGAAATCTGAATACAGTACCCTCATCAATAGACCCATGTGAAGAGTGAACAATCAACATTTCACAAAATATTGGAACACAATGCATGTATGAATTTTTTATGTACTTTTGGGAGTGTTTTATTGTTGTGTACGAGAGGGGATATAGTAATGAGAAAAGGAGGGAATTATTTTCCCAACCAACCACAATCTCCAACAACTTTGACTAATTAATTATAATACAACAATAAATTCAAAATCACCAGTTACCAAGTAACAATACAATTTAGGGAAAGTGAAGGGGGTGTTGAGTAGAGAAGAAATTACTTGCAGTTTGCCTTGTAGTTATCAATAATTTCTTGTTTTTCTTCCTTAGTAGAATACCAAATACCACTTGGAATGACAAAATATGATAGTTTGCGACAAACAGGACATTTTCTCACTGTATTAGCAGTTCCATTATTACTCGTGTCCATTCCAGAGGTTGGGGCACTATTACGCCAATTGCGGATACAGGATAAACAAAAAGCATGGTCACATTGAGGAAGCAGCCCAAACTTACAATCAGATGGTTTAGGCTTGGAAAGAACACGCTCCAAACAGACATTGCATTCTACTTCTTGACTATCATTCAAAGCCTGAAGGTATTTTTCCCTTTTCTCACAAGTTGCCAAATGATTTTCTCTTTCCTCACTGTCAGTAGGATGTAAGCAAAATTTTCTACAGTAAAAACATCGATTTCCATGAACACGAGAACATTTATTTCCAAGGGGGCAGTTGGCAGCAGCAAATGAACAAAACAAAAGTCCAGATGCTGTAGCACCACTAGAACTGGATTGACCAACATCATTTCCAGAAGAGACCAGATTCTTATGTTGTGAACTCCTTGCACACTTGTCTGATGAAGATGGCTTCGAAGCCTTTGGAACACAACTTGATGCCCCTTTGGTGGTTTGATTCAGCACAGAATCTGAAACAGGAGGATGACGTCCGTTTGATGAAGAAGACGTCGCTTCATAAGCTTTGACATGTTTATATCTGCATCTACTGCCATAAGCACATACTCCTTTTTGATAATAGGTACAAATCTGTGTTTAACATAAGAAACAAAAGAGTAGGAAAGTCAATAAAAAGATTTATCTGTGGGGGGCAAACACAGTACAAGATAATCAGAATGAGTTACAACTTACATTACTACTTACACCATCCTTTCTCTCATGAATAAAATCACATTGATCCCCTTTCAAACACGCTCCACGGGCATAGAACTTGCAAACCCTAAGACAAATAATTATTTCCAAACAACTTATAAATGAGTAAGAATGTTATCAAGGGTCTACAAAAATTCAACATAAAAATTCAATAAGCAAGTAAACTCCTAAATTGGTTAATTAATAAATCACAAAGTCTCAACAAAAATTGCACACATCAAACAAATCAAAACGAATACACAATTTCCAAGTCAAAAAATCAACCTTTATTTATATCAAACATCAACAATCCCAAACCACCTTAAGAGAAAACTGATCAAAAATTGTATTTTAAACAAAGAAGTATTTTTCAATCAGTAAAACAGGAAACGAGAAAGAGACACAAGAACATGATCCATACAATCCACCACTTGGCGTTTGAACAAATAAAGAGTAGTGTCAAATGTCAATTATCCCACCACGCGAAACAACAAAACCCTTTTTCTTTTCTTTCTGACCTTTCTATTGTTCGAGCCAGACAAAAGATAAAACAAAAGGCAAAATCGAGAAGAGAGTCATGGAAAAAAAATTCAAGAATCAGATAAAAGAGATCGAAGAGAGAATGAAGGAACGGAAAAGAAGAAAAGAGGGTGAGAAATTCACCTGTTGGACATGACGATGGAGTGGGAATTGAGGAATTGGAACGGAAGAAAAGGGGAATAAAAGACAAAATGTGACGGTGAAAACCTAAGTGCGATCCATTTGAACCGGGTACGAGGGTTTTTTTGGCGGTGTCTCGGGGTCCGTTAAATTGCAAAATCTACGGTTATGCGAATGTGTTTCGAAGGAGCAATTTAGTTTTTTTTAAAAAAGACAATTTTTCATAAGTCTTACCTGGAACAGTTTCACACTGTTGATACATGGCACACTGTTAATATTTGTATACAGATATAAATAACAGATTTTGTAAAAATAAAAAAGATAAAATATATACAAAAATATTGTAGATTTTCTAAAAATATAAAAAAATTTCTATAAATCAGTGTATTAATATAATATGAATTATTAGATTCATTTAATTTAATGAATGTATTGATAAACTTGTTCAATATATCTTCATTGTCATGTTTTTAAATTTAATTTTATTAATGATTAAATAATTATAAATCATAAAAATTAAAATGAAAAAAATAATATAAAAAATTCTATATTTTAAAACTAAAGTTATTTTTTAATAATTTATTAAATGACCGGTTAATTAGAAGTTATAAAAGAATAAAATTAAAATTAAAAAAATAGTATAGAAAAATTAGTTTAAAAATAAAATAAATAGTTAAAAAAATAAAGTAACTTTCATTCACTTATTATAACAAAACAAATTGAAAATATCAAAGGACTAAAAAAACTCATTTTTAAACACTTATCAATAAAATAAGATGAATAATAAGACAATTTGTTAGTATCTTTTTTCTTATATTATAATAGATTAAACATTTTACTTTTATTAAACCAAATTAAGTTTATTATTTCATAATATATATATATATATATATATATATATATATATATATATATATATATATATATATATATATATAATTTTATGAGCTAAAAGGAATGGTATAATTTTTTAACTAATAAATAATTGTCTAATTTTTCAGTTTATATCTTTACAAAATTATTTATTTCTTTTATAGAAATACAAAAGCACTTATTTTCGCTACTCTGAGATGTAATTTTTAAGGCTGATTACCTAAAATAAGAAATTTGTATTAGCGATAATAGAATTAATTAATAACAAGTATAATTAATATTATTGCGTGCATGTTATCACATTAATTTTTTAATAATATCAATAATCAATTTTTTTAATGAAAGAACTTGTGTTATATTATAAAGATATTTTGTATGGATAATATGTCAAATCTAGATT
This sequence comes from Vigna angularis, assembly GCF_016808095.1. Classification (NCBI taxonomy): domain Eukaryota; kingdom Viridiplantae; phylum Streptophyta; class Magnoliopsida; order Fabales; family Fabaceae; genus Vigna; species Vigna angularis. The sequence goes on from NC_068980.1 coordinate 25,624,136, forward strand.
TTGTTTTGGTAATACATGATCACATATAATAATAATCTCTTTTTCAAAGACAAAATATGTTATATTAATGTTATTTATCATGTCAATTTTTTTCTTCTTTAATTAGAATTTAAATTTTAATATCACGCTTAGAAATCACACCTAAAAATAATACCTTTTAAGGAAAGCATATACATAAATAAGAGTATGAATAATTACTACATACTTCAAGACCTATGAATGCAATTTTTTTTAAAAAAACTACAAACTTTCTTGGTACTTTTTGTAAACAAAATTGCAAGTCTTTATTGTATAATTTTTGTGTGGACAAAATTGTAAATCTTCCAATAATTAACGAAATCTTATATACACTTAAGATACTTACTAAGTTAGGATAATTTTTTTAGAAAAACTTTTTATTTTATAGTATTTTTTTTTACTTTATCCTTCATATTAGTGAGGGTAGATACTCACTTGAAAACCAATAATGAATCTTTTGAAGGATTAAACTATCTCATTATCATCAAAGGGTACAATAAAAATGATGATGATGTGTCCCTGCTGATAGGAATAATTATAACAATAATGATAGAAGTTATGGTGATTGTTATGTTAATAATGTTATACATGATGACAGAAGCAAACCTTTATTGGGACATAGGGACCTAGTCCCCTAATTTTTTTTATATTTATATACATTAATATATAATTTAAACTATTTTTTTAAAAATTTAATATATTTTATATATTTTGCATCTTTAAAGTTTTTTATACTTTTATATAAAAATTTTGACATTTTTAAAATATTTGTTAAAGATCTAATAACAACATTAGTAATTACACTAATTATGATAATAATAATAATGTAATGAGAATTGTTTTGATGGAAATATGTTGATCTTTCTCTTAGAATTCATGGTTGGTCATGCATGTCAGTTTCTATTTATAAATGTATCAATAATTAATTATTTTAGTGAAAAAAGTTCATACTATATTATAAAGTGTATTTCTGTAGCCAATAAGTCAAATGTAGAGTTTTACTTTACTAATATGTGATGTAATTAGTAGCATATAAATTGAAAATGTAAAATGTTATATTATTAAAGAATAGTAATTATACTTCTGACTAACATGTTAATTTTGTTTTCTTATCTTTTAGTGAGCTTACCAATGACATGTTGAGAAATGATAGAATACAATAATACAAGAGTAAAATATAAACATGGAGCATAATGTTAGTATTTTTCACGTTTTAGTGTGCATTATGATAAGGATAGTATAATTTGGTATTGTGGTGATAATGACTCTAATAACGCTAGTGGTAATAATGGTATTTGTATTAACCAAAGTTTTTGAGGTAATTTTTATTATTGTCAAAGTTTTAAACATACACTATTGCATAAATGTCTTTTTATATTGATTAAAAAAAATTATACCAATTTTTAAATTGGTATAAAATCAAGAGTATAGAAAATATTTGATTTTTTATATTGCTTTTGTAATTGGTATAAAAACTTTATTTTATATATTAGTTCTTCAACTAGTATAAAAAGTTTGACATTCTATACTACTTAACACTCAAACCAATATAATAAATAACACTATACCAAAAACCCTCGTGAACGACGTTCGATGACGATTACTCGTGAACATCCAAACACCATCATGATTGTAGCGACGACGAACACGGAAAGCAATAACAACGAGAAGGAATTTGACAACAATGAGAACAAAAAAAGAAAATGGGGAAAAATGAAATCACAAACTCATTGGAGAAGGGAGAGTTCGAAATTATTAATGTATAGGCAAATGAGGTGAGATGCGAAAGCTATAAAGAAGAATTAAGCATTCTATACCAATCAAAATACAAACTAGTATAAAAAGTCATTTCTATATCACTTTTAAGTCTAATTGGCATAGAAAAACTTTGTAATTTATTAGAATTTTGTCACCGTATTACTTTCTATACTAATTCTAAGTCTAACAGTATGAATCTGGAACCAATATAAAAAGTCTTACAGTATTTACATTGTCACTTTTTATATTGATTATCTAACAAATTATAACCAATATAAAAAGTCACACAAAAAAGTTTTTTTTGGCTAGTGATATATTATATTTTACTTTTAACTTGTTAACTATTTATAAGCCTAATGTTGATTATACCCAACTGCCAGTTACAAAGTAGAATGCACATGTGTGATTTCTTGCTCCTTACATTTTGACGTTGATCAAATAGGTACCGATCATTCAATACATTGACTAACATATATAAACTTGTTTTCAAACTATCCTAATCTACCATAACATTAACTTGGGATTGAATTTGAAAACGAATATAGGAGGAGAGATTTGAGGAAAGAGAGATGTGCATGTTATATTGTTTGGATTTAAGGGGGAGATAATAAAAAATGAAGAGAAATGAGGTAATGAAAGTTAGTGAATAATGTATTAAGTTGGATAAATAAAATAATGTTTTAATTGATAAAATTGAATAATTACAATTTTAACAATGATCATAAAATTAATTAGTGTAAATTATATTAAAAATAAAATGTGAGTTATTATTTAAAATAAAAAAGTTAAAAACTATGAAACTATATTGAAACAAAATGAGATTAATAAAAAATAAGCTGAAATAAATTAGTTTAAATAAAATTGAATAATAACTTTAATTGAAGAAATTATTTCACGTATTATTATTATTTTATATATATTATATATAATAGAAAAAATCGAAATCAATTCTTTTATATATATATATATATATCTGAAAAATCGATTCTCACATCTCTAGTGTCACGTGCTGTCCAAAATCTATTTCCGTTGTGCATTCTTAGCTCACCAAGACACACTCCAATGGCATTCAAGAGCAGCAGCACCTACACAACATGGTACTTGTGTCAATTTATACAAGTAGAGATATCTTTCTTGTCACATCTCCTCACCCCACCGTGGAACCACTATCAGTAAAAACAAATAAAGGCTAAGAGTGACATAGCCTGAACACATAAGGTCCCCTCACCCTAAAGTTATACAAGAAATTTGAGGCAATGGGTTAATTTGTTGTTATGGTGTCAAAGCTGCAACAACAGTTAGAAGACTTTTGTATCATGGTATACTACAGATAAATTTGCTCTCTTATAAGTCAATCACGAACCTTAACCTACCATAGACAATAACCTGACACTTCGAAAACATAGAATAGAAATTTGCCAAGATCACTCTTGGGACAGAAAAACAGCAATTGGAAATAATTGGAGGAGCGAATTTCTGTAGTTAACCCCTCTTTGAGCTTCAACTTTTGCTTCAACTTTATCATATGTACACAATCTTACACCGAATGGTCTTTCAATTAATAATATAGTAAATAGTAAAGCATGGATCAGGCTCCCAATCATGATATGGTGGATGCAATCTGAAACCATAAATTACCATTTGAAAACTTTACTGCTTTACTTGTGTGGGAAAAAACTATGTTCTACAAATTAAAAACTACCAAGGCTGCATCTGAGGTTCATCCAAACCATGTTGAATAGGAAAAGGTTCCGCAGTCCAGAATTCTCCATAATTGCTTTGGGAGAAAATCTTGTCTCCTTGATCATCATCATCATCCTCAGCCTCGAAATCCAACTCCTCAAATATATTCTCAAAACCATCATCATACACATTCTCAAAATTGTCGATCCCAATATTATCATCGTAATCATCATCACTGTCAGAATTATTTTGATCAGCTTCATTCAAGCTGCCAATATCTTTCCTAAACCTACTCTTCCTTCTCTCTCGTCTCATTCTCTTGGACTCCCTAGCCAAGTCCATCCATTTATCCTGTATGGATAAAATCTCTTCCTTCTCCAATAAGTCACCCTTCTCACCAAACCCCTCCACCAAGAAAACTGAATGTCGTTGTCCTTTCAAACTCACATAAAACAATTCCGGGTGCCTTATTATCATCCCTCTCAACTTGTTTGGGAAGCCAAAGTCCTTTCTGAAATGAGTCAAGTGGTCTATTAAAGTCCTCTTTTCAATTGTCATTGCAAGAATCTCCCTTACTACTGCACAAGATCTCTTTTCTGCCTCTAACGATTCCTTGGAAAAAGCCTCAGCAGGATTCCTATAGGGGCAAACTTCTGGCATTTCTTCAAATCTCAGCAAGAAATCCTGGTGACGTCTCTTTAAATTAAGCCCCTTTCGAAGCCTCAATTGCTTGAACTTCAAAGGACGATCAACTATGAAACCAGGATCACGGGATGCACGAGGCGGCAAACACTTTGCCAAGTTGACATCCCAAGATACAAGCTCAAGTGCACGGCCATAGGGCGTGTCAACAGTCCTGAATTTCTCCGGATGATCATTGCACAACCTGGACCTAAAATTAGGAGGGAGACCAAGATGTGGAGCAAAGTGAACCAATTTGGACAGAAGTAACTTGCGGCGAGAAGATAGCATAAGAAGCTTTTGCAGTTTCGCAGCCAACATGTTGGAAATGGAAGATTGAAAAGCCAGTTCCTCAGCAGCAACAGCAGCCGCAGCTGGGGTCAATCGAACACAGAGTTTGGGATGTAACTTGGTAGCATTGAGTGGTTTGGGAGGCCATGACATATTGAAGAGTTCAAAAATGGATGGATATCTATGAATCATAGAAAGTATAGAACGAGGCTTGGGAAGACCAAGATAAGAACGGCATTTACACAGAATATGAACTGGAATATAATGTTTCGATTTAGAGAGAAGTAAAGTTTTTAACTTTTGAACAAACCTAACCCTATACTTCATGACAACATGCTTATCGAGTGCACGGTCATGGACAAGTTTTATAGAGGAACAAGAAATTGAAACAGAGACATTTTGGAGACGGTTACCCGTTTTCAATTTCTCGTTGATCGAAAAAGATGAAGGTTTTGTTCCGCCATGAACGAAACTGGAACTTAGGGAAGCAACTGGTTTGGGATTGCTGAATGAAAGAGGGAGGCAAAGTGCCATGTTTAACGCTTCAACCACTCAGATAACACACCATAACATACCTGAAAATGACAAAAAGAACAAAAATATTACAAGAATGAAACGTTATTGAGACAGAACACCAAATTCTTACAGCATAACAAGAACACCAAATTCTTATAGCATAACAAGAACACCAAATTCTTATAATATTGAATTTGTATAGAAAATTTAAAGACAGAATTATGATTTCAATTAGAATAAAGCTTGTGTCGATTACACGGCAAAGAAGTGGTTCGCAAGGCAAGAAATGTGCTTTTCCGGCGAGGCAGAGAGGGTTTAAGAGAAAAGAGAGAGTAGGGTTTCTTCCGTCGAGGCCGTGAGGGAAGAAGGAGAATTTTATTCAAATTGAAAAAAAAAAAACTAAGTTCTGATAAAAGTACTGTAACATTACTCAGACAGCTTATCTTCTCCCAAGTAAATAAGATGACATAAATAAAATAATAATCATGATGCTCAGATAACAAAAAAAGTTACTTAATTTAAATATATAAATTTTTTGAATACTAAATAAATCAAATAAAATATAACAATTGAATAAAATTTATTAGAAAGGTTAATGAAAGGTATAACATTCTAAAATTGATAAAAAAACATAGAACTAAACTATTTAAATAAAAATATATATTAACTTTATTGTATAATGCGTAGAAGATTAAATAAAACTACACAAATTAAATTAAATTAAAATTAACTAGATAAGAATAGTTATCTTTTATAAACTAATTTGAGGATTTGTTGAATTTAGAGACCAATTAATCCCTTCTAGTTGAAGTAAATGGTTACTTTTAATTCCTAAAGATATACATTAATTTAATTTATAAGAGAATAATTTATTAAATTAGGCCTAAAAAGATGTGGAAATTTGGTTATGTAACATCCTAAAAATACAACAATAAACTATATATTAAAATAATTACATTAATAATAATTCAGTACAGTTTTTCTTCTTTTTTTTTCCACTAATGAACGAACGCACAAAGACGAACGTCCTTACAAAAAGAGTTACAATATAAAATCGTACCTCACTACCCAAACTATACGATCGGTTTACAAAAATAACAATACCGATCGTTCATAATTAAACAAAAGAAAAGATGAGCAGACGTCCACCTCACTACAACTAGACTATTGCCCGAACGTTCTACTCTCCGGTCCTGACTTCGATTTCTTCCAAATTTTCTTCTTCCAGCGCCTCATCCATCCGCTCGTCTCCTTCTGCTCACATCCACACGGATGATCATTGCAATGACAAGGACGAACGTACAAAACCAGACACGACAGGAAACGCAGGGTAAGCTTATGTAATTTAATTCAAGTAATATCATACCTTTTCACATGTAAGCACAGTCAAATATATATATCAAATAAACAATTCAATCAAAACAAGGTATATTTCGTCAAACATATCATTCAAAGACTATTACTAGACTGACTGTCCAGACTATATGAATCTGCATAGCTATAGGCGTTCGTGCACCCGGGTGATGTAGTAACTGGAATACTCTCATCAGCTGCCACCCGAGGTTAGTCCTATTCATCCAAAGTACCCCTAAGGACGGGACCTCCTGCTGTTTCCACACATGACCTACCCTCCTCTACGTGAGGACGAGTACCCACGAAACATCAGGATGAACAGCCAGCATGAGCATGCCCACAGTCATACTTTAGAAATTCCAATAAACACAGCATAAAGATTGACTTTAACCTACAATGGGGGACCACAACAAAAGCAAACACACACACGAAGCAAACACACACACCAAAGCAACCATAAACCCAACGAAAGCAATGTACACGTACCTTCAAATGGACCTTCGAATGGAACCCACTTCGCACTTCCAAATCACCAAACGCTTCCAAATCACCAAACGCGCTCTGCTTTCAAAAGCCTCAATCGCACTTCGTTCACAAATAGAAATACCCTAAATGAATTCTGATTTTAATTCTTTAGTGTACAAATACCCTAAATACAAATCACCAAACACGTCACAACCACTACTGTGACTCATTTGACACAATTCAACCAAAGTGGGGACAAAGGAAGCAATTAAACCATAAAATAATAATCATGATACTCAGATAAAAAAAAATTACTTAATTTAAATATATAAAAGATTTAATCCTTTCGGACATCCCTATTTGTGTAGGGTTATCTCAAATAGGTCATCGTATTTATTTTTATCTCAATTAGGTCCCTATTTTTGTAAAATTGAGTCAATTGGAACCTTGCCGTTAATTTCAATAGACGACGTTAAATTTATTGAGTCGTGGCACGCTGACGAAGCAAATTTTAATGACGTGGATCAAATTCATTTGCACGTGGACCTACAGCACCATCGAGTACTCTCCTTCTCTCCCCTCCTCCTCTCCCCCTCCCCACGCCTTCGTCTTTCTCATCGATCTTTCCTCCCCCGACGACCAACTGCTCTCCCTCAAGAAGGACCTCCTCCTCCTCCTCCACCACCACTTCCCCGATCACGCCCTCGTCGCTCTCCTCACCTTCGATTCCATGGTCTATCTCCACCATCTCGCCTCTTCCCCCTGTTCCTCCCTCCACCTCTTTCACGGCAGCCGCTATCTCTCCTCCAATCAGGTATTTCACTCTACTACACTTATTATTCTTACTTCTTCTGATTCAATCCCCGCTTTCTTTTACACTCAATCCACTTCATTCGATCATCAACTGACTTTATTCAATTTTCCTTAATCTCTCCCTCAGATCCGCCACTTCCTCAACATCGGCTGCCCCCACCCGCTGCATCACGAACACACCCCAAAACAGGATTTTCTGTTGCCATTTTCCGAATGTGAATTCTCCATCACTTCTGCAATTGAAGATGTAAGTAATCAGAGAAAACGAGGAAGAGAGAACCAGAAAGAAAAGACTGAAAAGAATTGTATTATTGAAAATTACAGAAAATACAACAAAGCAAATGTATTTATACAGAAAAAAAAAGAAACAACTACTAAAAATGAATCGCAGACCAAGCGACTTCCTAGACCGATCGTCCTAGAGAGGAGACGATCGGTAGTGAGAAGACAATTGAATCTAACGAGCGGTAAGACCGATCATCCAAGAGTAGATGTCGAGCGGTACGAGCGACAGAGCAGATGACGAGCGTACCTGTCGAGCGACAGGCTCGATGACGAGCGTATCTATCGAGCGGTACGAGCGACAGGCTCGATGACGAGCGTACCTGTCGAGCGGTACGAGAGCGGTACGACCGAGCGTAAAGGATGATCGGTAAGTAAAAGATCTCTATCTACAGTATGGACCAAGACGAGCGTTAAGGACGAGCGACAACAATAAGATCTCAATCATCCGAGCGTTAAGGACGAGCGGCAACAATAAGATCTCTGTCAGAAGACATCCATTCCACATTCTACTCCACCTCCGCCACTCGCCCTCCAAGGTGCACCGGCACTGCCATTTCCGTCGCCCTCGGACTTCTAGAGTCTTGCCTTGTCACCACAGGCTCCAGGATCATGCTCTTCACCTCCGGACCTGCCACTATCGGACCTAGAATCGTTGTTGATTTTGATCTCCGCCAACCCATCAGAACCCACCATCACATCTTCAACAACCAAGTCAGACACCACGCCAACTCGTGCTCTTTCTATAACCAACTCTCCAAGAGGCTATCTAATGCGTCTATTATTCTTGATCTCTTTGCCTGTTCGCTCGACCAAGTTGGGGCCGCCGAGCTTCGACAACCTGTTGAGCAGTCTGGTGGATTCATGATTCTCTCCGAATCTTTCGAATCCGATCAGTTCAAGAAATGTCTCGGGCATATGTTCAAGTCTCCCATGGAATCGAAGGTGAGGAGAGCGACGAGGGCGTGATCGGGGAAGTGGTGGTGGAGGAGGAGGAGGTCCTTCTGAGGGAGAGTAGTTGGTCGTCGGGGGAGGAAAGATCGATGAGAAAGACGAAGGCGGGGGGAGGGGGAGTGGAGGAGGGGAGAGAATGAGAGTACTCAACGGCGCTGTAGGTCCACGTGCAAATGAATTTGATCCACGTTTAAAATTTGCTTCGTCAGCGTGCCACGACTCAATAAATTTAACGCCGTCTATTGAAATTAACGGCAAGGTTCCAATTGATTCAATTTTACAAAAATAGGGACCTAATTGAGATAAAAATAAATACGAGGACCTATTTGAGACAACCCTACACAAATAGGGATGTCCGAAAGGATTAAACCTATATAAAATTTTTGAGGCTTAATTACCTACTTAGTCCCCATGTTCGGAGGTAATTTGCTGTTTAGTACCCGGTTTTAAAAATGTAGGCATTTCATACCTATGTTTTGAAATTTGTATCAATTGAATCCTACCCACTTAACGCCGTTATAAATCTAACGTTTTTCTGACATCAACTTTGAATTGTGGACGAGCGGTAGTGGACGAGCGTCCTCTTAGTGGACGAGCAATTGATAACGCTCGCCCTGTGGACGCAAGTACGTTAAGTGGGTAGGATTCAATTGATACAAATTTCAAAACATAGGTATGAAATGCCTACATTTTTAAAACCGGGTACTAAACAGCAAATTACCTCCGAACATGGGGACTAAGTAGGTAATTAAGCCAATTTTTGAATACTAAATAAATCAAATAAAATATAACAATTGAATAAAATTTATTAGAAAGGTTAATTGTCAGACCTCGGAAAAACGCACCAAAACCCCACCTGTCAGATCTCATTAAAAACGCATCCAAAACCCCTCTGAGCGGACGCTAGGTGTCACACTGTCAGACCTTAGAAATGACGAACGCAATGGAGACGACGTGTCGCGAGGAAAGCCTGACACTTCAACAACGGACGGCAGGTGTCATGCCGAGGGGAGTCGGAAATCAATAGTGGGAAGCAGGTGTCGACCGAAGAGAGAACGTTTGTTCGGCGTGGGAAGCAAAACTAAGATTTTCAAAAAAACGTTCCACTCTCTGCGCGCACCCTCCTTTGACGTTTCTGAAGAACCCCCCTTTCTCTCCTCCTTCTCTCTACGTCTTCTTCACCTTCTCTCTAAGAAAGTAACCACTTCTTTTCCTCCAATTAGTATTCCGGTACCATAGAAGGACTCACGGTGTCAAGAGCTTCCAGATAAACCGTTCGGTTTGTGAAGCTGGGCTGGTAAGTCCTCCCCTTCTTTCTGTCGTTCATTTTCCAAACATGCAAACTCAGTTCTGAGTTCGTACGTTGATCACCATTCTTAAAATGAGGGGATCTGATAGTGTCGGGGGTCACTTGTTGTAGTTTGGATTAACGAGCGTTGACGGTAGGAGAACCTGTAGTAGAGAAGTTGTGTTTCTGCGTTTGGGAACGTCCGGTCACTTCTAGAGGTAAGGGAAGCTTATTTGATTTAATTCGTATGTTGTGTTTTGTATGAACGTGCGTTAATTGACTGCATAAGTATAATGCATGATGTTTGATGAGATTGAATTGTATGAACGTTCGCTGATTTATGGTTGGGAATGAAATACATGAATTTACATGATATGGATTGTATGAAATGTGAGAGTTGATGTTGATATGAACGCTTGAAACTATGAGATTGCATGATGAGAAATGAACTGGAATGAAAATGGATTGTATAAGAATTTCCCCATAATAATGTACGTTCGTTGCTGAACGGTCTTTGACCGTTCGGTTTTCCCTTGTAACATAGAAAAATGGGATTCTTTCATTTGGATAGAACCCTAGTTGAGGACGAGCGTCCTCGTGTTATAATACTATGCTTGAGCGTTCGGCCAAGCACAGTTGTATCTGGTATTCTTTGATAAACTCCGTTCTTTTATATATATATATATGTAATAGTATATTTCCCCGTTCGTAAACACTACCTTGACAGTCCCTTAGTATATTTATCAAATCTACTGTTATAAGTTAAATGGTGCTCGATCTTATACCAAGCGCTCGTACTGAGTAGTGCTCGGTCTTACACCTAGCGCTCGCTATAAGTGGTGCTCGGTCTTATACTGAGCGCTCGTACTCATTCTTGTAAATTAGTCTTAATGAAATAGCGTACGTCCAACTTCAGAAGAACTTTCCTTTACCACGTTCGGTCATTGACTGACAGTGGATTTCAGTATGAGAACTATTCTAAATATGGTTCGTTAACGTCTTGAGGTGTCTACATTCTATGTATTCGGCCTAGAGCCTCCACACTTAAATTATTCCTTGAAGTATTGGTTTGAACTCACGAGGGTCAGTTCATTAAACTGATTCACATGGTAAATAACGTTCGTCACTTGGAACCTGATATTACTCAAATCTGATAGTAACTCTGTCGTTCGTACTCTGATCTAGAACGGGCGTCTTCCTGGTCCCGTCCACAGTGTTCGTCCTCGTTCTTATTGGGGACAGAACGTTCGGTATTTTATGGTCTTCCTATTGATGATGAAAATGAATGTGGAATAGTGAATAATAAATGATAAAGAGTATAAGTGATGAAGGAAATGTTGTGACTTTTGAACGAGCGTTCCGGGGAGGAACGACTCTTGGATGATGATAACAGTTGAAAAACTGTTATTTTCATGCTTAAAATTAATACTAAAAGCAACCTTTATACTTAGAAACTAGCTTGAAATCATGCTTTTACTCATATTTTCATAAATAAGAGAGCTGGACAGGTTTATGGTTGATTTCAGTGTTTTTGTGCAGGTTTTAAGGTGAATTTAGTGAAAGAAGTGAAGAAGGAGAGAGATGGAATCAGAAAAGACATTAAAAAGTGCAAATGGAGAAGCCGCAACTACCGCTCAGCGGCAGTTTACCGCTGAGCGGCACTCAGAAGCTCACGGGAGGTCCGTTGAGGGGCAAAATGGCCGCTGAGGGGAAGAACAGAGCTCACGCACTCACCGCTGAGCGGTACTTTACCGCTGAGCAGCACTAGTTTTATGCTTGGGCCTAATTTTCTGTAATTTACGAATAGTATATAAGCTTTAGGTTGTCCTAGGGTTTGTATCTTTGGCTGGGACGAAGCAAATACTCTCTCTTCCACCCCTTTGAAGGAGGATCTTGGATGCTCAAGCTACCTCTTCACCTTTTTAGGGTTTTATCTTTCATTCTTTCATTATTGTTCATCTAGGTTCACCATGAATATGGTGAACTAAACCTTGTATGTTTGTTGGGGAATCAATGTAATCTTTTGAAGCTCTCATATATGGAATTTGTGCTTGCATCTTAATCTAAGATTTATGCTTTCTTTCATCATTAGTTAGGGTTTTTCCTCTTTGCTTAATGCTTGCTTTGTTTAACTCATTCAATGCATGATTATTGGTTTTGTCGATACGGACACGTACGGGGAAGTCTAGATCTGGGGAATTTCTCCCAATAGGTATATTGGTTGCCTTAAGCTCTTGTGCTAAATAAACTAATTATTAGGGATGCTAGGAATTGTATGAACTCGTAATTAGGGAGAAGCCTTCTTTGAAATGTAATTTAGAGAGTGGCATTAACAATGATGAATTGAATGTTGAATTCCTAAAATATATGAGAGTGAATAAGATGAAATTGATAACCCCAACAACATACTCATCCATATATTCCATTGAAAGTATTTGTATTTTGCTTTAGCCATTGATCACATTCATGCATACATGTTTATTTTCTGTTTTGCATATTAAATTCAACTTATTTCGTCCTTAAGTCTTAGCTAATCAACAAATCACATAACTAAACTAGGCCGTGAGTCCTTTGGGAAAATGATACTTGGTCTTACCGAGTTTTATTACTTGAAACGATTCGGTCATACTTGCCGATTGTAAAACAAGTTTGTGACATCATATTTTGGTGTTCATAAATTTGTCCATCAGATGACTATTGAAATCGTAAAGTATGAATGTGGACAAAGCTTGGCTGACGATTCATCCTGATGTTCCGTGAGTACTCGTCCTCACATAGAGGGGGTACGTCATGTGTGGGAACGGCAGGAGGTCCTAGTCCTTAGGGGTACTTTGGACGGAACAGACTAACCTCGAGTGGCAGCTGATGAGAATTCCAGTTACTACATCACCCGGGTGCACGAACGTCGTAGCTACACGGAATTCATAAAGTCCGGACAGTCGGTCTAGTATCAGGGTTTTGATTAAATTGTTTCTTGGAATGTATTTAACTGTACTTGCATGTGAAAATGTATGTTACTACTTGAATTAAATTACATAAGCTTACCCTGTGTTTTTCCTTGTGTTGTCTCGTTTGTACGTCCGTCCTTGTCCTTGCAATGATCATCCGTGTGGATGTGAGCAGAAGGAGACACACTGTTGGAAGAGGCGTTGGAAGAGCAGTACTTGGAGGAAGAAAACTTAGTCGAGGTCGGGGTGAAAAATGAGCAATAGGACGTTCAGCTGGTAGTGGGTTATTTTGGTTAGGTGGCCGTTCATTCACCTTTGTCTTTAAGTTGAATGACCGTTCGGTGTTGGTTTTGTAAACCGTTCGGTCTGGTTTTCTCTTGTGTTGTACAATTTTAGTTGGGAAGTTAGGTAGGGCCGTTCGGCCAGAACCGTACTCTCTTTTGAATGTTAAAACTGGCCTGGATTATTATTAATTGTAATTATTCTATTATATGGTTTTATTACTGTATTTTTGGGATGTTACATTAGTGGTATCAGAGCAGTTTTGTTCCTTAAGGAACACTGTAGGATATGAGCATACTATTCTTGTGTTATGTGCTCAACGTTCGTTTGATGAGTGTATCAAACTGTCCGAATTTAACTAATGATTATTTTCTCTACTTATCAAAGAGAACAAATGGCACCAAGACCACCTCCTCAACCTACCGAGCATGATGCGTCTAACCACACCAGACTACTGGAATCAGTGATAGAGGTGCTTCAACAGCAGAACGCTGCTTTGGTGCAACAGAACACGGTCGCTTTGCAGAATTTGGAGGCCGCACGGGCAAGCTCTGAAGCTACCCAAAGACAGCTGATGGAGATTATAGAAATCACTAGGAATATTACCAGGGCGTCCATTTCCTCAGGGAGTAATCGGACCGAGTGGAGTTTGGAGAGTTTCCTCCAACATCATCCAGTAAAGTTCAATGAGAAGTGTCTCCCTGACGAAGTGAAGAGGGCTCAAGTATTAGAGAAGAACGTGACAGAAGTGGAACAACACAAGAAGCAACAACAACAGGTAATAAGAGGAACCATATCTTCAAGGAACAATACTAACCCAAGGAGGACGCCCTACGGTCGTCCAGTGTTGCCATCTACTTCTGGTGGGTGTCAGTCACAATCTTTGGTGACTGCCGGTCGGTCTGGACAGAAAAAGACCGTAAAATGTTTTAAGTGTGGAGGACCACACTACCGATCGTTGTGTCCTCAGTTGTTGGGAGTAAAGTTATGCACTCGTTGTAGGAGTAACGGTCATCTAGAACGCGAGTGTAATATGGGAGGACGAGCGGTGGTGAGGCCACCATTTGCTGGAAGAAATCAACCAAGGGGTGGTGGCCAAGCACAGGCGATCGGTCGGGTTTATGCCATAACGAGCGCCGGAACAACAAGCTCAGGTACACTCATCACCCGCACTTACTTGTTGTATGAACTGCCTTGCTGTGCGTCGTTTAATTGTTGTGATAAGGAAGCTGTTTAGTATGGTGGTGTAAACACCAGCAATTGGATTAGTTTAGATATCCGACCAGTGAGATAAATGTTTATTACTATTTTAGTGAGAGTGTTATTTTCTAGAATTGACTAACTTAGGAGATACTTAACGTGAATGGGATGTTGGCGTTCGGTATCTATTAAGTTAGACCATTCGGTAGCAAGAGAGTAACCAAACGGTAACAGTAAACGTTTGAATTGTTGAGTCCTCTTGAAGAGGCGCCAAGGCTGTTTACTCAGAGTAAAGTTTAGTCTCTTACATTAATTCTAGGCGTTAGATTAATATCAGTAATTTTTGCAAAGTAGCATTACCAAAGTGGATGGAACTCAAGAATCAGTTTAGTTAAATTTAACATGTCATTATGGAGTACGCTTATATGGCTGGCATGCAAGAAGGATGAATCAGAGTGGAACATTTGAGAGCATTGCTAGGAGTGTTAAGGATAAGAAGAGTTGTGTGTAGAATTGTTCGAAGTGTGAATTACTGGATGAGCAAAGTGCAAATACTAGGGCGTGTGTAAGCAGTAATAAACCGAGAGTTGGGTTTAGTTGAGAGTTTCAGGAACTTAATATTATAAGTGAGGATACGAACGTTATTAAGGGACCTCAATTGGAAGTAGAGAGTGAACCGTTCGGAAGTGAGTAATGAGAAGAATTTGAGTTAGGAATGGACGATATCTTGAAGTTTCAGCTAAAAGATTGTGTCCTTTATAGTGATTGGAGAGATTGATTTTTGAAAGGTCATCACAATCAATTTAGTAGTTGGGTTTATAAACAAAAGTAGCTCGGTTTATGTGTTATAGTGTAACATGTCAAAAGGTGAAAGAAGAACTTCAGACATCGAACGGAAATGCTATAACATTACCATAAGATTCATCACTAACTTTCACGATCGGTCATAGGGCTAAGATACTATTAGAGTTACTGAGAGTAGATTAACCAAGAATTATAGTCATCGGTTTGAGAAGTTAATGATAAGGATTGGTTCAACTCTACAGCAGGGGAGTGGTTTGATTGCTTAGAATGCAATCTAGTAGCAATCCAGGTAGAGATTTTCATTTCATCCCTTGGATCTGTGCAATCATCTAAGAGTAAGTTGGGCAACCAGTTGAGGATTCGTTCAACTTATTACTTCAGACGAACGACCAGACGGATAGGACAACCCAAAAACATGAAGACTTGGACGTACGCGCGCTTTGAATCCATTTGGGGTCAGAGGTGAAGTCTCGTTTTCTCCAATGACCAAGAAAATCCAGTCTCTGCCTAAACCTAAGATATTTGATACTCTCTTTCAATCACTCGGGAATTACCTATATTCTCTTCTTCAAACAGTAACTGTCAGTTAGAATCAGCTTTTAATTTTATTCATTTGGTTCCTTGTGATTAATCGTTCGGTTTTCGTCTGATCATTGTGGCCAAACATTTTCTTTCTTCTAAGCATTCGGTCATGAACGAACGATCGGATCTTTTGGCTGCTCGGCTTCGTTCGTTCTTTAGCGTTCGTTATTTATGTCCTTTACTTGGATTAGCTATATATATATATATATATATATATATATATATATATATATATATATATATATATATATATATACACACATTGTAACTGTCTTGGTTTTGAATAATAATTTTATTCGGGGTATTTAGATTATTCTTTGTGTTTTCTCTCCCCTGTTTCTCTGGTTTCTTCTGTTTCACCCTCGAATCCAATAGTAACAAACTCCCATATTAATTTTTTTTTCTTTCCTCTTGGAAGACTTGTGTCTCTTCTTATTAGTAATTTTCTCGTTCGGTATTTATGTTACCGATCGGTTAACCTTTCAAAGCCATTATCTCTTTATTTAAAAGTTATCAACCGTTTACTTAATTCAGAGTTCTTCTGTAATTTACTCTCTTCCCATAAACATTTAGTCCTTACCCAAACATAACCGTTCGTTATAGTTGAAACCGGTCAACATTGAAGATTTGCTAAGGACGTGCGTGTGGGCAGAGTCGTTCGTCCTAGGAAGCTGTAACCTAAATTCATTGGACCGTACCAGATTCTGAGATGCATTGGACCGGTAGCGTACGAGATATCATTGCCTCCTCAATTACTTAATTCTTATAATATTGAATTTGTATAGAAAATTTAAAGACAGAATTATGATTTCAATTAGAATAAAGCTTGTGTCGATTACACGACAAAGAAGTGGTTCGCAAGGCAAGAAATGTGCTTTTCCGGCGAGGCAGAGAGGGTTTAAGAGAAAAGAGAGAGTAGGGTTTCTTCCGTCGAGACCGTGAGGGAAGAAGGAGAATTTTATTCAAATTGAAAAAGAAACTAAGTTCTGATAAAAGTACTGTAACATTACTCAGACAA
Source organism: Vigna angularis (assembly GCF_016808095.1). Lineage (NCBI taxonomy): Eukaryota > Viridiplantae > Streptophyta > Magnoliopsida > Fabales > Fabaceae > Vigna > Vigna angularis. The sequence continues at coordinate 25,641,072 of NC_068980.1, forward strand.
CATATCTTCTCCCAAGTAAATAAGATGACATAAATAAAATAATAATCATGATACTCAGTGTGACATCCCAAAAATACAGTCATAAACCATATAATTAGAAAATCACTTTTAATAATAATCCAGTACAGTTTTTCCAAAAAAAAAAAAAATGAAACGAACGAACGCTCAAGGACGAACGTCCTTGAGTATAGTTACAACATTAGGGCCGAACGTAAATTAAAAACTTGACCGAACGGTTTACACAGGAAAATAGCGAACGGTCGAATATAACTAAAATAGGATGCAGTGGTCGAACGACCACTCAGTTGCAAACCTACACTACTAGCCGAGCGTCTCATTGCTCGGTCTTCACCTCAACGTCTACCAAATTCTCTTCGTCCAGCGCATCTTCCAAACGCTCGTCTCCTTCTGCTCACATCCACACGGATGATCATTGCAACGACAGGACGAACGTACAAAACGAGACAACACAAGGAAAAACGCAGGGTAAGCTTATGTAATTTAATTCATGCATCAACATACAAAGTAATGTAAACAATTCATCACACATGAACACAATTCAACGTACGTATTATATAAAACTCAACACTAGACTGACTGTCCGAACTGTATGAATTATGTGTAGCTACGACGTTCATGCACCCGGGTGGTGTGGTAACTGGCATCCTCATCAGCTGCCACCCGAGGTTAGTCCGTTCTGACCAAGTTACATTTATGGACTAGGACCTCCTGCCGTTCCCACACATGACGTACCGCCTCTACATGAGGACGAGCACTCACGGAACATCAGGATGAAACCGCCAACTAAGCTTCCCACATTCATACTTTACAATTTCCATAATCATCCAAGAGTCGTTCCTCCCCGGAACGCTCGTTCAAAAGTCATAACTTTCTTTTCATCTCATATACTCATCAACATTTATCATTTATCATTTTATATTCATTTCCATCATTACTTTGAAGACCATCAAAAACCGAACGTTCTGTCCTTACTAAGAACGAGGACGAACGTTGTGGAAGGGACCAAAAGGACGTCCGTTCAGATCCGAATACCAGAGTCACGACTACGTTCGGGAATAACCGAGTGATGTTTTATTTCCTTGGACGAACGTTATTTACCATGAGAATCAGTTGAATGAACTGAATCTCGTGAATTCCAACCAATACTCCGAGAATAATTTAAGTGTGGAGGCCCTAGGCCGAATACATCAAACGTGGACATCTCAAGACTTCAAGAAACCATTTTTACAATAAATCTCATACTGAAACCTACTGCCAGTCAATGACCGAGCGTGGTAATCTGAAGTTGGATGTACGCTATTTTATAAGACTAATTTACGAGAAAGAGTACGAGCGCTCAGTATAAGACCGAGCACCCTTTAGAGCGAGCGCTAGGTGTAAGACCGAACGCTACCCAGTATGAGCGTTAGGTGTGAGACCGAATGCTACTCAGTACGAGCGTTAGGTGTGAGACCGAACGCTACTCAGTACGAACGTTAGGTGTGAGACCGAACGTTAATAACCTTAAAATAATAGACTTCGAGAAATATTCTAAGGGCTGTTAAGATAATGTTTACGAACGGGAAATATACTATTTCATATATATATATATATATATATATATATATATATATAAAGAATGGAATTTACCAAAGAATACCGGATACAATAGTGCTTGGCCGAACACTCAAGCATAGTATTTTGACACGAGGACGCTCGTCCTCGACCAGGATTCTATCTGGATGACAGAATCCCATTTCCATTATGTTTACCAAGAAAACCGAACGGTCAATGACCGTTCAGCAACGAACGTATGCTATCATAGGGAAATTTTCTTATTTCATTCCATTTACATTCCAGTTCATTTCTCATCAAAATCTCATAATTCCATTCGTTCATATCAAAACCAACTTTCACATCTCATGAAATCCATATCATATAAATTCATATATTTCATTCCCAACCATAAATCAACGAACGTTCATGTACTTTAGTCACATCAAACATCATGCATTATACCCATACAGTCAAATAACGAACGTTCATACAATTCAATCTCATCAAACATCATGCATTATACTCATGCAGTCAATTAACGAATGTTCACATAACACAACATCAAACCAATTAAATTAAATAAGCTTCCTGATAATGCTAAATTTTACCATATTTTAAGCATCATTTTAGTAGCAAAATCAACTCCTTTCTAACTTATAACTTGCTTAATCCTCTTGTTTTATCTTGTTTTCTAAATAATTATGTTTTTGGCTACTTTGATGTACTTTCATCAATAATCCCTTATTTTGTAGCTAAAAATGAGCTTGGAAGAGTCTCCAACCATGTATAGAACTAGACCAAGAAGTTAGCACGAAGAAATGCCATCAGCAGCGCAAGAACGCTCGTCCCAAGAAGAGCGGACGCTCGTCCAGAAGGCAGAAGAGCGGATGCTCGTCCACTTTCAATTTATCCAGATGGTCCGCGCCGGGCGCGACGGGGCGCCGAGCGTTTGCGACTTTTTGCGAGAGGCTCGCGCCCGGGCGCGAAACAGAGAGGGCGCCGGGCGCGACTTTTTGCGAGTTTTCGATTTTTCCCGAGAGCCTCGCGCCCGGGCGCAACTGACAGAGGGCGCCGGGCGCGATTTTTACTGATGTGGCAGACAGAGTCTATTTAACCCTAAAACGTGAAGGGGAAACGGTCTTTGGTTATTTGGAGGCGCGATTCACTGAGAGGAGAGCTTGGAGGGATGCTAGGTGTAACATCCCGATTATATAATAATCAATATTATATAATAAGGACGTTAACATTCAAATATAGAGGACAGTCGGAATAAGACGTGTAATTAAATGTGAAATTACAGTCATCCAGAAATAAAAGAAACTGAAAATTTAAACTTGAACAGTTGAAAGGATTAAACACTACAAGTGTTTAATCAAGAAATTCTAAGAAGACTATCCTACAATATCGACAACCTCCAGCTCTTGCTCCAAGGGAATCTCCTCGACAACGTCTGCTCCCATCCAAGTGGATGATCATCGCCAAAAACATACCCAAACAGCACATAACAAAAACAATGCAAGGGTGAGCTAGATATAAAAATCATGTTATACATATAGCATGGATAATTCATATAATCATACTTAGATTCGTATAAAAGAACAATTAGAGCATACTCATTAAACCACAATTCACCCACTTACACGACATGCAAAAGTCATTCAAACATGGTAGACTAACATCACAATACTTGTTACTTTATACCCCGACTTGTTACTTTATAGACCGACTCGTCCGGACTAGAATGTATGTAGAGCTGGGGCGGGTTGTGCACTTGTGATGGCCTCTACTGCTTTGCAAAGCCATTGCCGAGGGGTTCTACCCGACCATACACAAGGTTAGTCCGTTACCGCGGAATAGACCTCCAGTGACAGCGTCTACCCTAGGACCTCCCACTACTCCTACCACACGCGTCAATCCTCTCTAAGTGAGAATGAAAGACCGTTGGAGTGTTAGGGATAACCCCCCATATGGAAGCCTCTTACATTCATTCAATACATTAATCGATCCCACCGAGAGATCTTAATTTCCGATTAAATCCTACCATTTTAAATCTCATGATATTTCTTTTGGATCAACAATGTACATCATAAACCACTTATAACCATACACTTTCAACCAATCTGGATCACATGAACATGTATTCATAAATTGTAACCGAAATATTTAAGTAATATAACTTACTGGATGAGAGAAAACATAACACAAAATATCACCACTGGACGAACACTATTTGGACGAGCGCCAAAAGCCCTTGCGCGGACACTGTTTGGACGAACGTCCAAAACCCATTGGACGAACCCTATTTGAACGAACGTCAAAAGCACTCGGGCGGACACTGTTTGGACGAACGCCAAAAGCCATTGGACGAACACTATTTGGACGAACGCCAAAAGCCATTGGACGAACGCTCACTGGAACGAACGCTCGCTGGGAAGGACGAACGTTCAAATGGACGAACGCTCACCGGGACGAACGCTCGCAAGGAAGGACGAACGCTCACTGGGACGAACGCTCACTGGAACGAACGCTCGCTGGGAAGGACGAACGCTCACGGGGACGAACGCTCGCTGGGAAGGACGAACGCTCACAAGGACGTACGCTCACACGAACGAACGCTCGCTGGGATGGACGAACGCTCACTGAGACGAACGCTCGCTGGGAAAGGACGAACGCTCACTGGGACGAACGCTCTTTGGGAAGGATGAACGCCCACTGCGACGAACGCTCACTGCGACGAACGCTCACTGGAACGAACGCTCGCTGGGAAGGACGAACGCTCACTGGGACGAACGCTCACTGGAACGAACGCACGCTGGGAAGGACGAACGCTCACTGGGACGAACGCTCACTCATATATATTAAGGACGAACGCACAACATGTAACGGACGAACACTGTTTGGACGAGCGTCCCATACTAAGACGAACGAACGCGGACGTTCGTTCAGAACCGAACGCTCGACAGTTTGGACGAACGTTAGGCTGACCACTGTTGGGACGAACGTCCAATTTTGATTCACAAAATTGGACGTACGCGCGTTCTGCAGAAATCCTGCAGAAACGCACCAGAGTCCAGTAACCCAGAAAACTTCATTTTTCAACCCAAAAATGCCCAGATTTGCTTCAAAGACAGTAAAATTCAATAATCAAACGAACAAAAATCTAACTCCCCTTACCTCTTGAAGACTTCCTTTGTGAATTCTTTGAATTCATCCTCCCCAAGATGTGCAGCACCAAGATTTTCCTTCCCACTCCAGCAACTTTGAACTTCTCCTCTCTTCATAAAATTTGCAGCAAGGCAGCAAGGATTCTTTCCATTTCAGAACCCAGTACCTCCTTTTATCTTCTAAGTTTACACCTTTCGTTCAATGGTGCTAAAACATGAGAGGGGAATCACGGACGTTTTTTGCTCCCCACTTCCAAAATCTCCCCTTGTTAATGGCAACCCGTGACTCCCTACAGGTTTCCCCCACCCCTTTTAAAATAATAAAAGAAAGACTAGGTCCTTACACTAGGGTTCGTGGGAACACTCCCTTCTTCCTCTTAGGTTCTTCATCTTCTTCCATGGCCATTTTGTAAGCTTAAAGGCTCTCCATGGAAATGGAGA